>NW_024745073.1:3448444-3794153 GCF_018991925.1 Homarus americanus
ATAACTATATAAAATATCAATGGAGTTTCCCCCTATGTAATGCAAGCCAGCGGCCCTGCTGATCAGACTAACATTTTAGTACACTGAAATTATTAATTTTTTTTTTCGTAATACACCTTTTTGTTTATTGTTTGCCTATGAGTCGTATTCGCTGCACCTTGACTCCCTCTTAAGCTTTCATGTCACGTTCATGAGCTATATATATACCGATGACTTTTATTTCTGGGTAGTAATATTTCAGAGGTTAAAGTCATCTAGATCAAAACGTCTCCCTCGTACTCAAATGTATGTACACCAACGTATCTGAGTGAGAGCAGTCAGTGAAACCGCCACAATTTTGAGACCCACCGTTTCTTTAACTTCACCTCTCCCTTCACCCACTTCTAACCCCCACCATCAACTCCAGCTCCTCTTCCTTCCACCCATTTCTTACTCTACTCCCTCACACCCCATCTTCTTCTCTCCCTTTCCACTTGCAATAGTTTTTTCATCTTTGTTATTCAGTTAAATTTGTCATTTCTGATAATGCATCAATTTCGCGTATTTTTCGGATATTTACTAACCTAATGCCGAACACGTTGAGCTGTTTCCTCCACACTGTTAGATTAGATTACTGAGGTGTATTCTGAAACGTCTTGTTATCACCAGCCCAACCATACTTTGTTTTGTTAATTTTATGATCATTTATTTTTTCTAGTTTCTTCAGTGCTTTTATTTACGTTTTTTTTTTAATGTATTGAGTATCATTACAGAAAAAAACACAGTTAAAAAGTATTTATAAATAATGTATATTTATCTAGAGTGTATATTAAGCCTTCAGATGAGCTGTTCTGGGTGGTCGGGGATGCCCTGAGAATGAAATAATAATTTACCTCTGTTCATGACATTTGGTCCTTCGTTGTAAATTTCCAAATAATAATAATAATAATAATAATAATAATAATAATAATAGAAAGGTTTTCTTCTCTCGTAGTTAATTAACACTGTAGCAACACCTCCAATAACTGGCAAATAAGGAAATATAAACAAACAAGATGTCACAAATCCACACACAGGATTCATCCCGCAACAGAAGTGGCTGGATTTTCCCAACCATGTTCAGCGACCTTTGAGGCCTGGAACAAAGATGGATCGTGATCTAGTGATAGTGACAGCACAAGTGTGTGTGTGACGGCGGTGTTTGTTTGTCGGTAGTTTGAATGTGTGTGCGTGTGTTTGTGAGTCGGACGGTAGCCGTAATGTGTGTGTGTGTGGCGGTGAGATGAAACACTGCCTCTGAAACGCAGTCGGCGGCCTGTACGGTGGTTAACGAAGCATATGTAACTCCCTCACGCCGCTGTGCAGTGTTTGACCTCTGTCGCCACTGACAACGAAAAATAAGTCCTCAACTACCCCTATATTATCCTTCAACCGCTACTGCCTAACACCTACTATTAAACAGGCCAGATAATGAAATGATACGATTGATTTGCCCGATAGAAGCTTGATTGACTTTGTACCAGATTCTTTCGTCACGTCATCAGCGTTTTCTTTACCGGTCTTTTTGTTCATGTATTTTTTGTTTTGTTTTTTGTCTCGTCTGTTATTTACCCTCCGGTATTCTAACATAATTTACCTGTTGTAGTCTGTTATCTGAAGCATGTTTAACCTCATCAAAGCCAAAGGTCATGTACAGTTGAGGGATACACCTTGTTTACGTCGGAGGACATTAGCAGGTAACTCTCACCTGTTCGGTCTATTTCTTCCGTACGATTAGCGAAGATTTTCATTGGGTATCTTCCTAAGAATTATATGTCCATTGTAAATATAATAATAAAAAATATAATAATAATAATAATAATGATAATAATAATAATAATAATAATAATAATAATAATAATAATAATAATAATAATAATAATAATAATAATAATAATAATAATAATAATAATAATAATAATAATAATAATAATAAACATTGAAAGTTTCTATAAAATAGTTTTTTTAAACTTATTATAAAGGATTACTTAAACTTCCTTTCATTTTTTCAGTTTCTGTATCTATTCAACCATTAAGTGGCTCGGTTTGCCTTTTATAACATAATCCTATAAAATGTGAGACAAGATCCACTCTATCTCTCAATTCCAGCTCAGTTCCCATACTTAGCGTCTCCTCGGGTTTTTAGTATTTTTTCCTGTGGTTCTCTTTTCATTGACGATCCTTTCTTCTTGTTTCTCCCAGTTGCCTCGTGCCCAGGGTGGCGGAGTCGTCTTCCTATGTTACAGCGCTCTGATATTCGGTGAAACAAATAAAAAGTGGTCAAATGGGCGGGTGTCACGGAGAGACTGACAGAGGCATCACTTGTACCAGTCTGGGACGCGTAGGTTAACTCGTTTTTGTCCGCCAGACTGACAACTATGCGTCCACTAGATCACAGATTCCGGATTCTCACAGATTCGAGCGTTACTTCTTTTCTCAAGGAGGATAACAGAACACACCTAGATATGGGAGAATCTTAGTGATACAATGTCGCTGTATTCTTAACGGTGTTCAGAGGAGCAGGTTAAATTCGTTCTCACCTCCTCTACAATGGAAGGAAATAATTAGCATACATAACTCTGAGAATCTAGACATAGGAAAGCGAGATGGAACACGAGCTCCTAGATATCAAAAGACAACCTGACATACACGTAAAGCATGTGAAGTAGTCGAAGGGGACATTACAACTCAGTTGATTTCTCATGGATAGATGGGTATTGGTGTTTGATATTCTTCACGGTAGCTGGGAGACCCCAGCTTGTTGGCATGACGGCTGTGCTACTAAGTGCTTCATTGGTAATATGAGTGCTTTTGCGATGGCTGTTCCCGAGTGATGGATAGAACTGCCGTCGCGCGCGGCCTTGCAGACTAAGCGAATATCACGCCAGCCCCGGCAGCTCACCGTATAAATATTTCCGTGTCGGCCATTCACATCCCCTGACAGTCCTCAGGGTCAGGCCAGCGGCGGAACTGTTGTACGTTAGACGAGAGCAAAGGAGAGTGGTTCTTATAAGAAAGAAACAGAGAGAGAGAGTAAAAATAATTCCGGTTTCTTTATTTAAATAGATGAGCGTCCTTTTTTAAAGAGAGAAAGAGTAGGCGACATTCCTTTTTCAATAGAGAAAGATGGCGGTGGTCCTTTTTAAGGAACGAGAGAGAGAGAGAGAGAGAGAGAGAGAGAGAGAGAGAGAGAGAGGACAGAGAGAGAGAGAGTATACAGTACATCCTCTTACTTTAGAGAGAGACAAAGATGGGATGATTGTGGATTATTAGAAACAAAAGAGATAGCGAAAGTGTTTTTCAAGATAGAAAATGGAAGTATTAATTTTTCAGCAAGAGAGAGAGAGAGAGAGAGAGGCTGTAGCATATTTATGATGAGGTCTTACCAGTTGCTAGGATCGATTGCCACCTGTCAACAGCTGTTGTAGTCACCACCAGCCACACCGACCTTCATCTTCCAGCCACGCCTGTTTACACCTCAACCGCACACTTGTCTACACACCCCTACACATATTGTACTTATACATCCTATCCAACGTTTGCTTCCTATACTGTATCCTCATGCCTGCTAACTCTCCCGTACATCCTTCTCAGGTGTTTGTATACGTTATAATCAAAAAATAATATTACTGATACCAAATGTTGATATTCTCTCTCTGTGTGGAGGGAGGGCACGGAGTGAAGGAGAGGGAAGCAGGTGATAATGAAGTGACTTTTAATATGAGCGGTGACACAGATTACACCTTAGAGCCTGCCAGACCAGTCACCTACCATAACCCATTATTACTCATTGTTTCCGCCCTTGCCCGACGCTCTTTTTTCACCAGGGCCCAGCCACTACACCCAGGGCCAAGTTACTACACCCAGGGCCTAGCTACTACACCCAGGGCCCGGCTACTACACCCAGGGCCCAGCCACTACACCCAGGGTCTGATCGTAACATGAGCTCTCACCCTGATGCCATGGCCTTTGAGATGTACAGTCAGCAAAATCATATTCTGCACCCTTAGGTCTGATGGCCTCTGCAACGATCACTGACTGAGGGCATGTTAATTTGGTAAGGTTGGTATTTCTGGCTCTGTGATACATTGTATAACCAGTAGGATGTATTTTTTATTTCACATATAGTTAATACAGAGAAATTAACAGGAATCACCCGCGTAAATGAGTGTTGTTCAGAATTCTTGGTCCGGTGTGTTGTATTGAATAACACCATAAGGGTGCAGAAATTTTTTGGCTTGACTTTACATTATACATTGATACAAAATAATCGTACTGTTTGTGTTGTTTGTATCCTTTAGTTAGTTTTCTTACCCACGACAGGTGTGTGTGTGTGTGTGTGTGTGTGTGTGTTTGTGTCATTAATATTACTGGTAATAATATTTATCGTGTTATTGAAAAGTACAGCAGCCAGAAGACAAAAAATGAAATTCAGTACTAGGTTTAGTGACAAATTACGAACTGTCAAACAAAAGCTTCCAATACAATAAGGAGACAGAGTAGAAATATAGGTTAGCTATTTGAATCACCTGTTGGCGATACACTCTATGACGATTTAATATAGTTGCGTTTTATCTCATTACTTGTATTGGTTTTGTTTTATTTTCAATATACTGAGTTAAACAAAATGAGAATTGTCAAAGTTTCTTCACATAATAAAATGTACGGTCGAACAACGGCGCCACCTATTGAAGTTTCAGCAAAGTATTGTTGCTAGATACTTCAATATATTTAATCACATTTACAGTACTGTACCCTGTACCACAAAATACGTTTGAGGTTCACTCGCCGACATAATAATCTACACGTCTGGTAGCACTACTGTACTCGTGCAGACATTCTCCTATATCATGTTATATTAAGCAAGGCACTCCAAAGTGTTACTTACATACAGAATTTATTTACTGTATGTATATGTTGTGTGTTTCTCAGATGCTGCCAGACGTGTTGAAAGTGTATTTTGTCGGCGACTGTAGTACATACATTTTGATACGTTTATCAGCTGTATTCCAAACCACGGGAATTTTTTTTTCAATTGTATATTTATATTAATATCCAAATAATGTGCTGTACGCACGTATAAGTTTCAAATATGTACAGTCACCCAAAAAAGTCCAGTCGCGAACCATGAACCCCGAGATTCACCCTCGTGAACCCGAAGCAGTAGACACTGATACATTATTCTGTCCATAAATGCTTCGGATTCAAGAGTCTTCTTGATATAGAGGATGTCCATAAATGATTACCCTGATTACAGCAGGAGAGCATACTGTTTTTAGGGTAATCATTCATGGACACCCTGTATTTCTGTTCATTATATTGACATAGTTGTATAAGCCTTAAGGTGCAAGGATAACGTCCACCAGCCACATAAGTCTGATAAACACTGAATTGAATTTTACGCGTGTCAAGAGTCAGAGGACCAACCTTGTCAGAGCCATCTAGTGAGTGTTCAACAATTTCAATCACACGTCTAGGGGGGTCTCTTTCCTATCTTCTTTATAATTATAGTCTTTAGTAATTGTTTCGGAGGTTCAAGAATATGTGTTCGTTATAATTGACTCATTTGTATGGATTAATAATCTTTATTATTGAAAGGATAAAGGTTTCTTATGTGCGCAAAATAATTTCGGGTTGAAAATAAAAGAGCATTACATGGGTTCTAGGTCAGTGAATCAGGTATATCGTAAATTAAAAGAGATACAATCAAAGTCTTCTCACAGTAATGAGACAGGTTCATTTAGTCCCATGAAGCTCCGACACCTACTTAGAGATGTTTTTTGAATCAGTGTTATGACTCATGAGTCATGAACCGCGACGGTCAGTTTTGGTGTAGCTGTTGTCGTGTTGAGAAGTGTCAGTCAGTGTTATCGTTGGTGAGGGAATATCTAAGAAAGAGGTAAGTAGTGGTCAACACGAGTTCTGTTTGTTGAGATTAATGTCTTAAATATGAGATGCACAATAGTCCAACGAAGTGATGCCACGGTTTTAATTATGATTCGTTCAAATACCAGTATCTGGCAACTTGACGGGAGCTGCAAGAGTGACTGACTAGTGGTCTGGACTCCGTTGTTGTAAGATGGTGTATTAACGAACTCTTGAGCAAAATTTCTCGCTACCTAACTTTTTTCTGATGATCAGGCGCCAACGTGTCGCTTTTTCATGCTGGGTCACGTACTCGTGGAAACTTCACAGCATTACTCGATACGTGATATGACTTTTTCACAAAATTGCGTTCCAGCACGAAAAAATAATAGCAGATTTGACTTACTGATTTAAATTTTCTGGAAATCGTCACAAGGATATGAGCAAAATTTAAACATGCTTCTCATTGTTTAACTAAGAATCGCTTACACTTATTTTTTTATGAAAAGAGGTAAAGGTATGTGCAGAACCGCTATTTTATGCATAAAAGACATCTCTGAGGGTACCAAAAAAACCATAATCTGTTCCAGCATGTTTTAAAATATAGGAATAGATATCTTATGTGCACAGATTTCCAATAAGTAATTATATGTAAAAAATATTTTCGGTTATGGAAATTTGGCGGCATCTTGGAAAAGTGTCGCCATCTTGAAATTTTGAATATCCAATCGGACAGATTTGATAAGTAGCCCAAATTGAATGTTCATACCAAATTTCATGCTTGTATGAGCATTTGCATGATTGTACCTGTTATCAGCTCCGCTATTTGTATGATAGCGAGTAAAAGAAGTGGGAGAACTTGACGTACGTGACCCCTAACCAGCCAAAGAAACCTACCTAACCTTACCTAATTTCCTAGCCAGAGGCGGGCCCCGCCTTATTTAACATAAAGTACTTACTTTGATATCTGCAACTAAGAAAAACAACTTTCTTAAAGTAGCAAAGAGCAAACGACGGCAAATAATTCATTTCGTCACATACAAAGCACGAAGAGACGTCATTTTCGTGTCATATGATCAATTTTCCACTGTGGTTTACTCTGCAATGTCCTTCATACTCTCATGCATAGAACATCTGTGGAAAAATTAACGAAATTGAGCAATTCCTGGTGTTAGCCATTTGCTCGCGTATTACCTACATTACAATAGCAAAGTATGTGCTTAAATAGCTATTTTAAATAACTAAAATAATGCTAAGGCAGTTCTGATGACAAGTGGTTGCGGCTTCGACATGACCTAACACCAGGTATACATGGTTCCTCTGTTGTCGCTCTTGCCAATGACATCGTAAACCTCCCACAAAGAGGAATTGTCAGAGGTACCGTCTTGCCACAAGTGACCGTTATGGGACCGTTAACTATCATAACTTTATAAAAAATGCCACATTTCTGTTACTGGTTCATGCATTTATTAGGTATCACACTTAACTCCATATCCAACCCCCCAAAAAGCCAACTTGAGTAGAAACAGTCCCCAAAAAGAAGAAAAAACGCTGACGTTGGTAAACGTTTGTATGTAAAGAAACAAAAATTGCAGTTTTTCTAGACCTAGGTGAGAAAATTGGTAATTTTTTTTAAAATTATGGTTCTATTACATAACAATGGGCTCACATAGAGTATATTAAAGCCTTATACCTTAGAATGATAACTGAAACCTGATAGTGGGTTGGACTATGAGAAGAAATGAGAGGTAAAAAGACATAACGAGATTTGGCATCACTCGTTTTAGAGAAAATGTCTTAGAAAAATATTCCTAATTAAACGAATAAGAATCACAGCAACGGAAAATTGTCAGAATAGGTTTGTCAGTGAGTTACTCTTTTGGGTTCTGACCAAAATGATTTTTTGTACTTTGCCATGTTAAGTTATATCGAAGAGTTATAATGATCCTTGTTGAGAGATGGCAGTATCATTCATCTCTTGTGTTACTGTTTATAGAATTTTGGTTCAGATGTACAGGTAAATAAAGATGTGCACAATTAGAAAAATGAAAACAGAATTGTGTCCTCATTCATTAATGTTGTTTCAGGCAGGATGGTCCCTGGTCCAAGACATGATGGGTGATGGCAAGGCTCCCTCTACGACCTGGGCAAGGTGAGCACTACATCTGCTGTTCTAATTATGACACGATGGACAAGTATCTTTATTTGTTTTTGATGTTAACTAAAAATGATGTTAGTATCTTGATTGTTCCTGTTAGTGAAGATTACGGTCGTAAATAATGGTTAAAGGAGAAGGTTGCCACCTTATTTTTTTAAGGGGGAAGGTTGGGGGCAGAATCTTTTTGAACACGTTTGTTGAAATAAAGCTTATCAATTAGGAGAAAAAGGAGAAATATAGAAATGTGAAATATATACTTTTCCCTCAGAACTTTATGATCTCGTCATAAAAACTTCCCCAGGGAGGCTGAAGGTCTAAAGTACTAATGATGACAATCAGCGCGAACCAACTAAACCAGACTTAATGATTTTACATATCTAGTGATTTAAGTTTGGTTGGTTTCTGTCGCCAATCGTTGTAGCCCCACAAATTGTTGTCGTTTCATAAGAACACTTATAAAGGTAATACTGTAGGTTCATAGCCGTCATTCAATCCAAGCCCAAATAATAAGTATTTTTAGTTTAAAACTAGCACATCCTGTTGATCCTCCCAGTAGATAATGCAGTATAATTGGTGACTTTCTCCTTAATTTTTATAGGAAAGAAGCAAGATGGAAGATTAATCTGATTATTTCTTCCAGGTAGGTGAAAGTTAACAGCTCCTCGAGGGACCACAACACAGCACAACACACACACACTTCAGGTATATCCAAATCAGTTTTATATATTAGTTATTATTATGTTTGTACTTGCGCGGGAGTCTTACATCTTCACTAACTGAATAAGTCGCCGTTACCTCCCGCGTTGAAGAATGGGATCAAGTTTGCTGTGTAAAGTCATTCGGGAAATTTTCTTTATTCAATGATTTTCTTGATAACGAGTTGTGATAACATTATTTCAATGAACTTCCGAAAATTTGAATTCCTTTGTCAGGGTGTGTGGCTGGTGTCCTGGTGTCATCCACTCCTGGGTGTGTGGCTAGGGTCCTGGTATCATCCACTCCTGGGTGTGTGGCTAGGGTCCTGGTATCATTCACTTGAGGGTGTGTGTCTGGGGTCCTGGTATCATCCACTCCTGGGTGTGTGTCTAGGGTCCTGGTATCATCCACTCCTGGGTGTGTGGCTAGGGTCCTGGTATCATTCACTTGAGGGTGTGTGATTTGGGTCAGTGTCTACTGAGATATTCTGGTGAACAATTCGAACGTTGTATTTTTCATGAATGTGCAGTCGTTTTTTTTTTTTGGGGGGGGTTAATGATCTCTTAGGTTCGGTTATTTGTGAGATATCCAGTGTAGGGAGTTACGTCTGCCGCAATGTGTCAGTAGTGAGCGCCATGTAGGTGTTGCTATTGACAGCTTGGGTCACTATAGGCTTAGAATGTACTTCATATATGGCTCCTATAGATGTACCTGTATATATGTTTTTTAGTTTTCCTGAATTTTACGTAAAAGAATTTAGGTGTTTGTTAAACTCAGGAAGAGCATCAGACACGTGCTGATACTTTGTTACAAAAGACAATAAACCTGCTAACAAGGGATGTTTTAACACTAGAACAATGATGCATTAGATAGCCTGTTGAAGGGATGTTTTAATGCATAAAACAGGCTATTTTTATTTGATGTGATCACAGAGGGTGTTTTAATATACAATAATTTTTTTTTTAACTCGGATGTATTTTGTAGTTGTTGTTGTTGTTTTCACATATCTCTAGAAATCGCTGAGGTGTCCCCGGGAAGGCATAAATGATGTGGTAGTCATAACATATTGTTTAAAGCGTTTCGGTAAAATCGTATAAAAATTACTGTAATGTATAGGATTTAATGAAATTACTGGTTTCACAGGCTTATCTAACTGTGTCTAACTGAACTAAAAGGTATTCTAATTTGGTTAGTGACTTCATTTCGTAGCTTTGTAACCAAGATTTTGGGTTAAATTAGCTGGTATAAAAGTACAGTTGATTCGTTTCTATTTTCTTGAATACATTATGGGTAACAATATGTAAAGAAAGTAATATATAATAATGAATAAAAGTGATATTAATAACAACTACGCATTTAAGTAAGTACCGAATATTGAGATAGATCACCATCATTGGCAACCCTTCCTGAACCTCAGTGGTTGTCGTAGCATTTCTTGGGAGGAAAACCCAAAAAAAAAAAAAAATGTAATACCTGGAATGGAGGTTTCACCATATAGTCTAGGTTTTGAGAACCAGTTGGGCTTTGACGTCACGTTAATGGCTGGTTGTACAGCCAATAGTGGCCCACACCAAAATGGGAATACAAACCCGGCATCAATGGAGTACTAGCCCAGTACGATAGTCAGTTCAGTACGATAGTCAGTTCAGTACGATAGTCAGCCCAGCAACGATAGCCTGCCTTGGACGATAACTATTATTGAGTTAATTGTTGCAACAGGAAGGGATGTGTTAAGAGAAGAGCAGAGTGGGTTTAGAAAAGGGAGAGATAAAACATCTGCTAACACATCGATTAACGATCCAAGGGCTGAGACGTTCTATCTCCCAGAGTTGGTCATAACTTGAGCTAGGCCATAATTTTTCGCTATAACTCGATACACAAAACAAAATTGGCCAATGGGCACGGCCATGTTTGATGACGTATGGTCACACAAAGTTATGACTGCTCAGTGGGGGTGGGGGGTATTATAAATGGGATCATAAGCTTTGAAGCCCCCCATCTAGTAAGATTCCCACGCATTTGGCGACAGTATCATATAAGTACACAAGTAACCGAAATGTATGTAGGGTACATTTTCTTTTCACTGGTTGATCATTGCACAGTAAGGTAGGCGAGCCCTTAGAAAACACGTACATTTCTCTGGTATAACTAAGGCTGGACAAGATCCCTATACGGATACGGAGTCATTAGTTATGAGGTGAAAGAAGATTATTAGGGTTGAAGAAAAAGTGGTGAAACTGAAATACAGTAGGAGTAGAAAGAATCTGGGCTCAACCAGATCGCTTCATCTTTCCTATTGGTGTTTTATCTTTGTTCTGCTCCCTTGGGTCGTCAGACCTTTGTATTAATATTGGTTTATTTATATAGTGCTGCTTATTATTATTATTATTTTATTTATTTATTATTTTTTTATTTATTTTTTATACAGTATATATGCTGCGACGATGGAGTTAGTGAGCCCGCCCAGGTCCTTGTGTAGCTGGGAGGGTAGTCACATTTTTTTTTTTTTTTTTTTTTGCTAAGATGTTAGTTCAATGTTAAATGTTAAATGTTAAATATTAGTTATTAGTCTAAAGGTACACTGTATGGAGAGGCCTGCCAGGTTCTTGTGGAGCTGGTAGGTCACTCTCATCTTTTATTCTCTCTATTAATGTTTTATGTGTATATTGGGGCAGGAGATGGTTCAATTACTTTCTTCCTGGCAGATTTAAACCAACTGTGTTCTTGGAATTCTTCATTATCTATATTATTTATCCAATTTTGGTAAGTTTCTGTGTTGAGTTCAGTCACTTTGTTCCAAATATTTGCAGCTTTGTTGTGTATTTCTACATTGATTGCTAAGAGGTTTGCTCTCTTGTGTAGCTGTTCATTATTGATGTGGTCTGTATATTTTATGTTTTATATAAATCTGAGGGCTATAATTTGTACTGTTTGTAACCTTTTAATGCTCGTTTTACTAAGGGTGTTCAATGGGATGGGTAGGTAGTCCATAATTGATTTGACAAGGGCTATATAAATATTTATTTTGTTATTAATGCTAAGGTTCTTAAAACGTTTTATTTTTTATAATCTTATTCTTGCCTGTCTTTCTTTATCTTTTAAGTATGTTATATATCCTCTTTTTGTTAGTCTCCATCTTATCTTATCTTCTCTCCTCCTTATCCTTTGTCTTGTAGTCTGTCCTTTTGTTATTTCTATCTTCTCTTTGTCACTTCTAGTCATTTGTCTGGGATCTCTATCAGTCGCTTGTGTTCCTTGTGTATCAGCTGTTGCTCCTTGCTCAAACCTTTGTTTGTCTAGCTGTAGTCTTTCTTTCAGTTCGCTTGGGTATGTTGCCTGAAATAGTTTTTCGGATTCTGGATTCTCTGGGAATATCATCTCTGGTAGGTTATTCAATTTAAACATTATCCTGAACTCCTCATTGTATGATCCGGGTGCAATGATATTGTGCAGATGTGCGTGGATCATACTAATCATTACCTTGTCATGTATTGGTTCACTTGTGTTTAAGATGGTGAATTCTGGTCTGTGAGTCTCTTGGACCGCTCTCTTGGCTATTTCGACGACAAGATCCCTAAGACAAAGGAGGTAGATTTAACAAGTTAGATGAGCTGATCAGTTGGGTTGTCTGGAGGCATGAAGACTCGTAGGTAGGCCAGCGGAGACAATAGCACCGGAGAGATGTCCTGTCAACAAAGGGGAGCTTTTATAGGAAGGTGGGAAAGTGAATGCCGCTCTTCAGCCATGTGTGGGTTTTATAAAACCTCATATGGGCGGAACTTGTGGATGATGTCGCTTTTAATCCAAATTAATGATTGACCAAATTTCCCCACCACGTAGATCAGGAAGATCAAGCGATGTGACAGCTGGAGAGGAGGGGGGGGGGGGTGTAAGCGTTGCAGCTTCTGGCTAGATGACAGTGTCAGCCGCTCCCTTGGTTTACAGGCTCCTGGGATTTTCCATGCATGATATGATGAGGCTGTCTAAATACGAAACAATAATTATTGGAAGATGAATAATGTTAATACTGTAATAATAATAATAATAATTTTGCCATGACGATACCGTAGTTTATGACAATATTTTTTCTCTCTCTCTTATATGGTTTATTTAAATACTCATTCACTGCCTCTACCACCGAGAGTCAGCCATTGTTGTTGGTATTGACCGTATTGGTGTCATCCAACTTCCTGATGATAACTTGCTTCCTGTTCGTCACTCTTCTAAGAGGACTATCACCTCCTCATCAGAGAAATTAGGTTTTCTTCTCTTTGATTTTGGCACATAGACAACGTCATCGGTGTCTTCAATCTTCGTGTTGACAATATCAATTGACAGGCTTGTGTTGGGATTGGCTGAGCAGACGCCACCAGTAGTTGTTAACTGTTTGGGATTGGTCGACAGACCGTGAGATTAGATCGTTGACTTTGACGTCATTGACTGACTGAGTCGTATCTCGTAGCCAAGCTGTAACCACCATGCGATTATAATGGATATTGTAGGCAGGTCACAGCTTACTTAGTCTCATAACGCTTGCAACCACCCTGCAGGGCATAACTTTTACCGCTTTTGAGTACCCCCCACCCCGATTATCATCTTTACTCTCCTGCTATCAAACGCTCCTTCATCTCTTTGTTCGTAGTGTTTTACTGAGTCTACATGGATCACCGAGATCAGGCAAAATCACTCTGCAGTTAATGACTTAAAATTATTAGTAAAAATATAGCGAAAATATTCGGTTAATATTCGTATTTCTTCCAATAGGTATTATCACTAGGATACTTTTGGGTTAGCTCAGAGTTCAGCCATAGCATGTTGAAATACTTACAAGTAAAAATTTGAGAAACTGAAAAGCTGTGTCATTTTGGTTAATTTTTGGTGGGGTAATGTAAACGTATAGCGTTTGTCCCTTTGACTCCTATCATACCTACCTCTGTGATGATGGTAACCAGATCTAGCGAGACGACTTGTGCAGGTTCGAGTTGTATCGTCGTCAATACACATATTAAGTGGTTTGTATTAACACTGAGCTTCAAATAACTGCAGCTAATCTACAGCCTGTGTTTTAGAAAAATATCAAATTTCAATATATCACTTAAATCTAAAATTATGACTGATTTTGCTTATGAGTTGGTTAAGGAAAATTTCCTTCGAGGAAAATCCTTTTCACCAAAAACTATGAGATTTTAAGCAGCATTGGCACCACTGTCTGCCACTAAGGTTTCGTCACATTGGACTGACATCCGCCCCTGTGTGGGGGCTCGTGACAAGAATAACTCTCGCCCAGACCTGAGGGCTGCCTGCCGATAGTTAAGCTAATCAAGCTGGATTAGGATGTCTGAATATGTTGCTCAGTCATCTATGATCAGAATCAGGGAGATAGTTACAAATTTTGCCAATTAGACCAACATGTCAAACAGTACGTGCGGTGGGTGTGTATGTGACCTGTCCAGGGCAGCTTGTGGACATGCTTGTATGCATGTGTTTTGATATGTATGCTACTGTATATGAATTTCATAAGATTTGTAGATGAGGAGCATGTGAGAGTGTCTCACCCACCGGTGTGCATGTAAGTATGGACACGCACCTGTGCCTTAATTGGACGTTTGCATACGTGTACCTCACGTGTATGTTTATTTGCTGCGTGTGCGTATTATATATGTTCATGTGCATTCCTGTGCGTGCATGATATAGTATGCGTACGTTAATATACTTGTGAATGTATGTTTTTCATGTATACCTATGTGAAACTTTGCTTCTGTGGACGTACACATGTATTTCAATTTTATACTATGAATGAAAACCAGTTGTTCCTTACAAATATCATTTGCCTAAGAGGCTTTTCAAGATACTAACGGGGTTTACACTTCACTACTGTGCTGTATTGACAGAGGATGACTAAATTACGTTGTACTTTTGACGATTCTCATATACACAAAGGGATACACCATGACACACAGCGCTCTCAGAACACAACTAAATGTCTCTTTCTCGTAACTTTCTCCACACCACAAATGTTCTTTCCTAAATGCCATGAAACACACTCCTCTCTCCCCCCACTTAACATTTTCCTCAACAACACACCTTCCATCCAGTACCTCCATCCACTCCGCCCCACCCCACACCCCACCACGCACGCATCCACCGTCGCAAAAGGAGTAATCCAAGGCAATATGGTATAGAAGTACGACCAGTCCACTTCCGAGGTGGAAATTCTCAAGGCCATTAAACAAAAACAGATCAATTTGACAAACTGCATCAAACAGACAACCATATTGAAGATCAACACAATGAAGAATGGACGTACAGAGAGCAATTCACTAAAATCAAGAACAAAGAACGTATGGCAGTGAAAATAATGTAGCATAACGTCCTCCACCGGAGAACGAATAAACCCAGTCTGTCCAACCAGTACAACAAAGTTGACACAGATATTATACTCATAAACTCACACTGCTACAAGCTTCTGTAGATGTCTAGTTCAGGTCTCCTGTATTAGTCCCGTGTTCTAAATATGAAGCCATTTATAGTGAACTGGAAAATTGTCAGTTCATTGAATACTGACATAATTTGATTAGACAATTATTTTCAATCGGACACAGACATTTGAGTGGGCATTGCCTATTGATTTGACATGTGATATTATATTAGGTATAAGGATCTGACGGGCCGTTTAAAAAGATCTTTTATGCCCTACTCCCGTAACTACTCGTACTTGCCAACACCTCTTCAGTAAACACGAAGCAGATGATTACCTCCTACAGCAGACGACCTACAGCACCTCCCTCACTGGGGTGGTGGTGTAGCACGCGACGGCCCACAATTTCCTCTAGCTAACGGACGCAGCCGTGGCCTGTGTTATGTCTTCAATTTCCTGTTCCGGATAAATCTCCCTCCCAGAACGTCTAGGTCAAGTGGCTCACTTAATAGGCACTCCTGGATGCTATACTTACTTTGTAATTGAGTTCCCGACAACGGAGATGATGTATAACCCGGCTTGGGAGGTGTTGTATGTGCAGTGTGATTTACCGCCTCAGAAGAGGAACACACAGGGAAGGACGTAGAGGGAGAACTTGTGTATGTAAGGTCCACTAGTTATCTTCATCAGCAGGTAAAGACACTACCGAATTTACTTTATATAGTGTTTGATGAGCCATGTCAACCTCCCTATGAGACCAGCAAATAAATAGAATTTGCTTTGATTAAGTTTTTCTGCTCCTATGAGTGAGACAATTGAGTGTATGAGTGAAAATATTCCTCTACTATTGAATGAATCAATCAGTCAGTCAGGCAGTCTCTCACTTGGAGAGTCACAGAATATCACCTCACCTCCATTTTCTTTGAGGTAGTCTGTGGCTAGGTAGATTCCCATTAGTTAAGATTGTGTTGTGCTGGCCCAGTTGTTCAGTTTTTGCTTGTTTGACACTCGTTTTCTTTTTATATTACACATTCACAACTGGGGTCTAAATAAATGTGACACGGATGTCATTAGTTTACTCTAACCCTGCGATGGCGGCTGGGGTGTGTTGGGCGGCAGGGGAGGAGGGATAGGGTAATTTGAGCTTTGTCTTTGTTTACATTCTCTTGAATCTGCCTGTGTCAAGTGGTTAGTTTGATCTTCTCCCGGGTAAGGCGTATCGAGGAAGTCCTGTTTCTTTTCTTTCAGCTGGTCGGTGTAGGGTGGGTTAGGTTAAGGTAAACTCTCGACTATAATATCCCGCTGTATCAGGGAGCAGGGCATCACTCATGAGCTTCCATATAATACGTTTAATCAGGTTCAGTCAGTAAGGGGTAGTATGGTTAAATTAGGCTTTCTATTAAACTAATCGTTTTTATGTATTGTGATTATCTACATCAGTGTTTCCGAATCGTTTTAGCTCGACGGTACTCCTTGGGTCTCAGTGTGAGCCGTTATTTACCCCTTGTCAGTAGTTGATTCAATCATTTAAATGTTTATTCCTTTGGTAAATTTTGTATACTGTGGGCCACTTGGGGGATATCGTACACCCAATATACGTTTGGTTCCTCGAAATGTAACACGTGTACTGTACTCCCTGATGAGGTTTCACGGACTCTGGTTTAGAACCGCTGAGCTACATCATAATCTTTGGCCAGTCAGAAGTTTAAAAAAATACGCGAAGTTTTTGCTCTTTGGTAATTATCCTTAATTATAATAACACACACACACACACACACACACGCGCGCGCGCGCGCGCGTAAGCGCTTACAAGCGTATTTCAATTGCTAAAACACAAACGGTTTTATAATTTTACCTACTGTGTTAAAAATTCTTATACGCAATGAATCACATTTCGTCTTTTCTTATCCTCTAAGTGAAAGACGTCGCCTTTGTTGACGTGTATTTTTTAATTTGAATAATAAGAGCTGTGAATCAGAACCATTTCATTTAGAATTTATTCACACTGATTCATTATACTATTCACAATGCTAACAAGTAGAAGAATGTTTTATTAGAAAGGATAAAGCTTCCCTGTAGCCATAAAGTCTTGAATAAGACGGAATGAATAAAAAGCTTGGATAGATTTGGGTATTATTAGAAGTTATGTGGTTGGTCAAGCGGCTGGAAATGTGAAGCATTTTCAAGAATGGCTGGCAAGACTGCTTGTGCTGGATCATCAGCTACCAGACCTTCTCTGAGCATAGACAGGTGTTCCTGGAAATGCTTTCCTTTTGTATTGTTATTCGAAATTATGTTGTTTTTATTATTGATCTGCTCATTGAAGGTGCTCCTCCTTCTCTTCTCTCTCGTAATTTGCTCACTCAGCTGGTGGTCTTGATCTTGTAATTTATTAAATTCTTCTGATTGTTGTACTCCCCTGAAGAGAGAAAAGATTATTATTACTTGTAAGGTTGACAGTGAAGTGTCCTAATGTAAGACTATTGTGAAGGAATGACTTAAATATCCCACAGTCGATACCCCTTCCTTATTCCATGACCAATCAGGTTTTAGCAAAATTCTATTCCAAGTACAATAAAGCAAACAGTCTGGTAGGTTGTAGTAAGTTTACATAAATTTCTCTCGAGCAAAGTGTTTGTTCTCCAATTGTTTTATCTCTCATAAAAGAAGTTTGAAGAAAAACACTGAAACCAAAACCGTATGTAGAGAGAATGGAAAGTACACTCACCCTACCCCAACTCCTTGAATTGCCTTGCCCACATTCTGCTCTGAAAATGTAAAGATATATTGTTTAGAAAAAAATAATTTCTTCTGTGAAAAAAAAAGCCGCTTCTAAACGAGAGACTGTACAGTATGGAAGTACAAAAAAATATAAATAAAAGAGACAGACAGAAAAAATAAACTATAAAAAAAAAAAAAAAAAAAAATATATATATATATATATATATATATATATATATATATATATATATATATATATATATATATATATATATATATATATATATATATATATATATATATATATATATATATATATATATATGCAGCAGAGCTATTAACAGAAAACGAATAAGTGAAAATGAGGCACAGAAACAGTAAAGAATAATATTGTACAGTATATGCATTATGCAGTATGAAAGAGAAGAACATGGATGGGAGAAGTATTAATTAAGTCTGGAGCATAAACACGTCACTGCCTATACAGTTTAAGGACAACTGTAAGAGGGACCGTATCGTACCCCTCCATCTGATATCCCTGACTTTTCTTACGCCACAAAAATCATAAGCAACACAACTTCCTCAAAATCTAAAAATGACGAATACCACTTCAGAAGATGACTACCAGAGGCAAATCCTCATACAAAAAAAAAATCCCCGTTTAAAACTTCGGTCTTTATTCATAACAGATAATTATAACAGTAAGCTAAATAATGAAAGACTGCTTAGATTATCCTAGTGAATTATAATAAACAATGGCCGTGCATTTCGTATTAAAAGAGGGTTTAATAAATACATCTTAGCCGCTCAGTCCATGTTTTGTCCTGGCGCGGCGTGTCTTTGTATGCCAAGTATAAACAACATTTTTGCCTTTGCCTCCACAAGTTATATTGCTGAGATAACATTGATGGTAGAGGCATATCAGATCCAGTCAGCATTGCTCCCCTTAAGTCACATGACCCTATAGATAGAACGTAAGTACTGGAAGTTAGTGAACATATCTAAACCTGACCAACGTTAGACGATTCAGAAAAGTCAAGTGTTGGTTACAGTCAGTGGATATTGCCTCCGAACAAATTCACGCCACGCTAAGACAATGCCCATCACATTGTTTCTCACTTAATAAAATCGTAGAATTATAATAAGGTGGACAAAAATCATCACCAAATGACGTCTCAGTAAATGTTAACACTTGATGGAGTAATAAATTCATCAATAATATAGAGCATAAGTGAAAGTTTTATGCTCATTTACTTACCTTGTTCGACAGGATTCATCTTGTATTCAGATGACACTTTGCTCAAGTTTCTCACGTGATTTTGGATAAGCTCCTTACCCCCTGCTGGTTTGTTAAGAAGTGATGGGATTTTCGGCAGTGTTCTTTTATACAAGTACTGTATGTGAGAACGAAGTGCGCGCGCAACGTTCTACACATTACTCGCTCAATGTCCGCTTGTTCTAAAGTAGGTGGATGACTAAAAGGCGATATTTTTATGCCTGACTAACTCGGGTTTTTTGTTTGTTTTTTTATTTAAGTATTGGGGTCGTGAGGTCTATGTGCGGCAATTCACGTCACGTCATGCCTAGCCCAGTTTTAGTGAATGTACTCGGAAAAAAAAGGATTTATCCCTTCTTGGTAATGGAACGGTAGAATTACCCCAAAATGTGTCCTGACTATTTTAACTACAGTATGCTCAAGCTAGACTTACGACTTACCCAGTATTCATATAGTAAAAGACGCGATTCTTTTCGTGAACATTTTTGTTGTGGAACAGAACAACGCACGTCGGTGGGTTGTATGTGACGCTACTTCGGAATGGTATCACAACCTTCAGGCAGTGTATATGCTCAAATATGTTAGGGTTTTAGTAATTTGCGCAAATAAATGAAAATTAGCGTTGCATGTAAAATGGATACAAGTAACGGCACCATATTTTAAGACACTTAATAACTCGTTTAAAAGAAATTAATGTTAAACATGAAACATCTGCCGTAGTTTAAACTTTACCAGAATGGAATATTGCAATAACGATATGATAAACAAACAGAACGTCCATTGATGACCTTTGTTATGAACCACCTTACCTCATTAAATACCACCACCAGCACCGCCGCCGCCGCTGCTGCTGCTGGAGGACTTGTCCCCAAATCTTCCATCTCTTTTATTGTGTCTTGAATCTTCCCTCTACATCTAATATCGTCTATCCATCTCATTATGAAACGATTTCATAATTCTAGGTAGTAATTATATCCTTTATTCAGAAACCTCAGTATAGATACAGTGGTTCCTACAAGGTAGTAATACCAATTCATGGAGAAGCTATGTGGTTTGTTTTGATTTATTTCAGAAGAAAAAAGTGTCATCATCAACCTCAATGTGAGATTTCAATTCATCTAAAAGGTAATAAAGAGATTATTTACACCCAACCAAATGCTGCCTCAAACGTAAACTGTTCCCATGGATTCCTTTAAGTAAGACGAGCAGGGAAGTACTTGATCTTACCGAGTTATATGTAAAATGTATAGTCTCCAGAATGTCAGAAATAGATCAAATATTAAATTAATATATACCCCATTAGATAATCTCTTTATTATGAACGTACTATGTTCCTTTTACGTGCATTTGATGTGTATTAAGTGGAATGATGTCACTGGATGCACATATCTCGTCAGGATTCCCAGATGTTTTATGGGGCAGGTTCTCAACGGAATCTCTCTGCATCCCCAAAAAACTGAAGCCATGATCTTGCCGGCAGAGGCTTGACTTCTAAACTTCTTGAGGTCAAATAATTATGGAGCTTACATTGCATGGATTCCATCTTTGAATAGGAGTTCTAGTGATGAATATAGGTCTGGTCTCCCATCACCAGACAGGGAAGTAATTTGACTGGATTGGGTTCATAAAGTTCTAGGAGCTCATGATTTGAGGCCATCATCCTCTGGTGTCAATCGTCAGCAGTGTGTTTTGTGACAACCCATCCAACTGGCTCATATTCGTCATACAAAGAGATCAGCATATAGGTAAACAACACCGACATTTCAATTAAACTATACTGTAAATCAATATGTTATCTACTTCCCTTTTATAAGAAAACTTATATGAGAATCCGGTAGGAAAATGCAATATCTTCTTAACCTAGGGTCTTAGTATTTCACCATACAAAGTAATATGTTTTCAAGATATATATATATATATATATATATATATATATATATATATATATATATATATATATATATATATATATATATATATATATATATATATATATATATATATATATATATATGTGTGTGTGTGCGTGTGTCTGTGTGTTTGTTTGATAAGTCATATTGGTACAAGAAACTACGAGAAAACGGGAAAATTAACGTTTTATATCCTGAAAGCTGCCAAGACCGTAGGAAATGGCTTGAAATGCGTGGGTTAGACCTTCCTGGCTGTGTGCGCTAGCTAGTGTCTTGTAAGAAGGGCATTCACATAACTGAATGGTCGTCTCTCATAACGCTCAAAGTGAAGTGCTTCCTTCCCCATTTGAAGTACTATTATACCACCTGGTTCCCGAGATATGCTTACAGATTCACGATTGAAAATGTCCAAAGGAGGGCGAGCCACCAGACTGATGACTGCACTCCATCACCTCAGTTATCCAGAGATTAGAACGCCTACATTGCCCAGCACATACACTTAGCGGGCAAAGGATGGTTTAAGTGTAAACATCTCAGTCGGTCGTGCGTTCAACCTGGAACTTTTGGATGCCCGCCCCACTAGAAGTTACAGCTTCAGTTTGAAGCCATAAGTTCAGAAAATTGCCGGATCAAGCTTCTTTTTTTTTTTGGAGTAAGACTTGTGAACCTTCGAACAATCTACCAGAGAATGTGGTGACCGGACCGAGTGTGAGCTCATTCATGAATTAAAACCAGACTTGACCAGCACTGGCGCAGGTACAGATACATTCTGGAGTCAGTACAAGCCCAGTTCTTGTCAACAGTGCGTAACAGAGACGGGACCGACCCCCCAAGCAGCCAAAAGATCGAACAATGAAGAAGATAAAGTAAAGTAGATAAGAAAAAAAGATATGGACGTGTCATAACGTCGGGACAGATAGGTTGCCCCCATATGCTTACTGTCGGCTTTGACTCTTACATATTCATCAAATGGTTACTAATTTCTTGGTTTCGTCTATCCATCTGGTCGAGCAATACATTTACAGGTAAATATTAAGCGCTTTTTTATAACTGGTAAGATTCCCAATCAACAAATATTGGTGTCAGTAAGTTTCTTTCACTTGTTAGACTTTTTTAATTAGTCTGTTTTGTCTTTTTTTTTATACCAGACACAAATCATTTAATTTGAACATTCTTCAGTGGGGATAGATAAATGTGAGACTAGTTTTAAAATTTTATTAGACATAACACAGTTTGGTAAACAAAATTAAACATTTACAACAAACAATACTATGAATTAAAGGTTCATGAATCTTAAGTTGAAGCAAAAGAAAAATCCAATTGCAAAAGACCGAGAAACACTACACTTTAATACAAGCAAATAAATGTGACCTAATGATATCTATACACCAATTATCTGTTCCTGTGATCAGCTGACCAAGAGACTACAGGGAGTTCTCTGAGAGGACTGAGAAATCCGGTGAATTGTGGCGGAGGTCGGCCTAGTGTGAATATTGACCGTTGAAAAGTTTTACCGCCAAATGACAGCTGCAATTATCTAGTCGCTTGTCAAACTTGGCCGGTGTCGTCTGGAGTGGTCAGTCGGCATAAGGACAGAGATAAGGGTGCAAAAGTCGTATTTGAAGGCTGATATCGTCACAATATATTGTTATATATCAAAATTTTCGCTGACCAAGGAACCCAAGATTTAAGACCTGTTTAGTATATGGTTCTAGGATAACTGCCCCCTGGACAAACGAAGACCCTCGACAATTGCCCACTTCGACAATTGCCCCCCTCGACACTGTGGACAATTGTTCGACAATGACACTGACCCCCCCGACACTGTTCCGACAATTGCCCTGACAATTGTTCTGATAATTCGGTTCCCCACTCTGACAATTGCCCCTGACACTGTTCTGTGACAATTGCCGACAATTGTGACCCCCCGACAAACCCCCGACAATTGCCTCTGACAATTGCCCCCTGACAACCTGACAATTTCTGACACTGTCTCTGACAATTGCCCCCGACACCCCTGACAATTGCCCCCCCGACAATTGCCCCCCGACAATTGCCCCCTGTTCTCTGACAATTGCCCCCGACAATTGTTCCGACAATTGCCCCCTGACCCCCGACAATTGCCCCCGCCCCCGACAACTGACAATTGCCCGACAATTGCCCCCGACACTCCTGACAACGACATTGCCCCCGACATAATTTGTTCTGACAATTGCCCCCCTGACACCTGCCCCGCCCCCGACAATCTGCCCCCTGACAATTGCCCCCCGGGACAATTGCCCCCTGACACTGTCCGACAATTGCCCCCTGACACTGCCCCCCGACAATTGCCCTGACACCCCCCTGACAATTGCCCCCTCCCCCACAATTGTTCTACTGCCCCCGACAATTGCCCCTGACACCCCTGGTTCTGACAATTGCCCTGACAATTGCCCCCGACATTCTGACAATTGCCCCCCGATATTGCCCCCTGACAATTGCCCCCGACAATTGACACAATTGCCTGACCCTGACAATTGCCCCTTGCAATTGCCCCCGACAATTAATTGACAACCCCTGACAATTGCTGACAATTGCCCCCGACATTCGACACCCCCCCCCCGACAATTGCCCCCCTCCCGACACTGTTCGACAATTGCCCCGACAATTGCCCCCTCTGACGACAATTGCCCCCGACAATTGCCCCCATAGGATAAATGCCCCCCATTGCTCGAGTGAATCTTATGTACAGCTAACCTAACCTAACCTAACCAAAGTCACCATCAACCAGATTATTACAGGAGATCCAGCACCACCTAAGAGGAAACGTTATCATGATTCAACAGCCAGAATAGCAACCATCGTACAAGACTTAGAGAATCGCCGTGTACATAAGCCAATAAATATAACATGAAAATTAAGTATTAATTCTGAGCTATTTCTCCTCTCTATTTAGTTAGTTCCATGTTTTGTGCCAGGTAATCACTGGCAATGGGGGGCAATTGTCCTGATACCCGATTATATACTCAATAAAACTCCAGTGCACCAGTACTAACCTCTCCAAACTTACTTAAGTTTTAGAAGAAAAAATAAATAGGTCGTGAATAAAACACTGATAGTTTTACCACATAATGTACATATTTACACTAATATTCCTGGCCTTATAGCGATAAAAACTGTCCTATTAATAGTAAATGGACTCATTTGCTAAACACATGATATCTATCTCGAGTAACAAAAGTGTGTTTCGCTGTGACATCATTTGCAACTCAAAAAATGTCATGGAATTAATTGGAGTTATTTTAGTCATTTGTTTTTGTTATCCACCGTAACCCTACCATCACAAAAGGAAGCAACATGGCCGGTACAGGCACTGGAACGCATTCACTTTCCCAAGTAGTAAACTATGGTACCCATTTCAGCTGGGGGAACTGGGGAAGCCGGGAGATCGAACCTTTCGACAAGTGGACACCTAATAAGAGTCCTAACAAGGTAAAATAAAAAGATCAGACTACTTGCAAGCTGATGAGACGTGAAATGATGAATACAAAAGACAAATAGTGCAATGATCTCTTACATTTTCACCCCCAAGATTGAGTACCATTGTTTCTTGAATGACTGACGTTACACAATAAAAAAGGTTGTTTCTGGGGCTCACTGATTAATTATACATGTTTAACCCTTAACATAAGAAGACATTAATAATTAACAATTAATTATTTTCCTGAAAATTCAGAAGCAGATGTTTAATATCTTAGAATTCATCGGGATTATATGCCTTAGGAGAGGAGAAGCCATTGGGATTACGTGCTTCAGGAGAAAAGCCGTTGGGATTACGTGCTTCAGGAGAGGAGAAGCCATTGGGATTACGTGCTTCAGGAGAGAAGCCATTGGGATTACGTGCTTCAGGAGAGAAGCCATTGGGATTACGTGCTTCAGGAGAGGAGAGCCATTGGGATTATGTGCTTGACGAGATGATTCGAGGTTCTGTGGTATAGAGAAGCTTCGCTGCCAAAGCAAATTCAGTGAAAATTCAGGTGTGGTGGCTCATTGGCAGAGCTACTCTGCAAAAGTTGGTTAAGTAGCATCTTTGCCGGATTATCTTCCTCCGTCAGGTTCATTATCAGTTCTGTATGTTGTTTACAAAGAGTAAATTTGCTGCATATCTTGTTATATTTCTTCATTTTCTTCTCGTTCTTCATATCAATGGCTTTATTCTCTTTTATGACAGTGTTAATTGTTTTTTCATTACACTGCCAAAGCATACTTTTTTTTATAAGTGAGTTGGCTAGGTCTTTGTTTTGCCTTTCTTGTTCTCTTAGAGAATCCTGCATTTCTCTCTTTTTCCTGAAGCAACAAAAGTTATAAGAATTAGTAAAGTTCGCGGTGAAGGGACAGTATACAGGAAGACCTTCTGACAAACCACTCGGTGACGTTATTATTCAGAAATCCCAGCCAGAAACTCCCACTTTATTATATAACCGGAGATTATTTCTTAAATCAAACACTTTGTTTTGGAATGCTGATGTAGAAGTTACAGGAGCTTTAATAACATAATAGAGCCAAAAATAGTCTATAAAGAGGAAAACGTAAAATCAACTCAGTTGCTGGTGGTGTTCACGTGTCAAGTCCATGTCCTCGCCTGAAAATATTAAGGCAAAATATTTTTATTAGGCAGTGCTAACCAAAATGTCATAATTTTCTCTGGGTAGTAAATACTGCAGCAAGAAGACCACCCAGAAATATATTCACCATAATATATAGAACAATTTCTTCATCAACCTGACAAAAGAAAAATACACATCTAAAGTATCATAAAAAGTAAATATCATTGAAGTATATATCCAGTCCATAATATTCTTTACACCAGAAATTAGGTTGCGATTATTAAATGGATACGTCGGTCGCCTCTTGTCCTGGACATCCCTAGGTTACCCAGCTTTAAATGGGTAACTAATTTTATTACGAGGGAACTGATGGCGGTCGACTGCAGTGCAGGTCACACTGCCTCCTTGTGCACCGAAGGCTTGGTATGGTGAGCAATATCCACACTGTCCGGCCAAGCCTTTGGGTTCCACATGAACACTAATTATGAATTTTTATTTTGGTTATCTGTTACTCCAAGCCCTTACCCAGCGGAAAATAGAAAACTGATTTACATTTCATTAGAAAATATTTTTCGGGTGAGGACACAATATTGTAAGGGAAGAGAGACGAAATTAATACAACAAAACCCGAGTAAGGTGATGAAAAAGCGAATATTTTTATCTTCCCGAATGGAGACGCACTTGTTTAATTTAGTAATAAACTCAACGTTAAATAAAACATCCTCACTGTGTGGTGCCTTGTATCACTTTAAGATTTGAAATTAATTTTTTTTATTCTTGTACCTCGTGAAAATTGTTTCATTAACACACAGATAAATTCATATTATTGTAAAGTGGGTGGATCCTTTCAGCGTTTGAGATTTATTTTAACGCTAAATTGTTTCATGCTTTATTCTCAGTCTTTTTTATGCGTATTTTTTATTTTTTTTTTATTTTCATTCTCATTCCATTTCATCCTTAGTCTCAATATTTATCTTTTTTGTTCCCTGTCTCTTGACGTCTTACACCCTCCGTGTAGGTCTTGAGGGGGCTGTCACGTAGAGTTTTTTTCTCCGACAAACGTTTAATCCGTCAATGAACATCTTTGTGCCTTTAACTATTGAGTAAAGACTGTGGAGCAACGCTTAAAACATTGCTCAAAGAATTCTACCAGGTAGTTTGGTTCTGGCATATAGAATAATCAGTAAAGCAATAGAAGAAATATGTTCCCAAATAAACAAAAGTAGTGGTACCTTCTATGTATAATTGTGGTCAAAATTCCCTGAACACTTGGCAATATATTGTATCTACTTTTGGGGATATATATATATATATATATATATATATATATATATATATATATATATATATATATATATATATATATATATATATATATATATATATATATATATATAAAACGATGCTTTTTACCACATTATGTCAGAACCCGAAAATGAAGAAAGAATTAATACAAAAAAGAATTACAAGATACGAGAAAATTCCACTTCTTCGTACTTAATGGTCCTCAATTCGCTACGTGCCACATACTTTCAAGTGTCCAATTAGATGTTGTCTTGGTGAATATATATTGTCTGAGACACACAGAGCTACTATACGTTATAATGAATCTTTTAAAAATTATGATTAATATATTATATTATTTACATACCACATTTCCAAGGTTTATCCTGTTCTTTTAAAACTGAAGAGTCTTCCTTATACACTGTGATTTCTTTTTGTTCAGTGGTAGATGCCGAAAGTATTTCTCTCGTTGCGGGTTATCTCTCCGTGAGTTGTTGACGTTCTGCTGCCCAAACTTACAATGATACGCTCTCCTTTGTCACGAGAGTTTTTAACGGATGGACATCCTTACTACAATACAAACTGACTCCTTTATGAACATTGCAGCATTCCACCACTCGCCATCTATTCGTGACTATTAAGTGACAAACAGAAGGAAAGCCTCCTAACCACACACTCAAAATGGCAGAAGTACTTTGATGACATCATACTTCACTGCAGAGACAGAAACAGTAATCCCAACATACTAAGCAGACCCAATACACCATACCTACCCTCTCGATACTAAAACACGTAATCAACTCCAACAATAATAGCACTCCTATATCTGCACCTGGGCTGCCTGAGAACAATCCAGGTACATCATATCAAGCCGCTCTGAGTTCAGACATTCTCCTTTCACCACTCCATTCAAACTCCGATGGTGCAACAGCAATATCGTAAACCAATGAGGTTTATCCGAGGTTTGATTATTTTAAGCAGGTCACAGAACTATTCATCACGTTCTTCTTAAAAAAAAAACTACGACGATGCCTTCATTCTTCCATGCAACGAATACCCTGACATTTTAAGATCAAAGATTCAAAACCCGTCCTCTCCAACTTGCTCGGTTCCATCTTTGGCATTAACTCAAACACTGTAACTTCATCTATCACCAAACTCTACTACTAACCTACTTCGTTCCTTTTCCATTGGGCAGGGCTTACCAGGGTTCTAGGTTCGAGCTGCGGCAGTGAGGGTCTTGACGCTGCTGGTGGTCTGTTACTACAATCGTATATCAATCAGGCATGTTGTGTTAAGCCACGGTACCTATTTCTACTCCTACTAATCACTTGCATCCACTTGTTGTCCTTCCACTGAACACCTTTTCACCCATGTGACTTTGGATTCATGTATATGTTTGTACAGTATGTAGCTGATGGGAAGTTGGCGGTTTGTTTTCAATGACACAGATATGATGGCTGTCTGTCCGACTGAACATTTTGGTGTTATATTTCATTGTTATTCGTTTTTTTTTTATGCGAACCGCCACTTATTGATTTCGATGTCCCAGCTCAGTAGTGGACCATCTTTTTTCCTGTTTATTTTTTTACCTTGAACGTTCCCTGCCCATTAAATGCCTAATAATATTCCTGTTTTATCTGATAGTGAAACTTGACTGGCGATGTACTTCCACTTAACTGACTTAGTAATATTTGGTGTCGCGTGTAGGTGCCACCAAGAGAAAAGTATAGGGCATTAGAGCCATATGTGTAATTCATGCTGTTCTTCCACACGCAGTCACGGGACAATTTTCCAAGCATAAGTTTATACACATCGACACACACACACACACACACACATGCACATACACACACACATGCACACACACACACACACACACTACATCCTTGACCACCGAAGGGTCAAGACGTACCTGGCGCTCCTCTCGGAGCAGCCAGGTCAACTGTTAAGTTGGCCCATACCAACCCCTTCCCCTGAACCCTCCTCCCCACCGGAATATCAACAAGTTCTCGCCAGAAGTTACAATTTCATTTAGGAAAGGAACCAGTGTTAAACAGAGGTGAACAGTGGTGAACAGTGCTTAAGTCAGTGAGAACAACTCAACAGTAACAGTCGTACCCAAGTTAACCTTCACACAGTGAGGTCCCAGGTGCCCGGTGATAACGGCCCGTGATAACCAGCGATGTGTTAATCCGTCTACGATAGGAAGGCCTGGGACCAAACCTCACTCATATATCACCATCTGTGAGGGAATTACTACACCACATGTCCCTCATAACACCATATGTGAGGGAATTACTACACCACGTCAAGTCCCTAATCACACCATCTGTGAGGGAATTACTACACCACGTGAGGTCCCTCATAACACCATCTGTGAGGGAATTAGTACACCACGTCAGGCCCCTCATAACACCATCTGTGAGGGAATTACTACACCACGTGATGCCCTCATAACACCATCTGTGAGGGAGTTACTACACCACGTGAGGCCCCTCATAACACCATCTGTGAGGTAATTACTACACCACGTGAGGTCCCTCATAACACCATCTGTGAGGGAATTACTACACCACGTGAGGCCCCTCATAACACCATCTGCGAGGGAATTACTATACCACGCCAGGTCCCTCATAACACCATCTGAGGGAACTACTACACCAAGCGAGTTCCTCCTAACACCATCTGGGAGGGAGTTACTACACTACGAGTTTGCTGTTCAACACCTACATTAATCTGTATGTTCACTGTATGTTCCTTTACCTTTCTCTAATGAAGGCTTTTGTTAAACCACCAATGTATGTAATATGTCATTTATGTCCAATGTATATTTTCAGCCTTCGGGCTGCAGAATTTTTTCAATAAACCGTTAATTATTATTATTATTATTATTATTATTATTATTATTATTATTATTATTATTATTATTATTATTATTATTATTATTACACACACACACACACACACACACACACGTACATAAGCAAATACACACTCCCACTACCCAGGAGGAAAGTCCATCCACATTTGCATATCCTTAAAAAAGTTGGTTTTCCGGCATCTTCGTGGTGTAGATTAATATAATCTTTTTCTTTAATATTTTTTATTTATTTGTATTCTTATTTTTCGCCCCCTGGGTCCCATTGTGAGTGATGACCTGTTCCTGGGTGGGCTGTTCCCCGTAAACAAAATAAATAAATAAAAAATCCATCACATCACACATGCACGTGAAAATATCTCGCCAATTGAAGCAGTGATGAAGACCCTTATCCACTACTCCTGTAACCCTCAAAGACGGCAGGAACAAATTCTATTCGACCGTCCCTCTGAATACACGTGCTAGTGCTTACTTCCACACACCCACACATACATTGCTCCACATTTAGTGATAATTTCCATGGCTTTATCTTCACCTTCAGCTTGGCATAGAAAGACCAACCCTTCTCAACAATGATCTAAGGGCGGATATGCCATAACACCTGGGGATGATAATAAATATAAATGCACACGCTCATTATAAACCATCGTGGAGCCCTAGAATGTAGACATCAAAGAAAGACACAGATAAACTGGAATTGACTAAGGCCTATCCGCAGAGTCAAGCATGGTATAAATACTGACCCTTACCAGAGGTGTACATAAGGTCGATAGTGATTTTTGCCAGAGAATGACATACGGAGCTCGTTTGTCTGACAGCACCACCAGCAATCAAGAGCATTCGAATATAATGTCATAAATTGCTGTTATAAATTTTACGCCTACTACGCCAACTTTGTTCCCAGCTGTATACGTTAATGGAGCTTGGACCTGATCTGATCTAACAGACGGTAAAAAGATGTGGATTTGCAGATAAACAAATTTCCCTCTTGTTATGTGATATTTATATAGCCATTCTTCTCTTCCTGGTAATATAGGAGTCATTGTGCGCATCTCAGTTCGCGCAGCATCAACAACAACTCGACATATGCAAAACATACACAAGGGAACGTCTCGATGGACCTTACCGAAATAACCACTAAGACCACTACCCTTACTTATCGACTTTTTTCTGTGTAATTTCACTTCAGTCATTTGTAATTACTTCAATAGTAATTTAGTTGACAGGGAGTCTTGCAGGCGCGCTCGTCATAAAACAAACTTAAGATGTTTTCCCTCTCACTCAAGAGAAAGGACATCCAGGGACATAGGTGGTTGTTTTATGGGAAAGGTAAGGTTGCCGCCACTGATTAGGAACACAGACTGATTAATCTTCATATTTTGTTGATGCAAGGTGATCAAGACCGAATTGTTAACCTTGTTTGTGTTCTCCTTCATGCTCACCCATCACCGACTTCACGTTCCTTGACCGCCTAGAAATTACTCACCGTACCAATAATTGAAAATCAAACCCGAATACACTCTTAGTGGTGTGTTGTACAGTATGTGAAGGAGATAGTTGATTCAAGATATCTATGTTACTAATTAGCAACAGAAGCCATACCATGCTTCAAAGTAATAACCTCACTCGGCGATCACACTGGCACGATGCTTCTCTCTGACTCACTGTTCTTATGAATTATAAAATTATAACTTGTATAGAGTGAATTTATGATTTAATTCTGAGTGTTGTCACCCTAGGTACAGGATTAGTCGAGAACTCTAGATCGACCGTAGTGTTTATTTAAGATTTGACTCTTACCCACATTACGGGAAGTAAAGCCTTTTTAAAGTGTAAGAATAAAAGTGGAAAAGTTATGTAAAATATACAAAACCTTCAGTGTGAAATGAAAATGTTAAAGCACGAAAAACTGAATACAGTCGAAAATGATGAACTTGTCAAACGACGAAGACATTACATAAGAAAGGGACACTTAAAGCTTACAACTGAGGGGTAATGAGCCCAAGAACATTCCTAAAAGCATCGACCATTTTGTCATGATACAGAGCAAGTTCAGTAGATAAGTATAAAAAAATATCACTGAATATTCAAGATCATAATAATAATAATAAGAAGTGGTGGTGGTGCCTCCTCCATAACTCCCCCCCCCCTAACTTCATTCTCACCGTATAGAAACTTCCTATGTATTATGCCACTTCTCAACACTGTCTCAGATAGTGGTTATAATCATGAGTATTTACACAATTTCATTGTATCTCATAGCATGCGAAATTTATATACAGCACCTCAGTTTCTAGAGTGCCTACCATTCCTACCGCATGTGGGTGATTAAACGGAGTACTACGGCATAGTATATAATGCTATGACACTATCTGGTATAAGTGCTGTGGATTTTATATGTATTCCTGATAATTTGTCTGTGGTTACTACACATGATATAAGAAATAACAACACATATTTTTACAATGAATCATACAATCAGAGGTACCAACCTTACCAATACATGGCGTCAGTCTCGCAATGTTCGTTGCGAGAGCCATCGCACCCAGGGGTGCAGAATAATTTTTTGCTGACTGGACCTTCGTCCTCCCGTCCGTCCGCTTGTTTGTCCGTACGTTTTTCTGTCTGTCTGTCCGTCTGCCTGTTTCGGTGTACGCTTGTCGGTCTGGACGTCCTCTCGAGTATTTACCTTCGCTTTCCCTCGTCCAAACCCAACCAAAATTGGACTCAGCACTGAATCCCTAAGAGGAGAGGACCACCCAATGCAGCACTTGTTAACTCTTAACTAAATTACAAAATGAAAATTGGTCACCACAACAAGTTTTTAAAGAGAGGTGTGTGGACAGACCAGACACAGAAGGGGGGGGGGGTGTGTGCGCGTGTGTGGTGCTTGCGTGTGTGCTACGTGCGTGTGTAAAGGAATGAAAATCCAACAAAAACGCAGTATCCTGCTGCCATCATCACGACACACCCTTTTCCTCCCCTCTCCACGTCATTGTAGAGCCACCCGTTTATTAGCTCATTGTAAATAGGTGAATTTACACCTCAAATACACCCGAACTGAACACTTATCTCACCCATTCCCTAACTTATGGAGACTGTTATCACCTGTTATCGTCTACTCTCACCGTCCACCGCCGGAAGATCATGCCACCGACTACTGAACAATTGTACTTGAAACTATTATTTTACCTTGATATAAAATGTTGTCGTAGTTATTTGTTCCTTCTTCCCGAGTCTGTTAATGTATCGTAAAGGAAAAATATGTATGACACGGCAATAGTTTATAGCCTAAGTTATTTATCTGTGTGTTTGTTCAAGAGTAAACCTTTGACGTTCCCAAAATAATTGTAGGTTGTGTAGCTGTGTCCTTAAGATCGAGTAAAGCACCGTACTTAACATAGGAGGAACACCACCGTGGAGTATTACATTCTTTTACCATGACGGTCCGGTAATATGAGTGATATATCCCTCGAGGCTAAAGCTTAACATCGTTAGGACTGTGAATTAATTTGTATTAATGTGTAGAAGACGAAATAACCTCCATTATTTATCATTATGAACGATGCAGTTATTGATATTATTTTTTATTGTTGTAATAACGATACACTAATATTAGTGCTAAAAGTGTATGGTGTACACTATCGTTATAACTGCAGATTTGTTACTGTACGTGAAATGATTACTTGTATAGTGTTTTAACGTTATGCGATTTACAGTATCTTTGACATAGTTATTATCTATGGTCACAATTCAGTATTATTAACATCATAGACTTGTTACTATTAATATGTAGCCTAAATACACATAATACTTAATGTTATCTGGTAAATCATTGACAAATTCTATTTAAAGCTCAACACAGCGCTGGTTGTTATAAACCTGTTACCAGTAATATGTGAAGGAGATGTAGCATATTCTAATGTTATCTACAGATTGTGTCATTCTCTTCAGTTTATATGAGCGTGGAGGGGATGAGGTAGCAACATGTTACATAGTGTGACAAGGAGGCAGGCATCACAACACACCAGGTCATGGTAGTTGAGGCTCGGCCCAGCAGTGAGCACCGCCACAGCTTCTGATTAACAGCAGTCGTCTCGTAACTCACCCACCCCACGCTGTGATAATTGATGTTACAAACCAAGATATATAAGGCTTTGTGACTCTCTTGTTACCACCTTGGCCTGGTATGGCAGTGAAGCGGGGTGGTGTCTGTGGCGTTGTGGTGGCGGTCGGTGGCGGTGGCGTTGTGTTGGTTGTGGTGGTGGTGGTAATGGTGTTTGTGGTGGTGGTAGTGGTATTTGTGGTGGTAGTAGTAGTGGTATTTGTGGTGGTGGTAGTAGTGGTATTTGTGGTGGTGGTAGTAGTGGTGGTGGTGTTTGTGGTAGTGGTGGTGGTGCTGACACGACACTTGCATCAGAGTAGGAAGAGAGGACATGAACTATTTTATTGTAGGATATATTTATTTGGTCACCCATCGAAGTGAAGATCACCTGCTGTTAAGGAGCACACTATATCTATCTATCTATATATATATATATATATATATATATATATATATATATATATATATATATATATATATATATATATATATATATATATATAGATAGATAGATAGATAGATAGATAGATAGATAGATAGATATATAGTATATAATATAATATTACGTTAAAGGCCAAATAATCATGCAGCTTCTAAGGTAAGTATTTCGCAGTGAAAAATTTAGCCATGTTACAAGGTTAGCGGCTTGAAAAATATTCAAACTGTAAGTATAATCTGGCGCTGGTCGTCAACCGTGATGCACAACCAGGAAAGTAGGGAGCGTGTTAGTTGTCCGTCAGTGTGCGTGTCGCCTCGGGCTACCCACCTGATGGGAAAATGTGCACCTCGCCACCTGTAACACATTCTTAATTCCCGACGGATCACATCAGACTGGGAGGGTGAAGTGGGGGAGGATTTCATATGCTATAGATATATGTAACTGCATGTATACACAGAGTAAATTCCTAGATAATCTTATAACATAAATATATCGATGATTCTATAAAATTAGAGAATATTTATAAGAAGGGCTTGTCAGGCATGACGAACATTAAGGTATAAATTATGTAGCTTAACTTTTTATAGCAAGATATAACTCACAATCAATAACAGTCAATTGGAATATACGACGCCTAAGTCTATCACCATAAACCTGGCCAGGAGAGAGGTGGCCGCACGACCAATAGGAGTAGAGCATTCCATCATGTCTTGCTCCGTTGAATTTAAAGTATATTGCAGCTTGTGTGCTTATATCATATTCTGGATATGATGGCTTGATATACATGGACGTACGTCCTTTGGAGGAGTTCAGTGTCTCATTATGGCTCATTCAACATGTCTGAATATTTTCGTCAGGAGGCAGCTGGAGGGTCACAGCAGGGCATTAAGAACAGGGAGGCAAAGACGCACAAAAACCCCGACAGACTAACACACACCATAACAAAGTGAGTCGGTGGTACAGGCCAGTGTCAGTCTCTACCCTTATTACCACTAGTAATATATTTGTCTTCTTCACTAATTGCCATATGAGCGAGCACCTAGAGCCATCCTGCCGCTGCCTCCCTCTTCCACTTGTGGCAGGAGACGCTCGCAGTTTAAGAAGGAAGGACAGTAGAGATGGATAATACGTATGATCAGAGGTTATAACGCTGTGTAAACGCTGACTTTACCGAGGCATCAATACCACACTGGCCGCTGTTATTACCTCCACGGCGCGACACTGACCTCCCGATAACAAGACAGACTCACCTCCCTCCACACCTACCTTGACTTTAACCATTATTTCGATGCAGTCAAGCAAGTCTAAATTATTGACTTATCATTTGCTGATGTCTGTCACACTCAAGATTGGTACTAAATCGATATATTAAATAAATAGTGCAAAGAGATTTTGTTTATTGTTCACCTAAAAAGTTTAAGTAAATATAAGGTGTGAGTTAATCTAATATAGGAATTAATAATGTATCATAACCATAGTGAGTTATTGTATGCAATTTAGAAAGACTCTTGTATCGGCCTTTCTAAAAAACAAAGCGTTACAGCTGCCACGGGATACAGGAGAAGGCGGTGAAGAAGGGCAGCAGAGAGCGAGTGATTTAAACGCAGCAGTGACCATGATCTTTACACGGAAGAAGTTTGGAAGGGCAAGTTCCTGGGTTTTTTTCACCACCACGAGTCACCGTAACATAAGTGAACATTACAGCGGAGGTGTAGGGACCGTGTCATCAGGTTTACGTTATGTTCTATCATCAACAAACAGCAGTAATTTAACACACTGGTTTCTTTTTTACCCTATTAATGAGGGAAGCGTAAGATTATCACAGGAAATTAGTTGACGGGGTGTACTGTATGTCGGAGCATGGCAAGAAATATGCGCATGTTGAGCTAAGACCTTTATTATCAAAGTTTGCTGGCGATGGTGTAAAACTGGTTTGGTGATTTTGTGGATATAACCTGTCAAAGCCTTCCAGGAGTACATCGTAGACAGAAGACCTGACTTCAGCCAATATTGTGAAAAAAAAGTAACTGGAGGTAATCATTATAAAATGCAATCAGTCCAAGAGAGACTTACAAACCTATCAACTGCAACTAAAAATTACTCGGAGACGTAAGGAGTAACTTGTATCGGTAATTGCAGAAGGAGAGAAACTCCACAAATGAACCAAATGATACAATATATGTGTGTCGGCCACGCCTTACCTTTACTGACACTAATATCAGGTTATCAAAGAGTAATCAAGAAGCCAAGTATAGCAGTCTGCAGTGACAAGAATTCTCGAGATTTCGTTTTTGTTTTTTCATTCAAGAAGAGAACAAAAGGTCATATATTTTTCACTGTGTATTATTGAAAATGAAAAAATACAATCCATGGGATAGTTAGTTGTCTTCTGTGTTTATCATTGAATGTAACCGTTCATTAGGTAATGTTTTACTATTTATGTTTTGCTGTGAAATAAGTTTTAAAAAATTCTAGAAAAAGAGATACAATTATTTTCTCTACTGTTCCTTCCAAGTCGGTATGTGGTGAGTGATCATCAAGTTTGGTGTCTCATATCAATATAATTTGATCTGGTTATTAAAAGAAACTCATACTTACGTTGTTGCTGTCGTTGTTGTTATTATTGCTATTACTATTTTTATGGTTTTAGGTGTTTCAACAACTAAGGTCTTCATATACCATTCACTGGCCTATGATTCTAAAACAAGCGACTTTAAGACATTAAGAGGAAGCTGAAGATTCCTATTGTTGACTATCGTCGTTCTTGGAAAACTGACATGTTAACTTTCGATTATCAATATTTGTCAAATATCACGTCTTCAAGAAGGGGTAGAATTACACAAATTCTCCGACTTTGTTGTTTGAGCTCAGGGTGGTAGAACCAGTCCTTTTTTATGAGTTTTAATTTCCTCCCTCAGCTGTCAACGCCACTTACCCTCTCTCTCTCACAACAGACAACTCCTGATCATCGACCTTTGTGCTGAAGGCTGTCATGCTTCTTTTTACATACATCTTATAACTGAACTCTAGAATGACCTATCAGCCTCTTCCCTTCAGATAATACTTCATACTGTGCATGATCTAACGCAGGTCTCATATGTTTCACCAACACCAGGATGCCTCATATACTGGCTTGGGTTGATATTGGCGCTGGTAATATCGTCCTGCCATGCTATAGGACTACCCAATATACACCAAAGACAGCGATGGTACTAGAAGTTTACCGTTTTCTCTTACTGGTTATAACGTGTCCAAGTCTGGCAACCAAGGAGCAGGAGGCAAAATGACAGCAGGTCACATATATCAGTACATTTGACTTGACAGTTTGTTTATCGTATTATAGCCCTCCTTGCTAACTTATCTGGGCTCATTACAAACTTCATTTTCAGGGAGAGGTTTAATAGTCAATGTCGGGCACCAGAGAGCAGACCCTTTTCACAAACTGCAGTACGTTATCCTCACATGAACTGTTACACTGCCTAGGTACTGTAGACATAGGGACATGACGTGGTGTTACTGAGATGTTGTGAGGTAGGTGTTACTGAGGTATTGTTGCGAGGTAGGTGTTACTGAGGTATTGTTGCGAGGTAGGTGTTACTGAGGTATTGTTGCGAGGTAGGTGTTACTGAGGTATTGTTGCGAGGGAGGTGTTACTGAGGTATTGTTGTGAGGTAGGTGTTACTGAGGTATTGTTGTGAGGTAGGTGTTACTGAGGTATTGTTGAGAGGTAGGTGTTACTGAGGTATTGTTGTGAGGTAGGTGTTACTGAGGTATTGTTGTGAGGTAGGTGTTACTGAGGTATTGTTGTGAGGTAGGTGTTACTGAGGTGTTACTGAGGTATTGTTGAGGTAGGTGTTACTGAGGTATTGTTGTGAGGTAGGTGTTACTGAGGTATTGTTGAGAGGTAGGTGTTACTGAGGTATTGTTGTGAGGTAGGTGTTACTGAGGTATTGTTGTGAGGTAGGTGTTACTGAGGTATTAGGTAGGTGTTACTGAGGTATTGTTTGTTACTGAGGTAGGTGTTACTGAGGTAGGTGTTACTGAGGTATTGTTATGAGGTAGGTGTTACTGAGGTATTGTTGTGTAGGTGTTACTTAGGTAGGTGTAGGTGTTACTGAGATGTTGTGAGGTAGGTGTTACTGAGGTATTGTTGTGAGGTAGGTGTTACTGAGGTATTGTTGCGAGGTAGGTGTTACTGGAGGTATTGTTGTGAGGTAGGTGTTACTGAGGTATTGTTGCGAGGTAGGTGTTGCTGGAGGTATTGTTGAGAGGGAGGTGTTACTGAGGGGTATTGTTGCGGGTAGGTGTTACTGAGGTATTGTTGAGAGGGAGGTGATGAGGTATTAGGTGTTACCGAGGTATTGTTGTGAGGTAGGTGTTACTAGGGTTGTGAGGTTGTTACGTAGGTGTTACTGAGGTATTGTTGTGAGGTAGGTGTTACTGAGGTATTGTTGTGAGGTAGGTGTTACTGAGGTATTGTTGTGAGGTAGGTGTTACTGAGGTATTGTTGTGAGGTAGGTGTTACTGAGGTATTGTTGTGAGGGAGGTGTTACTGAGGTATTGTTGTGAGGTAGGTGTTACTGAGGTATTGTTGTGAGGTAGGTGTTACTGAGGTATTGTTGTGAGGTAGGTGTTACTGAGGTATTGTTGAGAGGTAGGTGTTACTGAGGTATTGTTGTGAGGTAGGTGTTACTGAGGTATTGTTGTGAGGTAGGTGTTACTGAGGTATTGTTGTGAGGTAGGTGTTACTGAGGTATTGTTGTGAGGTAGGTGTTACTGAGGTAGGTGTTACCGAGGTATTGTTGTGAGGTAGGTGTTACTGAGGTATTGTTGTGAGGTAGGTGTTACTGAGGTAGGTGTTACTGAGGTATTGTTGAGAGGTAGGTGTTACTTAGGTATTGTTGAGAGTTAAGTGTTACTGACAATTTTACGGAACTTGTTAAACTTAATTTACTGGCATTGTTGTTTAATTTTACTGTTCCCAAAATATTACCAGTGAATCTTTTTAATAATATTATAGCACCAGTTTTTATTGCATCACTTTTTTTTCGTAATGTAAAAAGCCACAATATTTTTCTGACCTAAACTTACTCAAGATACATGTATCAGTTATAGATCGAATTAAACGCATAATTACAATGTTTTGTAACTCGTATGTTTGTAAGGTTTATTCGAGATACAACCCAGAGTCTATATAAGTATAAGGTGAAAGAGCGGAGTCAAACTTCCACTACATTAGAAATCGAAGGGTTGAAATTCTCCTCGCGTGGCTCTTGAGTACATTTGCAACTTCTCCACCACTACACACAAACAAGTTTTCTGAGGTGATGCATGAAATTAAGCTGTGAATATATAAAACGGGATTTATAGACTCTTTCTCGCGTCGGTGGCTCTCGCTTGAGGAATCCTCTTACTATTATTATCTTTCTTACAGAGACGACAATTGATGTGTATTATCTCAGGATGTTGTTCTTCTTACTCTGTTTATTACCACGTCAATTATAGGTAGTTTATGGGTCTTCAGGTGGCATGTGAGAGACCTTGATTACTCTTTATTTTCCTGGGAGATGGACAACCTCCTGCCGGCCGCTGGGTTATGTACACGACCTCTGTAATACATCGTCAGAGAGGGACGTGTGTGTGTGTGTGTGTGTGTGTGTGTGTGTGTGTGTGTGTGTGTGTGTGTGTGTGTGTGTGTTGGAGCTTCCACCACCTGTCCCAGCCCCTCACCCACCTGTCCCAGCCCCTCACCCACCTGTCCCAGCCCCTCACCCACCTGTCCCAGCCCCTCACCCACCCAGCCCCTCAACTTTCACCGGTGTTCCCCAGCTTCTCACTTACTTGCCCTCCCTAGCCCTTAACTATTTACCTCTCCTTCCCAGGCCCCTCACTTCATGCTCTCCCCAACCGTTCACTATCATCTGCCCCCAGTCCCTCACCACCCCACCTGCCCTTCCCAACCCGTCACTCGTGCAAGGCCCCACGTCAGCAGTAAGATGGACACGACCTCCCGGGCAGTGTAATAGCGACGTACACCTGTCGTAACTAAACAAACATCTCCATATTACTACGCAACACCCACTCTTGATTTTCATTACTTTAAATCACGAAGACTGGCAATCAATTGAAATCAATCACCAATGAAAAAAAAATGCGAGAGAAAATTAATAAAAAAAAAAACTCTTTTGGTCTCGTATGATTCTGGAGTCATTTGTAAGCGTCAGTCGTCGACCGTAAGTAAACAAGGCTGTAGATTATCTGAATGACACGTCAGACCTCTTGACTTACGAGCACATTTGCCTTGAAGGATTGCTAGAGGCCCCCTGCTGGGCGGTCAGACCCGCTGCCCGCCTCCTGTGTGTGTGATGATGGTGGTGGTGCTAGTGATGGTGGTGGTGATGGTGGCAGTAATGGTGGTAGTGGTAATAATGGTGGTAGTGTTGGTGCTAATGATGATGATGGTGGTGGTGGTAGTGTTGGTGGTGATATCGGTGGTAATGGTGGTGATGATGGTAGGGGTGATAATGGTGGTGGTAATGTCTAAGATGGTGATAGTGATGGTACTCTAGTGATTGTGATATTGATTTTGTTGGTAATCCTGATGACAGTGACAAGTGATGGTAACTGTAGTGTTGGTGATAGTAATGGAGGTTGGATGGGATTTCTTAATGATGAAATTGGTAATACTGATACTAATAGCTATTGCTTTGATGGTGTTTGTGTTGTTGGCAATGTTGGCGGTGTCAATGGTAGTATGGTATGGTAGCATGGAAGGGACGGAGTGGTCATTGGAATAAAATTCTACCATCGTGTTGCAGTTGTCTGTTGTTGTTGTTAATGGCAAGAATAGTGTTGTCGTATATACAGTATAATATATGCATTATGTAGTTTATACATACGTTCATACATACATATACATCAATTGCCTTAAATCATTTCACTAGAACTAGACGGGGACACATTTGCCAAGAGTTAGTATTATTATATTGAACGAAAATCAACGAATAGAGCAACAACATGTGGACAAAAATATCCCACTAGTTATACAAGAAGGTGGTACTAATTAATCATTTCAGTATTCTTTGTGAGTAGTCATCAAATAGTTATGCAGCTGATTATAACTAACTGCTCCATTAATTGTTGCATTAGTCTTAATTACTCTTCCATTAAACTAGTTAGAAGCACAGGACACTGATGAGTTAGTTTCTATCTTGGTCTTTGTAACTTGTGTATTATTCAGCCAATTACTACTATTACTACTAATACCTTTTTTTATGTGGCCTCCAGTCTCCCCCAACAGCCACACCCTCGCCACCATTTTATTACCTTAATATTAAATATCCTAATACAAAAGTAGCTACCCTAGCTGTGTTGAGTTAGTTAAGCCGCAGATATATGCGGCATTCAGTGACTATTGCCTTATGTAGTCAATATCTGTGGCTGTTGTTTGCTTTGGGGCTGAAGATGTCGTTCCCCTAAGGCAAAGCAATGTAAACCTAAGCAGAGAAAAGGACAGTCGACATCTCAATCAGGCTGAAATGTGGGTTTTGGGCTGCTGCTTCTGTTCAGATAACACCTCGGCCAGTCTTCCATAGAAACATCTTGCACATTTTCCCATCCTTTCTGAGGACTGAAGCTGCCTTGGTCCACATTCTGAATTCTTTATACTTCGCTCTATTCTTGTCGTTCTCGTTCCTCTTGTGTGCAGCTTCGAGAGAATTATGGTGACATTCGGCCATGGAGTCGAATATCCTGACGTCAAAGAAGGCTCGCTGTCCCCGCTTCCAAAATCCCCGAGCGCTGACGTTCACACGGGCTTCGTTGAAAGTGTTAGAAGTCATGTGATGGAAATTCTCTCCATCCAATGAAAGGAGGGTCGGTTCCACCGTGACGTCGTGGCAGATTTCCTTCAGTACTACTACTACTACTACTATTACTACTACTACTACTACTACTACTACTACTACTACTACTACTACTACTGCTGCTGCTGCTGCTGAAGTCCTTCGCTCAATAGGGTGAGAAAGAGTGTTGAAGTAGCTAGGTAATGGGTAAATGAGCAGGGTGGTGCAGGTGGGTGGTAGGGAGGGTGGTGTGGGTGGGTGTTAGGGAGGGTGTGGGTGGATGGTAGGGAGGGTGGTGTGGGTGGGAGGTAGGGAGGGTGGAGTATCTGGATAATAGGGGGGCGGTGTGGGTGTGTGCGGATGGTGGGATGGCGCACCTCACCTCACCTCAGACATTATACTCGAACACGCGGATTGTTTAAAAATTGAACACTTACCTAATTTTCCTTCTAGTTAAAGTGTTGAAAGCACTGCACTTATACATGTGTAGCTGGAACAAAAGCCAACAGTAATAATAAGGGAAATTCTATAAAAATACCACTGGGTATCTCATTTCTAATAACGGTAAATACGACTGAAATCCCGACCCTGGCGACTAACTATTTGTCACAAAGATTAAAATAATAATGGATGTTTAGGTGAAATCTCTATTAGGTATTGTCCACTTCCGTTAACTCATTAGGATAGTTTACCTGTTTTTGTAACTCGACCTGTGCTTGCTTTTCTGAGATAATAAAATGAACTTAATAACCAACTTATGTTTCTAAAGACGAGATTTATACACAAAGAAATGTTTCCTCTTACGTTTTGTTGAGGGGAATCCTGACACACACATCGAAAGGCGGTACAAGAAGAAAGATAATTCAGCAAGAGAAAGAAAAAGTTATCCCCATTTACTAATAACCACAAAGGACAAACATTCCTGTAATTTAATTCTTGGGGAATTCATGTTTTTCCTTAAGTTGTTGTCAGCAGCGTATTCATTGATCACGTGTGCCTATAGTGATTCATGTACGTTATAAGCACTATGCAATCTGAAAATGAACGAAGTATTTGAAACTGTTCCGAGATGACAAGCCCCATTCTACTCATTCTCACATCCATCGTGCGTAGGTATTCCAAAAGTTTTTGTTGAGAGTGTACTTATATTACGAAATTTCAGGACGTGTAGAGTAAACAGGAAACTAAAAAAAAATGGAATAAACTCTGATTACTGCGAAGAACATTAATCTTGTCTGTCTGTCTGTCTGTCTGTCTGTCTGTCTGTCTGTCTGTCTTTACTCATGAGTCCTTTGGGTGAATAAGGTGACAAGATTTGATAAGATGGACGAAATTCCCATAAGCCATTTTAAACAAACCTTCAGTCAGTATGAGAATCACGAATTTCTTCTTCAGTGACCGCCACAATGTTCTAATTTATACTGACTCAGATGTGACCCGACAGGTTTTTGTTCCCTGTTAAGTTATGATGATTTTTTTCTTCTTCTTTTCAATTATTTACGGTCATATGATTGTCGGTGATGATGTGAGTGGCTGCATTGTTACTGCCTATTGTTGGACTTCTGATATATACTTACCTCTAAACGAATAATTGTGTCTTGTTTGTTGCTGGCGTTACTAGAAAGTTGCCTATTTGGTGTTTGCCAATGTTGACACTGTTATCTGTATATTGCGTGTCTCTTGACTGTTATGCTGCAATGCTTGTTGAGTCTCTCTCTCTCTCTCTCTCTCTCTCTCTCTCTCTCTCTCTCTTTTGTATGTATATGTTGTGTCAATTCTCTTTTTCCCTCCATTTAGTTTATTTGTTCATGTCATCAGATGTTAATTTCGTCCATTAGTGGTCCTAAGCCGAGGTTCCTGAGGTATAATTTACTCTCACCAACATCATATCTTCGTCTCCCGCGGTTAGAGTATCAACAATCATTGCACATTAACCCACAAAGTAAAGTACAGTTAAAAAGACATAAATGACATTATCACACTGGCGGCCATCACAAGATCTAGTAAGATTTAGTTAATACATTTATCGTTTAAAATCTAAATAATTTTTTTTTTATTATTGCCACAGACATTGTTATCCGGACAGCTCCAACCGCTGTTGATAAATATTTTAATCGGACGTTCATTTGCCATCTGCCTCAAGTTGAGTCCTTTGTGTTCATAAGCATAAAAAAATTATCCCATCCTCCTGCTCTGTATGTAAGAACACAGTTTTAATCAACGCCGACCCGCTAAGCACTTCCAAGGTTCGTAAGTTCATTCAACTACAAGTGCGTTAGTTATTTTTTTTTGCCGTCTCCTATCTCACGGGACAAGCAAGGATCTCAATTGTTCGAGCCTTCCCAGATAGTCAGGAAAGTTCACAAATAGCATCACGCCATACTAGGACAGTACCTCACCTGTGGGAGGGAATAGGTCAAGGTGGATCAACTCGTAACTTGTAGTGCTGGTGAGACAATTTATTCCCCCCTCATCAATATCATGATGGCAATAGCCTTACTGTGAGGGTTAATTTATACATATGGGATCTTGTTAAATTGATGTATGCCACTCTTAAAATATAACAGCTGCTTGAATGCTTATAATATATAGTTAAGTTGAAATATATTAGTAATAATTAATGATTTGATTACCATTGCTTTTCCGTTCATAATTGGATTAATTAGCGTTATAAAGTCTGCGGGACTCTTGTGCTGTTCATATATGCAGGTAATTATATATTTGTTCACGATCAAGTGGACCTTATCTGGATTAATTACTATTTATGTTTTTAGATTTTCATATGTTATAACGTAATGGTAAGTGACCGCCCTTAATATCTGGCTTCCTGATAATTGTTCTGGATTTATTGGAATGTATTAATTATTATGTCTTTGGCACGACTCTTGAACTGTATTGTAGAAGATTTACTAATGTTTCCTAGAAAACTTGAGACGACCTGACGTAATTGAAGATTAAGGGGGGGGGGATTTTATAACTACAGTATATATATATATATATATATATATATATATATATATATATATATATATATATATATATATATATATATATATATATATATATATATATATATATATATATATATATATATATAATAACCTTTGAGTTGGTTTATCCTTCGACCCTAAACCAAATACCTTGAGATGTATCACAACAAACACTCGAAACAGATAATCTTTATAACCAAGGTTCATATTTTTCTCGATTCATCCACGACTGTCGTTGATCAAACCTTTAACCACGAAGATAAGACTCGTTGCAAGACTCGTTACAAGACTCTCGTTACAAAACTCTCGTTACAAGACTCTCGTTACAAGACTCGTTACAAGACTCGCGTTACAAGATGCTGGATGTGGGTGAGTAGGCTCGTAGCATGACCCTTCATGTTCCCAATAATGTAATAATTTCTCGGGAGGTGAAGATTACAGTAAGAATTCAATCTTATTTTTGGGGGATGATAGTCAGGACATAAAGGAGAATGGCTCACATCGTATGACCTGAAAAGCTTGGTAGGATTATGAAGGACAGGAGTAATGAAAGTGAGAGAGAGTACAATAACTGTGAGGAAAGGGAGTAACGGAAGTGAGTTAGTGTGAGGGAGAGAAGCAAGAGAAATGCGACAGAGGAAACAGTAGCTAGAAATAGTTGAGGAAACAGGCGGTGCATGATAACACAACAGGATATCACCCAGTCACGCTTAAACATATGTAAGTAGAAGTCTGATGCATTCTCTATCAATTGAGGTCATTGATCCAAAAGGGAAATATGCATATAAAAATATCTCAGTCATATACCACTAGCCAGCAATAAGTTCAGGAAAAGTAAATATGGAAGTTATTGATTTAGATAGCAAATAAGTTGTATATAAATCTACTGATAAAAGTTATATTAACATAGTCAATTCTCAGTCAATTACGTGCAGCCAGTCGGTTTTAATAGTCATAAGTTATCGTACTGAGGTCTTTTGTTGATATAATCGGTATGAGTGAGGCAAAAAATAGCAAATTGGTTATTAAGAAACTTTCTGTTCCAAAAAACTCTGACATTATTATTTTTTTTCCAAACTGGTTGGCCAAATCACAAACAGAACAGCGTAATATAAAAATAATATGAACTAAATAGCTTCTGTATTTTCATTTGATAGCTTTTACATATGAATGAAAAAGCTATACAGTATATTTCTTTATTGAAGATGATTTTACCAAAGAGCCAAATGGGCTCTGAAATATATGTAGAAGTCTGAAATTGATACGTTATGATCTCAGATGAGGTTATGCTAATATGTTGAAGTATTGGTTTTGCTATGTTGATGTGATATGCGATATCTGCCAGTACACGGAAAACCCGAAGACAACAACACGAAGAGACAACACAACAACACAAGGGCGCTACACGAACACAGCCACACCAGTATTAAACACTCAGACCACAACACAACACAACACAAGAAGGGATCCACCTGCAAGTGTTCCCTGCTCCTAGAGAGAGAGAGAGAGAGAGAGAGAGAGAGAGAGGCGCCTTGTGCTAATACCGCGGTTCTTAATGCCCCCTTCATAATCGTTCTTGCCTGAATTAATGAATCATTCCGGCAAGCCAGTGCAGTTCGGATGCTCCCTAACGTGATAGATGGACCGGCCGACGTCATTAAACGAATAAATACTAATGGAAGGCCATGGAGCATCCCAACTGTCATACTAATGGGAGTTTTCCTATTTATCCCTCGTCAGGTACACTAATCTTGTCAGGACGATCTTCCTCGCCTGTCTCCCACTCACATCTCCAAACAATACTTCCCATGGGACTTCAAGCCTTCTTCGTTCGTTTTATTTTTGTGTGTGTGTTTTACGATCAACGTGTAAAGATTTACGATAGCGTTGATCTAAGAGGTATGTGGATGGGGTGACTGTGTGTTTGTATGTATGTGTGTGTTTGTATGTATGTATGTATGTATGTGTGTGTGTGTGTGTGTGTGTGTGTGTGTGTGTGTGTGTGTGTGTGTGCCAGTTTTTATGTCTGTCTGTCTGTCTGTGCTTTGTGTTATTCCTTTTTAAGGTATATTTTCTATGGTGCTAATATCCATGAAGAGAACGCTATCTCTCCAGCAGAGGTGTAGCAGCAAACACAGCAGCAGCACTAAAGTCGGAGAAGGGAGCGACAATAGGTCGTAGAGGGCAGCAATAGGAGAAAGTCGTGGGAGACAGAAGCATCATTATCAGCAGCAGGTCGTTGAAAGAAGCAGTAGATGCAGCGGCAGGTCGTGGAAAACTCTCTCACACCAGGTCCTGGTGGTCACCCTCGCCTGCAGCAGGAATGGGGAAGTCTCACAGCAACTGATTAACAAGCGCTGTCTGCGGCTCTTGTTTACGAACTACACGTCCTTGTAACGTAGCCATTGTTTGACCTGAGTGATGTCTCGTATTCATCAAGCAGATTGATGTTATCGATGTGACTCGGAAAAGGAACATCGTCAACCCCCCGAGACGGGATAAAAATTTGGGAATAATAACCTCGCAGATTATCTCCCACTGCTATCTACACACAAGGGCGAGATTTATAGATGGAGTATGATGTGTGAGCCTAATATATGAAACACATAGAGGGAGGGAGATTTCTGTCTTATACGAATGCCGTCTGAATGCGCAACAAGGAGTGACTCTCTTTGTATTCCCTCAAGCCCTTCTTTTGTAGTCACCGCCGTTATTGGACTTTATCATCTGATATTTCAAGCTAATTACACGAGGGAGGGATTGTTTATCACGGGAATGAGATTAGGTTTATGATGAAACCCCGTTAGTAGAGAATCCTCCTCTCCCTTCTCCTTCTCCACAATCTTGTAGTCCCATGTCTTTGTATGGCTGTACACCTAAGAAAAATAGAATTTAGACATGGGTGTTTCTGTGTACCGGTTGCAGGACGAGACTTTATGAGAAAGAGAGGGAGTTGTTAGAGAGGTTTACCGTGCTTACAGAGGACTGCACGTTATATATACACTTTACAGATGAAAAATAATCTCATCAGTTCTTTTCTTTCACAACACAAACTTCAATAAGTGACTCCCAGCAGCACGAAGAGAAGAGGATGCCTTCGCTCTGTCCTGTAGTGTTCTTACTGAATCTTCGTATCAAACTTTGTCATGAGTTTTTGAATACTCATCAGTTAATATTTCCTTTAACTAGAGATGATAAGAAATGAGGAAGTCGCGGTTTGAGTCAAGGCTTAATCTCGGCGCCATATTGACCGCCATCATTATGTTGTGTCTTAAAATACGCCAGTTAGACGTGTTCTTTAAAATTTACGTATGGAAAATATCTCTTGAGAATCTGTACCTTGGTCTGGCTCATCATAAGTTCCAAATACTTGTTAATGACCTATTATGAAACAATACTTCATTACTTAAGCCAGATCTAATCTCTGGCAACACCCGCCCTATATAATTACAAATATCCTTTACTGTCTGGCGATAATTGATATTGTACTGAAAAATTTGCATTCCATTTCTTTTCTTTTTTTTTGAGGATCGGACCAGCTGGAGGATGTGGTACCTTGCAACAGAAAAATCACACCTCCGTCATGGCTTTCCGTGATTTACTCTTGACCATCATATTATTTCTCTAAATCTAAGCCCCATTTTAGTCCTTATCTTACAAATTAAATCTCACTCGAAAATTACTTCAATGGACTAGTATATATTTATACACACCTCACACAGTCTCTTTAAAGCTCTTATAGCGGCAATTAATGTTGGTCGACTGGGCTGTGCTGGTGGAGGGTGTATTACCTGCCATACTCTACCTGTGATTTACACCTGGTCGTCAGTTGGGTAGGTACGTAGACCAACACACACACACACACACACTCTACCAGGGCACATCAGAAGTCACGATATCTTCTTGTTTTTCTTGGCACTGATTCTAAGGCGTTTGTGCACCGTATATATTATAATTGCATTTATAGCAGATGCTAGTCCCACTTGGGTATATACATATGCAAGTGTTGCGTCTTGGTATTGATTTTCAATGAGGAGGGGGAGAGAGGGTGGAGGCAGAAGAGACCATGAAAAGTGGAGGGAAAAAGGAAGAAGATTGTGATGGAGAAGAAGAGAGATAAAATTAAAAGAGAAGAGGGAAGGGAGGAGGAAGAGGAGGAGAAGGAAATAATAAGAAAATGGAAATGGAGGAGGAGAGAATGGAGGAAAGGGAGAGGAAGGAAGGAATAGGGGACAAGGAAGGAAAAGAGGGGAAGGAAGGAAAAGAGAAAGAGAAGAAGGGAAGGAAGGAGAAGGAAGGAAGGAAGAGAGAAGAAGAAGGGAAGGGAGGAGAAAAAGGGAAGGGAGTAGGAGGAAAAGGAGGAAATAGGAAAGAAGGGAAGAGAAGAATGGAAGGGATAAAAATGAAGTAAAGGTGAAAGAGAAGAAAAGGGGGAAGAAGACCATAGAGGAGGAGGAGGAAGAGGAGGAGGAGATAGAAGGAGGAGGAGGAAAGAGAGGAGATAGAAGGAGGGGAGGCGGAGGAGGAGGTAATTATCCAATAATTCGTCGTCTGCCAGAAGGTACAGACACAAGAACACTCCCACACGCTCATAAAGACTCGTCGAAAAAGGTGATGATCATCAGCTTGTTTTACTGTTCCTCCCCCACCATCCCAGTCCAGTGTTCTGCCCTCAACACTCCATCCTAGCCCTCTCACACTCCCATCTAGTGCCTAGCCCCAACACTCCATCACTCCAGCCCTCCCTACACTCCATCTCAACCCAGTGTTCTCCACCCTAGCCCTCCAGCACTCCATCCTAGCCCACTCCATCTCCCAGTGTCCTAGCCCTCCCAACACTCCATCCTGCCATCTCAACCCAGTGTTCTCCACCCCTAGCCCTCCAACACTCCATCCTAGCCCTCCTACACTCCATCTCAACCCAGTGTTCTCCACCTAGCCCTCCAACACTCCATCCTAGTCCTCCCTACACTCCATCTCAACCCAGTGTTCTCCACCCTAGCCCTCCAACACTCCATCCTAGCCCTCCTACACTCCATCTCAACCCAGTGTTCTCCACCCTAGCCCTCCAACACTCCATCCTAGCCCTCCAACACTCCATCCCAACCCAGTGTTCTCTACCCTAGTCCTCCACACTCCATCCTAGCCCTCCAACACGCCATCACATCCCTTCATCACTACATCCCAGCCATTGCAACATTCCATCTCATCTCTCCACCACTCCATATCCATCCCTCCAACACTCCATCACGGCTCTCCGACATTTCATCCATTACATATGACTATATGTGGATAGATGGGAGTGTGGTCGCAAAGGAACGAAACACGAACAGACGCTGGGAATTTTATTAGTCACGTGTTTCCAGCTTACTGTTTTCCGCTAGTACTTTGGGGAGTCACGAGATACTGACGCCATGTTGGTCCTTATCTCCCCTATCCTGCAGGTGGCTGGAAGAGGATAATGTGTAAATATCTCACAACTGAGTAAGTGGAATTCTTTGTTATTCGTGGGTGGGCAAGTATATGAGTGACTTGAGTGAGTGCGTTAAAAATATGAGCAGTTGTGTGTTTGTTAGTTTGTTTGTGTATTTTAGGATATGCTTCAAGGACTGCATGTGAGGGTGTTTAAATGAGTGATTTTGTGTGTGTGTGTATATATATATATATATATATATATATATATATATGTGAGTGACTGAGACGGGGGTATGTATGAGTGACAGTGTGTGTGTGTGTGTGTGTGTGTGTGTGTGTGTGTGTGTGTGAGGGGTGTGGTGAGGTCGACGTAGCGGGGTGGGACTGCTAGAGTGAGGCTTGATTACCAAGGGCTGAATACAAGACACTGACTTGAATATTCATAAGGGCTTTTATATGAAGAATTCCTCTACGGTGCTCCGGCCTTCATTACTAATAACTCAGAGGCATTAAGAGACAAGTATTGAGAAGATATCCGCTTATAATTACATGTTTGAGCAGAGCGCTGTTGGGGTGCCGCTTCGTGCAGGATGAGTGAGGGAGAGGAAAGGAACTCTACGGGGTAGCTATGTATGTCTTCGTAAGGAACAATCAACACTTTACCTGCATAGCGAGTAACATCAGTATTTTGTGAAGGACATGAGTTTAATTAAGTAAAATATATAATCTTCTGATTACACATGTAACAATATGATGAATGTGTTTTCTAGTTGTTAAGCCTGAGTTGTGCACCGGGTAAGATGGACACACCTGTTGGACGCATTGAATAGTATTATATCCGGGTCAGTGTCGGTCTTCATGTTGGTTTATTCATATATATATATATATATATATATATATATATATATATATATATATATATATATATATATATATATATATATATATATATATATATCACAATACGGAAATTAATAATTATAATAATAAAACGAATGTAAGAGTAAAACGTAATACTATATAAAAAAAAACAGTTATTATTGAAAAGTTTAGACGTACAGAAATTTCACATGAAAAAAATCCAGATAGACAAGTGTTAAGGAAACACCGACTGATTAGCTACAGCAAGTTACGGTAGATTACAATAAGGTACAAAGTCCATATTTGTAATAATATGACAACTTTTAACACGACGAACAAACTCGTTCATATAAACTGAAACATTAACAAAACAAGTCAATTGGTTGTTACAAGATTAACAACTTTATTATCGTATTATATATGCGCAACTATATGTTTTATAAACATTACTTATCAACATTTATTTCTGACTTATTATCTCGTTGATATTCAACTACATAAGTGTTATTGTAAAATGAAAATGTTTCTTTGTCAAATAGTAAATGTTTTCCTCAACACTGGTTGCTGTATTCTCGGAGACTGATTAACCCTAAGAATAAACTACGTATCACTGTAGCAGACAATACGACTTCATACGATACACTGCACATCTGACTTCATACGATACACGGCACATCTGACTTCATGCGGTACACGGCACATCTGACTTCATACGGTACACGTCTCCCACTTGTTATTTAGACAAATCATCTTTTACGTCAATCTAGGTATTAAATATAAAATTTCAATTAACATGAAGTGTGAAGAGATGCAGTTAGCATTTTACTAAAACAGATAAATATACTGTATGTGTTGAGAGACTTGTGTTCATCGTTGTGAGACAGAATGTGAGCGACAATATTCCTTTCTGCATATTTGAGCGACAGACACTGAAACAAGATGTCTGCTTCAGTGACACAATGTTATTTTCCGGGTAAGTTATCTCACTTTATCTCTGCCTTCAGGAAACGGTCTGCGTGTCACTGTCAAAGACTCGAGACTGTCAAGGTTTCTAGTACATAAAAATCTGAAGCGAATTAGTACGGTTGGTAAGTATTTACAAATCGTTGTCTGATGATTGGCTTGTTTTGGTAAATACGTCACGGTTTAGTGGTTTTATTGTCATTATATTTTGGTACGTCATTCTCTGATCATTTTCCTCGCTTAATCAAAGTTTTAGTACATTAATTTCATCATTAACCAGTACATAAAAATTACATTGTCATTCATAGTTAATTATATTTTTCCCCATATCAGGTTTCAGATACGTTTCTGTTTAATAATTGAGAGCACCTCCTATTGTCTTTTTTTACAGAGTCATTGGTGGAACTTTTCACGAAATAAATAGAAACTTTAAAAAAAAAAGTTGGTTCACGGCATTATCTTAACGTGAAAATATGGTAAAACGACCGAAAAAATCTTGGAACTGGGATGTGGGGTGACGTCAACCGAGTTTTTCGTGAAGCATCGTCAACAGTTTAATTAAATAAAGTTTGAAAGTTTACTCCGAAAACTTTCTACGACGTACATCTATATGGCAAATGAAGCATATATTGTAACTTAGAAATAGTCAGTCAATCAGTCAATCAATATCATTTTCATATCTGAGGGTTGGTGAACATGACCCTCCACTCCACAGACAAAACTATGGCATCTTGTGTAATAGTTTATTCTTGAGTTGCAATATACGGTTTATTTCCCTGATAGAAAAAGTAATATGACAACAATTATGGAAAGGAGATTGTATGAGTTTTCACTTGTTCATTCGACGACTACTTAAATAATCCCTTTATAATTGATAACCTGTCGTTTACCCCTTTGTCCTTATCTTCTACTAATTCTACGACCTTCATATCTCCCTCACTCGTCCTCCTTATTCTACTCTTGTTCCTTCTCACCTCTTCTCTTCAACTACTTATCTATCTGCACCATTGCGTTATCTCTCTCGCTTTCTTTTTTCTCCTCCTGTCCTCTGTGCCCGCTGGAGGTGATGGCGCCTCTCTCGACGTCTGGCCGGAAGCCGTGCCCAGGTAGAGCAAGTGATCGTGTCATCAGCATCTCGGCAGAGGTCGCTCCTCCCTCCACATTGATATTGAAAACACTGAGGCCGCGGAGATTGTCATGCGGGACACACGGCCGTCGATTGGTGGTCTTTTGCTGCTGGCTGGACGGCCTGCTTGTGTTCCTGTCGTGATGTAATGTGAGAACTTCTTGTGGGACCGTTGCCTCGGGATCACAGGAAGGTTAACCTCCCCAGTTTACTTCACCTTATCACCCTAACGCTGACCTAACTCCCCCTCCCTCCCAGGTAACGTTGTGGTTTTTAATCATCAGTTGAAATAAGCTGTGGTTAATCTTATGATCCGTGCCTCGTCTCAGATGGTTACTGTTTTTATTAATCTTACAATGGATATTTTATATGCGTAGTAATAATTACGGTCTTAATATATACAAATTATTATTTTTTTATTTCTTCGAGAATTATTGTATTCAGTATCATGTAATCGTGGACGGTCAAGTGGTGTCGTGTCCACAGAATGATTTTGCCATATAATTTACTTTTTTTTTTCATTCGCTTATTTATTTCTGTATATATGTTCCAGGAATAGAATATGAGTCATAAACTTTCCTTACAACTTCTGGAGAAGGAGAACTGCTTAAGTGTAAGTGACCTACCCTCCATACACCGCTCCTTGCTTTCTCCTCCTTTCTTCTCCCTCTCCTCCTCCCTCCATACACCGTTCCTTCCTCTTCCTCTCTCCGTACACCATTCTTTCTTCCTCCTCCTCCTCCTCTTCCCTTCCATACACCTCTCCTTCCTCCTCCTCCTCCTCCTTCCCTCCTACACCGCTCCTTCCTCCCCCAATGACGCATTACTTAGGCACTAACTTTTCCTTAATTGCATCTCTCTGAGCTTATTGATTGGCCAGGGTTCCCGAGACAAGGCAGGTAGCCCTTACTCCATGTATCAAGAAATGGACAGGGAATAAGGGGGAGGTTCTGGGAATCATTCTTAGACTGTAATTTGGAATGATAAGTGGAGGCTGCTCTTCTTCTTCTTCTTCTTTTCTTTTCTTTTCTTTTCTTTTCTCTTCTTTTCTTTTCTTTTCTTTTCTTTTCTTTTCTTTTCTTTTCTTTCTAGCCTGAACGTGAATACAGGTTCATATGATAATTATTCTTTGTAATTGACGATGTAAACGATTATTTAAGGAATTAAAATGAAAGTGACCTTGTTTTTAACTTCGTGTGTGTACAAAAAATGATAGAAGTTTGTCCATAGGATAAAACATCTCTCGAGCGACATATTGTTAATCTTTATGGTTTATAATATACTAAAACTAAACAGGGTTGAGGTGATATGAATTATATTTCTTCAATACAGGTATATTTTTATATACATTGTTCAGATGTAGCTTTCAAGGTTCACAGTTGACATGACAATAAAAGATTTATAGTTACAATGACAAACTATACAACTTCTCCTGTGTACAGATAAGAGACAAAAAAATGTATCGTATTGCCTCTCAACCACTGGAATTATCGTTTATAGAGAAATTATCTCTTTTTCAATTGCACGTAGTAAATTTTCCATAGTTGGAGATAGTTTCCCTATATTGCTGACGTATTTACCATCGAGGACGTGTGAGTCACTAAGAGTTTGTCGCTCAACAAGATTTACGGAGTCAGTCTCGTGTCGTTTATTGGCGTCATCTCATCAAAGTCCCGATAATGCTTTTTTCGCTGTCTGTATTAAGGGCTTCGTTTTTACATATATTTATATATATATATATATATATATATATATATATATATATATATATATATATATATATATATATATATATATATATATATATATATATATATATATAGATAGATAGATAGATAGATAGATAGATAGAATCACACAGAAAAAAGGGAAGCACCTTAGCTTTCGTCTTTATTCAAGACATCTTCAGAGCAACTTCAAGATTTATCTGATCCACGTTTCCATTGTGGAGCTACATTACAGTATATATATATATATATATATATATATATATATATATATATATATATATATATATATATATATATATATATATATATATATATATATATATATATATATATATATATACCTCCCTTGACTCTTACCTTTATGCAGTTGCTCCTCCTCGATTTGCATCGTTTGGCCAAATCTAAGTGAGCGTCAAAACTGAACCGTAAACTGACTAAGCTGGCAGAGTACCCTTGTGCAGTACCATGGGGTGTACATGCGCCGTGTGGTGGCTACTGGCTGGGTGGCAGGGTCCCCCTGTACTAGTGAGTAAGTGGCTGCTGACACATACGATGTCCCTGTACCGTGGGCTGGCTGGCTGCAGGGGTGTTCCTCGTCTGTGGACTGGCTGGCTGCAGGGATGTTCCTGTACCGTGGGTTGGCTGTCTGCAGGGGTGCCCCTGTACCGTGGGCTGGCTGGCTGCAGGAGTGTCCCTGTACCGTGGGCTGACAGGCTGCAGCAGTGTCCCTGTACCGTGGGCTGGCAGGGTGTAACGTCATGACACTGGTGGGTGACTCAGCCAGCCGCACCAACGCCTCGCCTCCCCTCCCGTCTCCCTATTATGATACATGGCGCCCATCTCGGAATTTATGTTCATGGGTCACTGAAGTACAGTAATTACAGTCAGGAATGTTTTATTGGTGATGTGCTTCAGATGGGCCGAGGCTTGCCAATCAGGGGCGGTCTGTATGCTGGTTGTGGCATGGTAGGGACGTGACCGGATCAGTAACGAGGGGGATCAGGAAGCTGGGTTGATGTCATACGCCGGGGATTGGATGTATGAGCTGGCAGCATCCTGGTGCCCTTGTGCTGAGATTGATTAAATATAGAGGTAGTTATAATGAGAACTGCCCTTAGATAGGAGTTGGTTTATGTCCGCTCCTCACCATACCTTTCCCTCCGTTAATTAAAGAAAGTAAATAGAGATTGTAGAGAAGATTTATTTCAGTGTACATTAACTTAAGATATGTCTCAAGAACTGGATATTTGTTTCTATTTTTAACCACTGAGTTTGTGAGATGGTAATATTGTTATAGATATTTTTTTGAGTCCCATGAAGCCAGTTAATGGGGGATACAGCCTCGTACCAGTGATACCAGGTAGTTTTTCCCGTACCTGAGATGGGACGTAAACCTCCAACATGTTCCCACGATTTTACTGTTTTCAAAATTCTTCATTCCAAAGGTAAAATAACAGCCAAATTAACATTAATAAACAAGGACTGCTTAATACTCGTCACCTCATGATCTGGCTGAGATCTGAAGATGTTGAGAAGACATAAACGCATCGCTGTAACTCCTCCTACCCAATGCTATGGTAATATTTCCATGTAGGTCATCCCTGCATAACCGTACATGTAAAATCAGGTACGCGGCTTAGGGTCAGGGTGTCTGTGGCGGCGGCGAGATGGAAGTGCCTGTGCATCAGAGGACGTGTGTGAGTGGGGGGCCGTCCTGGGACGCCATTGTGTCCGGTGCTGCCCCCAGCTGGGATAAGTGGGAACTAATTGAATAGTGTTTGGTGTGCGGGGAACCCAAGACCGCTGAGCCAACCCCGCCTCCCTACCACCTGTTTCATACACACAGTGTGATGCACAGCCACTACACTCGATGGAGATGGATGGTTGTGAGTTAGTCGATGGTCATATGTATAGGAAGTGTAACAGTTATTATTATTATTATTATAACAAGAAACTATGACAGTAGTTCACCTTCCATTATGACAAGCTTATGAGTCAGCAGGATATGTTCCCAGCACCTTCATATAGGAAATATTTTGTTTATGAAACTTTGATAAATCGGACTCAAATAACTTAAAGATGACTAATTAATATATCTGAGGTGTGAAGGTCGGAGGTGACATCACTACTAACATATACCAGGTGTTTTAGCTATTTTTTTTTATTTCATTCTGCATAATAACATGACGGGGTATAGAGTAGAAGTGTTTATTCCAAGTCGTGGATTTAAAAAACTAATCTTGGGATCACCGGAAGATTAGCCCTAGCTTATTTCACCTGATGATAAAACACCCTAATACTATCTGGGGGGTAATAAGTTAGGTTAGGTTAGGTGAGGTGGGTGAGTGAGTGGGTAGGAAGATTTATCTTTTTACCATAATCAGTTCCTTCGTGTTTTAACTAGTCATAAGATCATAAGAACATTATATTCAAGGAAGAAGATGATCTAATGAATGGATTTTTACGCCATAAAACAACAACTTTATGAAACTTAAGGTGAAATTCCCCCTCCAAGTATACAATTCAGAAACATCGTCTTTGAGTTATTAGTAGTAGGTAATGAAGAGGCAATTATTGAGAGCAGTGGAGAGAACTCAAAACTGCAAAGGAGAGCTAAATGTGAGTCTGAAACGATTTCTTTAAAGAAAAACACTTGGGAGTGTATGAAATGTGAGAAAAGTTTAGAGACGTAATTGTGTGTGAGGCGAGAGAGAGAGAGAGAGAGAGAGAGAGATTACGGAATTAATCGATGAACTTGAGAGAGAGAATGAAAATCCTAACCAGTAAAAAGAATTAACTAACAATAAATATTTTAATACGAAAGTTACACAAAAGGTCAATAAAGAGAAAATTTTAAAAAATGACCAATAATGTGTCCTGGTGTATTAGTCTATGTAACATATTCTTGTACCTTACTATCCACATCTCGTTTCATGAATAAAGAGGATCGTGGTAGAACTCTTGAACCTTTACTACTAAGGATCAGATTCTCAATGATCTTATGGAAGGGACTGAACCTCATGAAGATGAATGTAAATAGATGTTGTCTGCATCATTTTCTTAGTATTTATTCACATTTTTATCCTATCCCTTCAACAATTAAATAAAAACACCATAAACGCCTCGTAAGACTGTGTTGGTGTGTATCCGGGGTCTTGGTAATGGCCCTACATTTATCCATTTATTTATTTATTTGCTTATTATTTTTCTAGTTAGTTAGTAAGTTAGTTATGTATTTTCTAATCTAGTTTCAACATCTTAAAGAAAAATCATCGAGTGCTGTCACCTCCATTGCAAATCAGTCATGCTAGACCTCCTATTCGGTAGTAGGGTGACCACACAGGCATTGTGACGAACACCTCCAGTGCCGTAATGGACAGAGAGCAGAGTTATCACACAACACAACAGGCTACCACCACTTCCTTCCTCCAGCGACTCGGCCTTTGATAGGAGCCGACTAGGGCGGGGATAAATCAATGTCATAACGATGATGAAAGCCGAGCAGCAACAGCTACTTACGGAGGAACGGGAAGTCGTCAGCTAAGTAATGGATGAGCCTAACGTGACTCCGGCTTGTCAGTCAAGGCAGGAGTTCTCAGGGCCCGTACACTGTTAAATTTTCCGCATACGTGAGAGTGCGTCTGATTTTTGTTGTTGTTGTTGTTGTTGTTGTTGTTGCACAGAATTGGAAGCAAAACTACGTCGAAGTTGCAGTGAAGCTAAACCCAAAATTCAATGTGTTGTACCATGCTTAATAACAGAGAAATTACTAACACGCATTTGACGAGTTAATTTTAGGTTTGACACAAAGATGACTTCAAAATTATAATGATTCCCTGCTTAAAGTAGACGAGCAACAGGTGAAATATTAACATCCAGTTGGTTGTCGGGGTCTTCCTTCCGCCAGGGAGCGCGGCACCTCTCAACTCCTTAAAAAAAAAAAAAGAAAGAAAAGTAATAACTCGTGTGAGCCCCTAGGTAACCATAGGCTATGGCGGCAACTGATGATACACCTAACATAGTTCTTTACCAAAGTCGTAAACTTCAGACATCAATAATCGTATAACATGCAACCCGTCGCTGCCGTAATGACATAGGGATACCCTTCATTTCCAAGCCTTCATCTTGTAACACCGTAGTTGTTTCACAGTTCATTGCTCTCTCTGAGTAGGACCTTTGTGTGTACTTTGTCACTTCTTAAATGGGTTCTTGTGTGTCCTTTTGGTAGCGTGTCTGTGTATTTTAGGAAGAGGACATTGAAAGCAATGTTTTGAGTTCAGTATTCTTCATGTGATTTCCAACTGTAGGAAGAAATCTACCCAAACTTAAACCTAACCAACCGTACTTTAACCTACTCTTAACTTAACTTACCCTAACCCAGCCAAACCTAACTTTATATATCCTAACCTAACCAAACCTAACATAATTTATCGTATCAAAACCTTTCATTAACCTAACCTAACCTAACCTAACCTAGTCTATCTAATCATAACTTATCCTACCCTAACCAAACTTTAACCCAAACTATACGAAAATAACTTAACCAAATCTGAACAGGATATAGAATTACAAAGAAAAAGAAGAAAAAATAACCATAGGGTGTTTGTGATTTACCTCATCTCCCTCGTAGTGTGATTGCATTGACTGGGTACAATCATATAATTCACCTCAATGTTGGATAATTTCGCGTATTGTAACATAATATCCTGTGCAGTTTTATATTATATCAGAGTTCGAAATAACTATATATTTTTTCTCAATATCTTTCACCTTAGTTATAATTACCCTCGTGGAAATCTAATGCTATTTTGTCCTGGAAGGTGATTGGGTATTTTAAGGAGGTTACCTGTATGGGGGGTAAAATACACCTGTTTAATCTAATTATATTTTCCTCTCTCTGTCTTGTATCAGGAGCACGGTGTCCTTGTTATTTCGTGTCCTTAGTGTCATATCATATGCCAGGTGTCATAAGCCAAGCTTCCTGTGGTGCGATAACCTGTGTCAAGTGTCATAAGTATAGTTTCCTGTGGTGCGATAACCTGTGTCAAGTGTCATAAGTATAGTTTCCTGTGGTGTGATAACCTGTGTCAAGTGTTATAAGTATTGTTCCCTGTGGTGCGATAACCTGTGTCAAGTGTTATAAGTATTGTTCCCTGTGGTGCGATAACCTGTGTCAAGTGTTATAAGTATTGTTCCCTGTGGTGTGATAACCTGTGTCAAGTGTTATAAGTATTGTTCCCTGTGGTGCGATAACCTGTGTCAAGTGTCATAAGTATAGTTTCCTGTGGTGCGATAACCTGTGTCAAGTGTCATAAGTATTGTTCCGTGTGGTGCGATAACCTGTGTCAAGTGCCATAAGTACTGTGTCCTTGGTGTAATATCCTGTTTCAAGTTCGTGAATATAATGTCCTGGGTGTCATGTCCTGTGAACAGTGTCCTTGGTACAATATCCTGATCATGATGTGTGGTGATGTGAGGATGGTGAGGAGATTGTGTTGTGATGAGAAGATGTTGAGGGTGAGCTTTGAGTGGTGTCTCGCAAGGATAACTGGTGAAGCTTTGTGACAAGAGTATGAGTACTGAGGGTGCGAGACTGAGTGGTGAAGGTGTATAGTGAAGGTGACTGGTGATTGAAGGTGATAAGAGTGAATGATGAAGGTGAATATGGAGGAGGGAGGGGGGGGAGGGGCAACGTGGGGAGTTGAATGGTGAGGGTAAGTGTTGAAGGTTGTGTGCTAGGGGTTACTGGTGAGGGTGACCGATACTGGTGAAGGTGAGAGGATGGTGTGGTTTGTAAAGATGATTGGAATGAATGACAAGCGGAGATAACTGCTGTTGATTGAGGGTATGGATGGATAATACTGGGTGAGTCGTGTGAGTGAAGGCGTGAGGGTAGGTGGGTGGGTTTGTGTGAGTGAGGGGTGAGGGTAGGTGGGTGGATTGCGTGAGTAAGGAGTATGGGTAGGTGGGTGGTTTGTGGAGTGGGAGGGGTGAGGGTGGGTGGATCGTGTGAGTAAGGAGTATGGGTGGATTTGAGAGTGAGAGGTGAGGATGGGTGGGTGGGTGGATCGTGAGGGAGTATGGGTGGATTTGTGTGAGTGAGGGTGGGTGGTGGGGATCGTGAGTAAGGAGTATGGGTGGATTTGAGAGTGAGGGGTGAGGGTGGGTGGGTGGGTAGATCGTGTGAGTAAGGAGTATGGGTGGATTTGTGAGAGTGAGGGGTGAGAGTGGGTGGGTGGGTGGATCGTGTGAGTAAGGAGTATGGGTGGATTTGTGTGAGTGAGGGGTGAGGGTGGGTGGGTAAATCGTGTGAATGGGTGGAGGGGATAGGTGGGTAAGGTGGGTGAATCATGTCAATTAATATCGATGGTGGGTCGTAGAGGTCGCGATATGAGTATGGTGAGTCTTGTGAGTTGGCGAGTCAAATGAATCAGCGTTATGAGATGAGTGAGTAATTATGAGTAAATGTGTAAATATAGTTGGTGGATTGGGTGAATATTTGAGAAAGTGGTTCTTGGGAGAGTGTAAGATCTTGGTGTGGAGTAGTTAAGAATGAAACAGATTGACAGCCAGCGGGAGGTGGATGTAAAGGAGTGACTGCAGAGAGAGTGTGAGTAACTTGTGTTGTTGTGGAGTAAACATGAATGGTGTAGGTTAGTGGTGTCAGTGAGAATGTGGGTCAATAGTGTGTGTTATTGGTGTAGGGGCGGGGTAGTATGGATGAGTGGTGTAGGTTAGTGGTGTGGGAGGGAGTATGGGTGACTGGTGTGATTGAGGTGTATGGATGATTAAGTTTTCTGCTTGAGTGAATTAAAATGCCATCAAAAACACCACCACTACTACCACCACCACCAATACTGTCACCACTCCCACCACCCAACACTACTACCACCCAACACTCCCAACATTACACCACCCAACACTACCACCACCCAACACTACCACCCAACACCACCACCCAACACTACCACCACCCAACACTACCACCACCCAACACTACCACCACCCAACACCTAACACTACCACCACCCAACACTACCACCACCCAACAGTACCACCAACATCGCAAAACATTACCACCACCTAACACCACCAACACTACCACCACCCAACACTACCACCAATACCACCACCCAACACTTCCAGCAACACTACCACCAACATCACCAACAGCAGTCACCACTACCATCACCTAACACCACCAACACTACCACCAACAGCGCCACCACAACCATCATCCACCACTACCAGCAACAGGTGTAGTGTGGCGTCAAGCGAGTGACGAGACTCGGATCCGGCCTGCAAATGACTGTTCTCTCGCAGTTTATGACAGATGAATACTAAAAAATGTACCGGGGGGCTCATGCAACGCTGGCAGTTGTTGCCCTCGCTTATTCTGGCTCTCGTCACACTGTTTGTTTCTCACTGCTATTTTATGTTGTTGTTGTTGTCGGTGGCGGAGTTATGTTGTCACAGCCTCACCTCCTACCTCCCCTGCGTAGCACTGATAACCGAGAGAACTTATAAAAATGAGCTTTAATGATGCGTCGCCTCACTCAGCACGTCTCTCTCTCTCTCTCTCTCTCTCTCTCTTGAATTCGACTGGCCATCATCGTAACTCACCTAATTATAAGTAGATGATAAGTATATTTGAAGTTTCCGGTGGACACTATCAGGAGCCATCCACTAGATTACCTCTACAAACAACCTCTAGTTTGCTGGTTCACAATTGGCCGACGTCGGCAATTACGCAGCTGAGTTATGCTACTCCTACATCACAGGTAAGCTACGACACGGGCCTCTCCCTTATTTCCTCTCTGCATGTATGATTTTCCCTAGTAAATCATCCACACACATGTTATGTCTTCGTAATAGTGAGTTTCCAAACCCAAAATCGTGACAGGAAATTAATATGATGACTCAGTTCTCGTTCCTAACCCACCCTTGGCGAGCCTTACAAATACCAATACTCAAGACGCCCGGCATGACGCGCAGGTTTGGCCCACAACCAGACGTTTGTTTTGTTCTCGACGGGTTGGGAACAATGGCTACGTTATCGCGGCCGCCCTCACACACTACTACTATATATTGGTCCCATAATGATCTTTGTGTGAGAAGGAAGAAAGCAATACTTCTTGTCACCTAAGATTGTATGATTTATGTTGTGTACATCCAAGAATTTTTTGTTTTTAAGAGATGCAACACTTTGATACCATTTAATGGTTTTTACTTAGAAATTTTTGAGGCGAGTCCTCCGCGTGGGGGAGTGTAGGTTCAACAGCTCTGACGGTCAGGAAGGGATAAACAAGGTAATGCCAGTTATGGAGGAAGTTTAGAACAATTACCTTTGATGTTATCAGTATATTGGAACACCTCATAGAAGACGAGGAACCTTGGCAGGAGAAGCAGAGATCAAGGTATGATGGCTTAAAAGGGGGGATGGATTCACACGGGTAAATGACAATTAAATGAATGAGCCTAAACATGAGTCGAGGAGACCTAGAGTGAGACGAAGCTGTAATAGTCCAACAACAGAGAAGTGTTCTTGCCAATAAGCCTTGCTGATGAGTTGGACAAGAAAATTGAGATTGAGGTGACTGGACCCTCTATCTGCTGCCTGCAACAGTGTTACCAACAACCTGTAGCGGCGAACCTTTGTCCCAACGCCCATTAACGTGGATATCCCAAAAGACCCGTTTGTAATAGCAAACAGAGACAAGCAGCTGGACTTTTATAGATGCCTGCTGGTTTGCAATCTCGTCATCAGAGGAGAAGTTAAACTAAATTATAGTGACACTGAGAGGAGGTTTAATAGTAGAAGAACAAGATTTAGATGGTAAACGCAGAGTTACTGAACTACATCCTAAGTTTGGTATTTAAGAGACAGCGGTCAGTGTCTTCCTCCCTCCTGGTCCCGTCCCCCCCCCACACATTATATTTTATCATGTGGTGTCAGGGTGATGAATCGTTATTAAGATTCAATCAACTGATTGATATTCTTTCCTAGAATCACTCTCACGTTCACTGTAATAAATGAAAGACGGTGAAAATTTTCATGCAACTTGAAATACCAAAAGTTTTGGCGAGTAATCACTCCTATGACGCTGCACAGAGACAACAATACAATACCAGTTCTAAGATGGCCTCCCAGAACAAGGCTTCCCATTATCCTACACCCAGAGTACAGCACACCTCTCGTGGCCGCCCACCACCACGTCGTCTCGCAAACTTGGCAACCCTGCATCGCCGTCATGAGTGTGACAATGGCGGAGTGTGGAGACCTGGCCATTTTTCTCACTGCAGGAGACCAGAGTGGGCATTGTGGCGGCGCTGGGAGACTCGCTAGTGGCCCTCCAGTTGCTCTTTCGTGATCTGAGTCACAATGCCGATTGACTCGCAGGACCCTTAGTCGACGAGTTGACAGTCTTGCCATCGCAATTTATTGAAATATTATTTAAACGCGCCGATAGACTATAAAATACCCCCCACCCCTTCGCCCCTCCACTTCCCCCAGCTTCAAGATGTGAGAGCGAAGGTCAGGATCCACGGAGTGACAGAAATAATCGGCGTCGGGGTCCACAGTGACAGGGTGGCAAAAACTACTTAGCCTGTCAGCCCTACTGTGATGTGTATTTGTCATTCTCCAACTCCAGCCGCGACTGAAATCGTCGATGGCAACCGTTCCCGACTGCTGGGCCCTGATGACTTTCTCGAGGAGCGCGAGGCTGCCGGAGTAAACGTCCACGTGATGGGGAGGTACCTGTCCTCTGAAGGGGAGTTAGTTAGTTAGTTACCTGGCCACGTGATGGGGAGTTAGATTCCTGGTCACGTGATGGGGAGTTAATTACCTGGTCACGTGATGGGGAGTTAGTTACCTTGCTACGCGATGGGGAGTTAAATACCTGGCCACGTGATGGGGAGTTAGTTACCTGGCCACGTGATGGGGGAGTTTGTTACCTAGCTAAGATGATGGGTAGACTACTGACCCATAATGAAGAGTTCCTTGGTTATTGGATACGGTAGCTAGTTATCTTTGTATGTGGTAATAGTAGAGTGTTTGTGTGACGTTTCCTCTCCACTTCATGGGTTGATAATCTAGCAACATAAGAGAGAAGTTTACCTGTACTTTTAATGGCGAAGTTACCTGTCTGAGTGATGTAGCTCTTTGATCAATTAATGCGAAATTATTTGGCCACCCAGTGAGAGAGTTGTCAACCTTCGTCAGTAAACACAGGAATTATATATTGTATATATTTTTATTAATTTAGCTTACACATGTTTTTATCTTACTAAATTATCGTAGAATAACCATACCATATAATAGTCGAGTGAATATTGTATATGTGATTCGTGGTAATTGACTGTGTGACTGTGTATTTATTTAATTCCTGTAACTGTTAATTACTTCATCTTTAATCGATTACTTTGAGATAATTCACTATTTTAACTTCGGATGTAACTTGTTTAATTGTTTACATAGGTAATTATGTGTCCTTAAGCATTGTTTACAACTATGTGATTATATACATCGGGTATTATGTGAGTTTTGACCTAAGTGTTTATGTGTGTGTTGTCATGACTCATGTGATTGTTGACACAGCCCATAAGATACTTGCTGACAGAGGGTTTATGTTAGTGACAATAACCTTGAGGTGTTGAAGCCATCCTAAACCCAGTCCCAAAATAACAGGGTTTGTATAGTCACTGAGAAAGATAACCACAGGCTCTATGGCTTTACCAAACGTGTGAATCACAAATACCTCTCAGAGGCTTACAAGAGGCATCTACAACTATTCAGGTTTATAAATTGTTTCTCGTGATGGTGTTAACTTAAAGACTCCCCGACGTAGAAGCGAGACTTGTTTCCCGCTGACGATGATGCGCATTTTCTCAAGGTCATTTTAAGAATCTTGGCTTCGCAAAAACTGGACGATATACGAGGATAAGCAGTGAGACCAGATAAACGCACGTGACTTCACAAGTTTTCTGAAGTCAATGGAATAATGGCGCAAACCAGTATAATCCCTCATCGTGACAGCTGAGCGCCTCTGTTAGTTTATAGGCACCCACGGCTGTTCAGCGTTGTTGTAAGCGGTGACAAATAAAACAATTATAACATTCGAAGACAGTGTTCAATTGGAACTGGAGTTATATTAAGAGTAATCATTAAAGAAAAAGGTAAAACTTCTATATAAGAGTTTGAGTGTGAGTTTATTAACTGCATCCTGTAGTAGGTAGCATGCAGCTATCAAACAGGGAGGTACAGTCTCACCCAAAAGTTCGTCAACTCTCCCAGCCAACTTTTGCTGCACTGCCTGCTTCAGATGTTTGAAACTGTCTCAGTACCAACCAGAACGTGAAACCGATACGAATGAATCTAAAGGTTCGAAGTAACAGACTCAAGTTCATACATCTGAAGTAGTCAGTGCAGCAATAGCTGGCTGGGAAAGTTAACGAACTTTTGGGTAAGACTGTACTACAGCCTAGGAAGATATTGGAAGCATAATGTGTTGTCTAATGGTAGACCCTGCTGCTATATGGCACCACAAAAATTGTGACCAAGTCCCGGATTGCTGATTTGACTTTCTGCCTCATTTACACATAATTGCAGGGTCTCAGTTGTTCCTTTTTGATAACACAACATACATATATCATTTATCACTCTTGATTTTTCTTAATGTTTGTATTTATTTATTATTATTATTCATAATTTTTATTAGTTTTATTATTATTATTATTATTATTATTATTATTATTATTATTATTATTATTATTATTATTATTATTATGCCTGTGGGTGGGCTAATGACCCATAATAATAATAATTAAATTCTCTAACAACATCATCATTCATCTTTTTTTCTTTTTTTATTACACGTTGTGTGAATTTGTCTAACGTTCTCCTAATCACCCCTTAATCATCTCTTGTTCAACACCTCTTATACGTCAACAGTAAACTTCTCTCCCGTTTTGCTCCTTCCTTCTCCTTCTCTATTTACTTCCCTGATCTCACTTACTGCCACCTGCCCTCCCTCTCCCATTTCCAAAATCTCCTCCTCCTCTATCACCCTCATCTTCCCTCCTCTTCCTGATCTCCCCCGGTAGCACGTCATTTGCCCCTAACCCACAGATCTGTCTTCGTCCAGCATCGCACCACACGGGAGCGCCACACAGGTCGCCCCACAATGTTCAACTGATTACGAAAAATGGTGCTGTCTCCCCTGCCATGGCCAGAAGTCACCTCTGCTCCACCGCTTTACAACCCGCCCCACTCCGCTGCTGCTAAGGCCTCGGGGGGACTATTGTAATGGCTAGTTAGGGACTAGTTCACGGGGGCTAATTTTATGGGCAATTTGGGAAAGGTGTTTTGTCGTTGTTCAAAGCCGCTCCGTTGATTATGAGAGATGGTGGTTTCCCCCTGATGACCTCCCCAGACGTCGTGAGATCACCACCAGAAGGGGATGTTGTGCTGCAGGGAGGTCAGTTGATGTTCATTACAGTATACATGACCCGTTATGTCGAAAGGCACCGAAGCAAGTGAAGACCAATTTAGTAGTCTACAATCAAGATGTGTGTGTGTGTGTGTGTGTGTGTGTGTGTGTGTGTGTGTGTGTATGTGTGTGTGTGAGACAAAACGTCTCGATAGTCTTGACTGAAACAAACGAATCCTCTTCCACGTCGGTGAATTATTACACACCATTTTGTTACTATGAAGTGTGTGCCATGCATATAACTTTTTGTTAGATCTGAAAAAAGCTTCACGTCACCGCCACAGAAACACCAATTTGAATCAATTCTCTTCACTGACCAAAAACTTTCCCCGCACTTCACTCTTTGTACCCAAATTTGTATACGTATTTCACAAGATATTTATACACACAGGATAAATATAACATGATTCATAGGCTACACACCTGCCTACTAGTAAAAGGGAAATCACTCAAGTTATTAATCACGTTCTCAGGATACATACCAGATAAATGTCCAATACGAGTAAAAGGTGTGGCAGAGATCATAAAGGGCTTATAGTTGTTTATTACATCATATTTATCATCACTATCACTTTATTTCTTATTCCAGGTAATAGAGTATCCCTTAAAACTTAAACTAGATGTTACTGTATAATATAACAACCTTTCGCTACTGTAAGAACTTAATTTCTTATCGTGTTTTGAATGCAAATATATATTTTTATTTATTTATTTTTATGAAACTTGCCGAATCCTTGATATATACACAATGCAATATACGTTTTATAGACTCCGAAAGCTATTGTGATATGTGTTGGAGATATAATTAGTGGATTAACGTATATTTAAACGACCCTAAGTCATGATAAGTTTAGTTTAGTTTTATGGAAGCAACAAAACCTTCAGGGTGGTCTCTCTCTCTTGTGGTGTTAATTACAGTTCTTGATTTCACACCATTGTTTTTATTTTTTTTTTTGGGGGGGGGAGGGAATGTATGTTCTGGTTTGAGTTTTAATTTTTTTTTTACAGACGATCAGTTTAATTGTCGAAGTTTAATGTTCCTAGATCATGCTTTTTAATTATCTTGGTTTAAGTCTTCAGGTTTAATACTCTTCCATTGCTATTTTCTTGTTCCTACGTTTAATTCCGCGGTTAACGCTCCCGGTTTAATGCTTCAAGTTAAAATTTCTGGTTTAAGCCTCCCTGGTTTAATGCTGTTGGTTTTAATGTTCCTTGATTTAATTCTACGTTTATTGCTCCTGGTTAATGTTTCAGGTTTAAGCTCCTAGTTTAATACTATGTGTTTAAGCTCCGGGTTTAATGCTCCTGATTTTATGCTCCTGGTTTAAGCTCCGGGGTTAATGTTCCCGGTTTGATAATCCTGGTTTAAATTTCCTTGATTTATTTATATGTTTAATGCTCCTAGTTTAATGCTCCTGGTTTAATGTACCTTGATTCCACATTTATTTTTCTAAGTTAATGGTCCTGGTTTAATGTCTCTGATTTAATGTTGCTGGTTAAATGTTCCTGGTTTAATGCTTCCTATTTAATGATCCTTGTTTTCCTGGTTTAATTTAATAGGTTTGGTGTTCCAGGTATATTTTTCCGGGTTTAGTTGGGTTTAATGCTACAGTACTAGCGTAAGGTAGGGTGCGAGACGGGTGGTGTGTTGGAGGAAAACCACAGCTTCTCAGAGACGAACTTTTTGTTTTCCTGGACTGGTTTGACGGTGCGGTGTGGAAACTCCAAAGTCCTGTTTTCAATGTCATCTGAACCGGAAAGAGTGCTAGCGTACAAGGGGGGGGTGTACTTTATAATTGTCAGTTCTAGGGGGGGGGGCCTTGATACCGGTGTGAAATTCTTTATTTGCGGGACGTGCAGGGTCTACAGTCCTTACAAGATGGATGGGGAGTTGTTGTTTTCTAGTCAGTCGGTGAAGTATTTATAATCAGCATTCTTAAGTAATGCACGCAAAGGTTATAACAGAAGCGTAGAAACCTATAAACCAAAATTGAACCCTTTCGTGAATGTGGGATAAATTCTTCTCCTTCTGTTGCCTGGTGGAGTGGCCTTGTTGCTAGGATATATTAAGAACCCTAACGTAGCCGTGGTGGTGGTTGGTTCTCCTCGTCCATTCACAGTGGCGGAACCATAATGGATGTGTGTGTTATACGTAGCGCTGACGCAAGACCGTTCCTGTTCCTTAACCAGTGTTTATTGTCATTACACGATCATGAACGACATTGGGGTCCTCATTACCCATCCTGCACCTACCTCGGCCACACAGATTATAGCACTGGGCAGACGTATGGCTGTGCTGGGGCGAGATTGACTGCTCCATTATTCATTCTGACTACCAGCTACGCGCGGACAGTTAGGGGTAACAGCCTGTTTAGCTACGTCGTGGAGGGTCTTTAGTGCATGATAATCGAGGCGAGGAGACACAAAAACAAGGGGTGAGGCCAGTGCCCCTCGTCTGGTAGATCCTGACATATGACGTAAGTATATGACCCAAGCTTCTACCCCAACCCCCTGACCTTACTGTCTGGTACACACACACATACACACACACACACACACACACACACACACACACAGGATACATACCAGACGGAAAATTGAATATGGGGTTGTCATTTATCAACACTAATCTAACCTAACCTAACCTAACCTAAACAAAACATAAAAGTGTTTTATTTTATATTTTTTTTATGAGACTGGGGTTTTGTCCGTTGGGGTTTTATCAGGTCACCAACTAACACACGACAAGTGAAAGGTGTGTTGTAGGAAAGGATATACCCACAGTAAACATCGACCTAAAATTCCCGAGTTTCCCGTGAGAACATGACATTCTTACAGCTCTCCTTCCCTCGTCATACTAGCACGGGTGGGTGGGCAAACATCACAAGGATATAAAAAAAATAAAAGAGATGATATTAGAGTAATAGCGCAGGAAACCGATCATTTAACGACGTTCGACGCTGAAGTTTATGCATCGAGTTGATAAACGAGTTGAGGTGGACAGAATATCTTGTAGCCTGAAGGTAGTTTGATCGTTTCATATGACTGAAAATATCGCAAATTCGGACTAGAAATTGCTGATAATGAAGTGTATTTGGTGAGTGTAAAGAGCGAGTTTAAACTAACAGTCACTTATCATAAACTTAAGAAGATAAACATAGTGTCCTTGAGGAATTTCTCCGCCAGTTTTGTTGTTTTCTTTCTGTTCCTCTATCTACTTCCTTACCTTTTACTATTGTTTTATATTATAGTAAGGAAACTAACACATAATACCGACAATGTACACAGTGGCGGTAACAACAAAATTCCTGAAAAATCGAGTGACACGAATAAACCTCACAGTTGAAGCACTTAAAACAAAATAAAAATTTTACTTACCTACGTTGCTTAACTAAGTTCCAGATGCCATTGGTACAGAGCTTCATCCACTTTACGGGTCGATAATTGGTACTGACGCGGGTGGGTTAGTACAAGTCCTCCTAGGTTTTTGGAAAACCTTGGTTCGTGTCGCTATTGTTTACATTTGTTTTGTCGTCTCTTGAAGATCAAACACTTTCGTAGACCTTATCATCTGCCCAGAACAGCTGTTCCATATATCTGCAAATGCGCATCGAGATAAAAAAAAAATGAAAGCGTGTTTGCTTAATTTTAGGATTTTACCAATAGTAATTTACACATTCAAGATATGGAGCATCACCAGTACGCTGATAAAAAGTGAAAATAAATAATCTGAGACATTTCAGTGAACCGATTTACATCAGGGATACTGCAGCTACCATAAGTTTACCAGGGTAGAGATGAACAGGATACGTAACGTGAGAAGAGGACGAAAGAATGAGAAAGATGCTTTATGGAAGATATCTACTGTAGGTGGGAGGAAGAACGAGAGAGGGATAGAATGATGTTTGGGGGAAGACTTTGTACACAGGGAGGGAGTCCATCTAGAGGCTTTCTGTAGCTGTCAAAGGTCTTAATTGACGTATCCTATATAAGAACATAAGAACATAAGAACATAAGAAAATAAGGAGTCTGCAATAGGCCGGTTGGCCTGTGCATGGCAGCTCCTGTCGAGAGTTACTACCACTCTCTATCATCCATGACTCTATCCAGCCTCCTTTTGAAACTTTCCAGAGTTCCCGCACTTACTACAAAGTTGCTAAGCTTGTTCCACTCGTCTACCACCCTATTTGTGAACCAGTTTCTTCCTATCTCCCTCCTAAACCTAAACTTACCCAACTTGAATCCGTTGCTCCGTGTCCTATCCTGCTCGGATATTATAAGAATATTATAAGAACTTTATCTATATCCCCTTTATTGATTCCTTTCACCCACTTAAATACTTCTATCATATCTCCCCGCACTCTTCGTCTTTCTAGGGAATGCAAGTTAAGTTTCTTTAGCCTATCCTGATATGGAAGGTTTCTAAGTCCCGGAATCATTTTTGTCATTCTTCGCTGCACCGACTCTAGTGAATTTATATCCATTCTATAATAGGGGCACCAGAACTGAACCGCATAATCGAGGTGTGGCCTGACTAGCGCAAGATATAGTTGCAATAAGACCTCTGCACTCTTGTTACTTACACTTCTTGATATAAAACCCAATACTCTGTTTGCCTTATTTCGAACATTAACGCACTGTTTTCTAGGCCGTAGGTCCGGGCTTACAAGTACCCCTAGGTCTCTTTCACAAGTCGACTTCTCTAGGTTGATGTTGTTAAGGCTGTATACATTATAAGGAGTAAGCCATTCAGTATATTGATATGAGAGCTGTAGATGGCTGAGATTTTTATAACCTCTTGGATATAATAAAAAAAAGTACGAAAATCGACATTTCCTCATCACCAAACAAAGGAAAAAGACATCCTAACAGATAATAAATAAAAAGCTAAGATTTATTTCCTTCTCCTCGGTAGATACTCGTAATGTATTCCATATACATAGATAATACAGGTATGTATATCACGGAACTGAGTGTACAACATACAAATTCATACTACACATATCTTTGGTCATTAATACATGCTTCACAAGGCTCATGAATCTCGGTAGATACATCTCCCTGTTTTTCTTAATTTCACATGCACTTTGTAAATAACGTAGATACCTTTGTAAACCCCGCGCTCTCTGTAAACTCCATATGCACCTCTGTAAACCACACTTCCTCCCTCTGTAAACTCAACGTGTACCCTTATAAACATCACATCCTCTTCTCACTCTCTCTCTGTAAACTTCATAATACACCTCTGTAAATCAAATGAACTTCATCTATCACCTGACGCCGGTGAGAAAAACAACAACAAAAAACTTTGGTTAGTTGGATAATGACACGATTACCACAAACTACACAGCTCTTTTCCCTTGTAGCTTCCGGCTCCCGGTCTTACCTGAGATATTGGTGAGGTGTGGATGGGAATTAAGTGGGAGGCAAGGAGTGGAGGAGGAGGGTGGAAGAGGTGTGGATAGGGACAGATAGGGGAGGGAGAGTATGTGTGTCGATGGAAATAATGCGTGCTGTAGCCTAATCTAACCTAACCTAACCTAACCTAACCAAATCTAACCACCAGAAGAAATAAACGGGGGGGGGGGGGCAAATCTTCAGGTGATTCGATTGAATTATATGTTTTTTTCAGTCTCTATTCAAAGACTGAGGTTGAAAATGGTCGTAGGTTAAACAGTCCCTACTGTTAAGATCCCAAACTAACTTGGATCATTAGGACTGTGACCCACTTCAATGTCATCCAATGCATGAAGACTTGGATCCATTAGTACTAGGGGGCCACCCAAGGACTGGGCCTCTTGCAATAGTTTTAGGTTAGTGTAATGGTTCTTATCATTGGGAATTATTTTATCAGTCACAAGTGAATAGACAGATGCAATCAATCCAATTTCAGGAAGATTTTGTTTTTTTATTGATTGTTCTAGTGTGTTTGACATGTATCATACTGTACAGTCGGGATCAAGAATTCTCCCCTTCCCAAACTGAAGCAGTATCGACTCCAAATGAGTTAAGTCAACTCACCCTCACCATATGACAGTCAGTGTAAGTTCGGAGACTCATTCCCGTGACTCAGTTTCACCACGGGGAGCGAACTTTTTACCGCGACTGTACAATATGTTAGATAAGTTGACTATTAAGCAATGTTCTACTTGTTAATTACCTCACACATGCCAAGACGTCATCCGGTAGTTTAGTAGTCTGCTTAATAACACGCCACCCAGTAATTACACCAACTGTGGGAAAACTGGATATAGGTTTTTGCATGGCTAATGTGTGAGAAGTTGCATAATAATTTGTTTAACAGGTTATCCTTTATTTTGGGGAAATAATCATGTGGTGATGCCTATATTTTGTGTAGGAGTGACCAGGCGAGGTACTTGCGTATAGGAGAACGTAGTAGTTGAGTAGTGTCATTATGTCGACGGTATACCAGAAATGAACTTAGTGGACATGGACACCAAGAATCCACGGTGAGTCAGTGATAACCGAGAAACAGTTGTACTACTTGTGAGCAAATAAGACGTTGTGTTTATTTTTGGGGGGGAATGTAGACAAAATCCCATCAATCAAATTTCCCTTATGATGCAACTTTCCATCTGCATACCTAGGTGACCAACATTACGTTAGGTTAGGTTGAGTAAAGAAGGGAGAAGACTTATATTAAATGTATAGACAGAGTTACAAACATGTGGTGAGAAGTGGGGAATTTGGGGACTTCTTGTACTAACTGCCCTTGGTCAGAAGTCAGCTATAAACATTTTCGATGGTGGTACATTTTCCCTCTACTAGCCCGGATAACTGAGTCACGTACCCACAACATTGCTCACGGAAATTCCCCGAAAAACGTGACGGCTCATCAGTCACGCTAGTCTTCGTATTTGTTTTTATTTCGTTATCATAGGGTCTTGTTCAGTCTTAGTTATACCATTGTGGGAAATATATCAGTCTAAGACTTCCCTAACTAATGTGAAACGCCGATCTTAGTGAGTGTAGTTAATGCCAGTGACGAGATAAACTTACATATATAATCATTTACTTATACTGTATACTTTTGTGATTCGGTCGCCAATACGTGGGAATCTCAATAGAACTTTGAAGTGAATCAATGATGTAAATATATACGTATGTGGTTTTGGTGCTAAAACGCAGAAACCTCTTCAGTACATCTTTATAAGTGATTAATTAATGTTAACCTAGCTTGTACTTGTGGGATAATTTAGTCAAGACACATGTGTTAAGTTCTGACCCACGTCTAGATCCTTTGATTATTATTTTGTATGAAAATAAGTTTAAGTATAAGAAAATTGGCACTGTTCGTTTTAAATATCCTTTACTATACTTAATTGATAACTACTTAATAAACTACTATTATCTTGAATACACTATACCTTGTTTACTGTTCAAACACCTGGTTACCATCTTACCTAATTTATCAAGTAATCATTGGAAGTGTTATAGAAAGTCACCATACTGTTAGCTAGAGGTATTATTAATTCTTAACATGATCAATTCCTCTTAATCATATAGAGTTTAAACAGTGACGATATGAATTGCCACTTCGTAATGAAGGTTCCAGGAACAAGTACGGTAAAATAATAATGTCTAGTCTATTGTTTTTGTTTAGTAATGTCAACTGAAGTTTAGTACGGGTCCCACTTTTAAGAATAATCATAGTAAATATATTCACTACTTGGCAGGGACATGAAATATGTCATGTGTAGGTAATAAGTTTATCCAAATTGTCCAGACATCAAAATTATATAACTTTAAGTGAACATATTGTAAACTTCAAATTTAAATCTACCTTGTTGAATATAAACACTCGTAAGAATTCATATATACATTGTAAATTATATTAACTACCGGAAGTAGAGAATTTTCTTTTGTATGAAGATTTAAGAATAATAATTTGAGGTACTATGAACTGTGATATGGATCTAGAATAATGATGATAATATAAACAACTGTTTCCTGGTTCACGTCGTATACAACATTTACAACACTTGTCTATCTGCAGTCCCTTCACTCTCATACGCTACCTGTAAGGACAAACTCCCTTGCTAGCATTATACACCTCCATAGGATCAATGACAAGTACGGTACATATAAAATAAAGCTTCGAAGTTTATGAAAATTATTATTCTAAACAAACCAGAACTCCTTGATTTTTTTGAGGGTTTGATTTGTATATCGTGTGTGTGTTTACCTGGTCTTTGTCCTCTAATACCTGTTGTTAACCTGAGATTAAATTTTCATACATCGCTAAAGCCCATTAGGATCTCTATAATGTCAACGTGATTTCAAGCTGTCGTATGCCATGTCGTAAGTAAAAGTGGTCCAACTAGATCCGTTCTTATATCACAGTAACAAAAAAACTTAAGTGGGAAACATTGTCAGTATTGCCTCATATAGCCATCTCTCTCCCTTGTCATTGTATCGTTCCACTTCAATGTGTATTTTTCCTCACGTCAATCTCAATTTACCACGTGTGAAATTACCTAAAATTGCCCCCAGTGTTCCCTCACTCGTAAGAAATAAGAGGAACTCGTTATTGGAAAAGATAATAAGAACATTATATGAGACATCCTTGTGTTTTATGGTTTAATGCCTCAGTAAGTATAGCGCTCTTATATACATATATACCGTACTGCAGATGTGAACCCTTGCCCGTCACTGTGGTTGGGTGATGTCGCTCTAACGTTCTACTGTCTTTCAAGACTTTATTTTAGCATTCACTATCCTCCTTCATCCCTCCCTCTTACCCATTCCCCACTTCCTCTTCCTTCTCTTACCCCTTTTTCCCCCCTCTTCCTTCCACCCCATTCTCCCTTTCCTCTCCCTTCTCGTACCTCCTCTCTGTCTCCTACCACCCTCCTCCCTATCCTGTTTCCTTCCTGCCTCTCCTGCAAATAATAAATCAGCTGACGTATTTTATCTCCCGCTTGATATAATGTATAACTCCTTCTGTTAAAACTTATTATGCTATCATCGACGTGTTTTACCATATAATCAAGTTTTTTTTTTTCAAGACAGATCTATAATTGGTACATAGTATAGACTGGTTTTTCTACATCATAGCCTTAATTGACTTTCATATCAAGCACACATCTCTCTCGAGGAGGTGTAGATGAGAGGTAACAAAGTAGATGCTGAGAATTTTCATTGTGGTCACTACCTCTATAGAATGATGAGATTGAAATGATCGAATACATGTACTTCTGTTTACATTCTTTATTATAATTGTGTGGCATAGACCATATAAAAGAGAACCCCCCCCCCCCTCTCAACCTGTGTCTTATACGAACAAAACCTCTCTTACTTTTTCGATCTTATATCAACAACAAACTTCTTCGACGAACAACAAAACTGCTTCTTACACACCAATGCCCCGTAATAGTACTAAAACCTTACACATATATTCAAAGCAACATTGATATGTACTGTACTTAAGAAGGGTAAGTTACAGTGACTAGGTGGTTTTTTTTTCCTCAGGGCTATCGTGTGCTTTATGCTTATTAGTCTCCAACGTTGGTAATGATTAGCGAGAAAATTGTCCTACGTAAACGTGACGCACAACAGTTATGTACAGATGTATTTGTTCTTGAATTCTGGTAGGTGGTCGTTCGTTCGTCACTGAAAGAAAAGGTGTACTGTAATATGGTATGAAGCTTAAAGTACACAGGAGTGGTCACCTCAGCTGTCTATATGAAGTATAGCGTGTGTGTGTATGTGTCCTTGGGGATCCACTCACAACACCCAGGAACTCATTTCTAGATTATTTTACACGTTTAAGCTTCATCTTGGCCGCGGGTCGTAGGAGGTCGTTCCACCCCGTATTTACTGCCTTCTAACCTGGTCGTTCACGCAGATATTGGAAGTCGTACGTTAGGTCAGTAAATACTGGATGTGATAACATATAACTTCCTCCTCAGTGCCTGCTGCGTTTTAGCATATTTTAGAATATTATAAAGCGTGTCCAGCTGTCGGGCGAGCTGATTGGATGGTCCTTGACAAACTGGTGTTTACACATTTAATAAAACACACACAAACACAAGAATTGTTCCCATATTGTATTATTCTAAATTGTAACTTGTGGTAAATGTCAGTCAGCAGTGTGCTGTAACTTGATACCGTGTGGAAGGTTCTGGAGATGTACAACTATGTATCTTCACCACTCTGATTATACATACTGTACACTCGTTATCATTTGCTGTTTCCGGTTTACGCTTTTTTCTTCACAGTAATTATATTTTAAAACATACAGCTAGGTTATGGGTGATGATGACGTTATATTACTGTCAATAACCGTTGTAGCTGAAGCACCTACAACAAAATATCAATAACTACTAAGTCATAGCAAGAGCTTCACCTAGCTTCACCTCCGACTGTGTATTTCAATCTTCCACACGACTGTACAATTATTCACTAATAGCATTTACCACTTCGGAATTTTTACGCTTTCATTATTCTTATAAATAAAATATTATGATAACAATGAAAAACAGCACAAAGAAGCTAAAGCTAAGGAAATATACCGGAGAAAGTGACAGCTTTATACACTATGATAATGATGTAAACTTTAAAATACGAGAACTTTTGGTTTGGAAATGCCCATCACCGCATAATGCCTACAAGCGGAACTTCCTCCCCGCAGACGTGTTCCTCTTAGACACCACATCCTGTGATTGGTGTTATGTAAGGCAAGTAACCACCTCATAACGGCCTGTAATTAATAGTCTTCTCTTCCTAAAAGGTGTGAAATAAATTGTGGTTGAGTGTAAAGAAGCATAGTGGCCCGCAGCAATACGTACAATACGTCACACCCTGGCCACTCCTTACCCCCCATTCTCCTCCCCCTCCTCCCCGTCTCCTTCCCCTCCCCCATCCCCTCCCTCTGCATCCTTCCTTCCTCCTCAACACGACCTGAATATCTGCACTATACAAGTATACACGATTTACATCAATACGTTATTCCTATAAACTGGATTCTATGGGAACATTCGTCATCAGAACAATCTAGTGAAAAATAAACAACATTGTATGAGCAAACGAAAAACAAACGTGTATTAAAAGAAAGACGCAATGGTAGACAAAATAGGTTTCTTCTTAGTCATGCCTTGATGACTCTCCAGCCGACAAATGTAGTATACAGGTAGATACAAAGACTGATTAAAACAAATATCGAAGTCAGTAACCTTGTCCTAATCATAACCGTAGAGAAATTGAACTATGAAACTAATTACAGCTATTACACCAGCATTCGTCAATCAATTACAATAATAAACAATCAAGTTTAATTAAACATAAAGGTACGGAGGTCCTAATACTGTACTCTAGAAATATAGGAATTCAACTGGTTTAATTTCTGGAGGTCATTATTTTTTTTTGGGGGGGGGGGGGTTGTTATCGAGAGGACGGACTGATTCTATTATGTACAGGTCCATGTTTTGACGGAGACTGGCAAGGATTAGTGGGTGAGGACTGAGAAACAAAGGAAAATGTGGCAATAGTCGTGGCTATGAATAGTTCCTGACCCACTGAATAAGGTGATTTGGGGAGTAACTAACTAATGCTTTCTCATATTTTACACAAAAACAGTACCATCATCCTATTACTACGTATCTTAGTAATTTATTTAGTCATGTTAAAGTTCGTAACGGATATTTGGCCCTGTGGCGTGACGGATGCTTCAAGACCAACTTTTCTTGGAAATAGTTACACCGAGGCATTTACTTTTTTGTCAATTTGTTTACAGTACAGTAAAAAGGTTGGCAGTGAGATATACCCTGTTGTTTATTTCCTTTGTGGGTACATTTATCAACATTGCCATTGAGAGAGAGAGAGAGTACCGGGGTCAGTGGGGTCTTTTTTAAACTACGTCATATCCTTCAGTTTACGAATGACACACACACACACACACACACACACACACACACACTCAAACACACACTAAAACACAGGAAACTCAGTACACCCCCAAAATTATCTCCAGTTGCTAGTGGTATTATACAGTACAGTGTTTAAAGTGCACTCATAATACAACACGTATCTCACACCAACGTACAAGAGGGACTACTGACCTGCAAGGGGACTACTGACCTGAAAGAGGGATTACTGACCTACAAGGGGAGACTATTGACCTACAAGAGGAGTTATTGACCTAAAAGGGGGGACTATTGGCCCACAGGGGAGACTACTGACCTACAAGGGGAGACTACTGACCTACAAGAGGAATTATTGACCTAAAAGGGGGGGCTACTGACCTACAAGAGGAGACTACTGACCTACAAGGGGGACGACTACATAAAAATGCTATTGATCATCTCCACTACTGTCATAGGAGTCTTTTTTTTTTCCTTTTTTAAGGCCTCTTGTCTGTGTATACAATTATGTGTTTACTTTATTGTTTGAGGAAATCGTACCATTGCCAAGAAAACCTATGTTCAGTCACCCAAAAAAGTCCTGTCGCGAACCATAAACCCCGAGATTCAGACTCTTGAATCCGAAGCATTTATGAACAGAATAATGTATCAGTGTCTACTGCTTCGGGTTCCCGAGTCTGAATCGTGGTTCGCTACAGGACTTTTTTGGGTGACTGTACAATGCGTAAAACCAAATAAATCGTATGAAAGGGGAAACTCTCGACAACATTTGATAGACAGATAAACTAGAATAACAAGATATAACTGAACAATAAATAAACATACGTGTTATTTATATTTTTTCTAGATAATTGTAGTTAAGGGAGATCTAGTGTTTCATTCTTTGTATCAAAAATGGGTAAAACTTTTCCATAATGTATCGGTGATTAATAATGTTTTCGTAGCAACATGTGTTTACTTTGATGAGAAGACTACATAAATGTATAAAACAAATATGATAAGGGAAATTGAAACACATTACAAGTAAATATATATTTTCGGTATATTCATAACTAACAACAAAGATATAACGGTAATGTTAGGAAGAGCTACTGACGTGACATATAACTTGGAGCTAAAATATTAGTAAACACGACTAATTGTCTACTCCATCCTCCTTACACACGCACACACACACACACACACACACATCCACACGTCATAGCCTTCGTGATATGACTTCCTGCCGGTCTTTGGTAGATTTCCGTCGGCTGGTCACCACTCTGAGACAGGAGTGACCCGGGTCCTGGCGCGCCGCTGGTCCAGAACTCTGACTCGTCCAGGGCCCACGTCAGAGAAAGTGGACAGCGGCGCACCTCTGGAAAATTGGACGTTCCAGACTCATGGGCTCTGACCACCAGCCTGGACGGACAGCTTTGGTACGCCGTTGGATGGTCTGTGTTGATGCCCTTTGTGTGTGAGCGTTGCCTACCATGCAGGCGTTAATATTGACGTGGTAGACATGCTTCTAATGGTATGCGTAAGGCCTCGTCTTGAGGTTCTAATACTGTAGGTATTAACCAATAAAGAAGTATCGGAATCTAGTGAAATGTTGGAAGCTCATGCAATAAGTAAACAAAACTTCTCAATTGTTTGTATATAAGCTTACACTGTGGTGATTATATTCAGCAAAATATCATAGATCCCCCTCCACCTCGTTCAGATATATGTGATCGTCAGAGGTCTTTGTCGTTAACCCTTGTGTTGAAGAGAGACTGTACTGTGTATAGAAAATGGGAGCAAAACTAACGAAGGTACAGTACAGTATATAACGTGAATAAAAACTTAATAATAATAATAATGAAATAAACTTAATGTAAGACAGGCATATGTTACCCAACTTAAATAATATTAGAGCACAATAAACCCACCAAATATTAATTATAAATAAGGAAATCAATATGTATCTGATGAACCTAAGGCAATATAAAAGTTCTTCATTCATATTTCACCAAAGAGGTCAATAGTGCCCTTATAGGATGATAATTGTAGTTTAATCACCTGTTAGGATGATGCCACACTATCACTAGGGCTATAGTTTCTACAATAGACAATATCTAACCATTTAATATAAACTCGGTATGATTTTTCGTGTATCAGCTCTTTAGGTCAAGATAAATAAACAATGATTTTCGTTTGTTTAATGTTCGTTTATTTTGTTTGAATGTATATAACTGTTTCATTCTATTATCTAAGTATAGAATAGTGTGGTATCTACTGTAATATCTCCTCCCTCCTACTCCTACCTCTCCCCTCCCCCAACTCCTCCCTCTCCCCACTCCTCCCTACCCCTTCCCCCCACTCCTCCTTCTCCCCCCCCCCTACTACTCCCTCTCCCCTCCTCCAATCCTCTCCTCTCCCCCTCCCCTACTCCTCCCTACCCCCTTCCCCCACTCCTCCCCACCAGAAGTAGTACTGTACCACGAGGACGGGCAGTTCCACAGCAGCGTCTCCCGGATCAACACACCCACCATAAACACACCATTGCCACGCTGCTACACCATAACCCAGGGGATACTCGCTCCCGGGAAATGGTACGGAACATAACGGACGCTTACATCACTCTCACCATCTGCTATAACTAGGCCTAGCTGTCTCTGTCCTTGGGGAGGGTGGGTGTGTGGGTGGGTTTTAGTGGATGTGTGTGCGTATGTGTGTGTGTGTGTGTGTGTGTGTGTGTGTGTGTTTTGTGCATAATATTAGCGAGGCTATGAGAAAAGATGATAATTGTGACTGGTATTTAATGTGTCGAGTGATCCTGCTCGCTTATAGGTTGGGCTGGCGTGGGGGTCGAACTGATGTAGGGTTGGGCTGGCGTAGGTGTGGTGAGTCTGGCATGTAGTGGGGCTGGCGTGGTGTGAGTAGGACTGCTGGAGATGGTAGATGGCTTGCTCCTGATGGTATTTGCTACGCCTGGAGGAAGTAGCGAGTGTTACTGCTGGTGATAAAGACAACGGCTGGGTAATACTGTTAGATATGGTGCTCTGTGATGTAAGTAGAGAGGGAAGAAAGAAGGGAGGAAAGGTGGGAGGGAGGGAGGGAGTGAAAAAAAGGAGGGTGGAAGGGAGAAAGTAAAGAAAGGAGGGTAGGAGGGGGTAAAGGAAGGAGGTTAAGAGGGAGGGAAAAGGTAAATATAGGGTGATAGGAGAGAGGAAATGAGGGAGGGAGAGGGAGAGAAAGGAAGGGGAGAGGGAGAGAAGGGCAGTTAGTAACTGTGGGTAACTCGTATGTCTGGAGTATTATTAGTGATGACTGTTGGTGGTAGTGATGTTGTGTGGTAAACCATCATTACTATGGATGTTGTGTCTTATACCAACATTGAATTAGAAATGTTTAATGGTAAATCAACTTACACTAAAATTACGAGAAATGTTTATTATTTTCGGGGGTGAAGGGAACTCAACTTTACAAATCGACATACATCACAATTTTCGGTTCATCTGAAGATTAGACACTCCAGCTAACCTAATCTAACTTCATAGCAGACAAACTACAGGCAAATAAGATTGAATTGGACAAATAGAATAGTGAGTAGGGACACACACATACAGTTAACCAACATGGATAAACACACGCAGTTAACATACGAGTATACGTCCAAATAACTTATAACAGCAAGCACGTACAGGTAATCTAAAGTGTAGACACACAGGTAACAAGTAAAGCTATTATATACCACTATCCCATGCTTGTGCGTTGTATGGGAAATATATATTCACAAGCATGTTACTTAAATTTGCAAGCATGATAAGACAAATTTTCCTTGCAGTAAAAACACACCTGGGATATCTACTGTTTTTCACCCTCAAGAGTGCTTAGTGGGCAGCCGTCGTCCTCACATACTTCACCCGAGCGCCAGTAAGTCTTCCCCAGTGGGATGAGACACCAGGCTGGGAGAGGCTACAATTTGCACTCAATTAGACCAATTTTCACTCCATTAGAAATAATTTTCCCTCATGATAAACGTGTAAATCCAAATGATACTCATTTGTTCTTCCTGCCCCGGTGTTTTACGATCCCGGGACGCCTTCCCTGAGTCACCTCAAGGTGGAGGAGGGTTCGTCCAACGGGGTATTACAGCCATAAGTCTGGGGTCGTGTGTTGTGTGGCTCCTGACTCATGTACTGCAGTTAACCACCGCATACACGTCTTGTGATTAGCACTACCTGTCTGCTCATGACAATGTAAGGTGGAAGATTCACCCAAATGTGTACAAGATGGCCTTTAAAACTTGATTATTTGATCGAAGAAGAACTCTTGCAGGAGAAAATCGTCAGAGGTGTGTTAATTTAGTGTCTATGTAACACATTAAAATGTTAGCTGCCATGTTGAGCCTCACATGATAGTAGCCACGCAAGAAGTGGGTATAAAATGATGTATGAATAGAAGATTTAAAGGCTATCAGTAACAATTAATCTCACCCTGCCAGGTTGAAACTGGTTATGACCAAGGGTCTGTCCGCCAGACTCATGATTTAATGGCTCTTCGTTAATAATTATCTGGAATTAGACGCCACAGTCCGACGTGGAGAAAACGATCAGTTTCGTATTACCATTTTTGGTGAAAAAGTTTACTGACACTTGAGTCTGACGTTTTAATAGAGAAATATGTTGTGAAACAGTTGCTGCCTATGGCATTAATATGGAACATGATATTAAGATGTTCATTAATAATATACGAGTAGGTACTGTATATATATTATAATATATATATATATATATATATATATATATATATATATATATATATATATATATATATATATATATATATATATATATATATATATATATATATATATACAGGCCGTTTAGCACTCCATCAAACGAACCACAGTGCTATTCGTCAACACGCTCTTGACTCTCGAGTTATGCCATTCTTAGTTGTCTCCTTGCTGAGTAGTCATGGAGCTCTGCATAGCGAAGTCTGTGTTATTTCTCTGGTTGAAACCTTTACTGTGTAACAACGAGAGGTCAGCTGATCTACTGTGTTTTTTCTTTATTTGGTGAGTGGTTAACCATTGTGTTTATAACGTTGGTCTCCTTCGTGCGTTTTTTTTTATGTTTGTTTTTGGGGGCACTTGGTTCTAGTGACTTAGATTCATATTCCATCTCTATTTTTTAATGTAATTAACTGCAGTGTTGGTACGTGGTTCTATTCTCTGTTTCATTCGTTCTAGATTGCCTGATAATGGAAGAAGTCTCTCCGAATCTGTCGTTGACGATAAATCATGAGGTTTTACCGAGTGCTGCTTTTACTCTTCATTGTACGTCTGTGCTTCCCTTCAGACGCCACAGTCTTCTCGTTTACTTCCGGTCTTCCAGTTCGTGGCTTGTCATTCGCGGAACCGGTCTATTTAAACTTCTTCATCCATCTTGTAATTGAATTTTTGTGCGGTGCTTCCTTCTTGTAATGAGTCGTAAATTTTCTTCTAACCGCTGTTACAGACTTTAACTCAGCTAGCCAGAGGACACAATTCACCTTCTCTTCTGTTCAGTATAGAGTTGGAGCAGATTATCTGGAAAAACAAAGAAAAAATAGAATAAATAAATTTCTTTGGTACAAAAAAACATGAAAAATATATCCTGTCTATGCATTTACAGATTGTTTTATTATCTCCTATAGAACCTAAGTTATTAATATTTTAAACTGTACCAGGACTTTACGGACTCCACACACACACACACATATATATATATATATATATATATATATATATATATATATATATATATATATATATATATATATATATATATATATATATATATATATATATATCAGGCCTCCCTGGGTAACTAAGTGTTAACATAGACGTATCATTAGCCAAGCGAGAGGTCCGGGGTCCCGCTCACTCACGCCCAGTTACCCATCAACAAAGCGCCCCTTGGCCAGCCCTGTTCTCGATCGTCTGGCCATGGTCCGTCAGGTCGGCCGTATGGAATCTATCCGGCTAGGCCCGGCTCCTCTTGCCATTAACTATAATTTAGGTGATAATTAATATTAGTAGTAGTACTTGTATTTTTTTAACACGTCAATTTGTTGATCAGTAACATCTTGCAAAGGTAAAATTGAACATAATGTTACCAGTAACATTTTGGGTATATCTTCTACTTGTGTATTGTTCTCTTTTATAATATGAATATTTATCGAATACCATAGTGTGTTATTAACTTTCAATCAGTAGAGATATACCATTCTCCTATGTGAGGGTTATTGACCACAGTCCTCCGCTCTAAACGTGTTGTGACAGCAAGTCTTAGTCATTCACACACGCGCACACACTGGTCACGTCCCTGTTGCGTTGGATCACGAATATTAAGTTTGTTTTCCGGAAGAATCGCAAATTAAAGGACAATACTCCACGGTTGGCTTAATTTGTATAGTATGAAACTAACATGCGGATATTCCTGTACATTTAGCTACAGTGTCTCTACTCATAATACAGTATATTTATCCCTAAGCCACACACAGGAGCAACAATATTTTACCAACATCGTCTGCAAGATAAGATGTTTATAATGATTTCACTTATAAACTTGTTATCAATAAATCTCAGTGTTCAACATCAACATAAGCACTGGGCTCGGGGATTAGATTCGAGATATCATCCTGGTCCATATTTCACAATATTAGTCCTTTCACACAGCCCACAAGACACGCCAGCTGCCAGTGCTTTTCAACCTGGATGGACGGGGGTGGATAAGATTTTGTGTGTATGCAAAGATATGGAAGCCAACTTCACCAAACTGCTCTTTCATGCCGAGGCGTGAGAAGGTTCTGAACAGAGGGTTTGCTTTGAGAGAACAGTGCAAGCAAAGGAAGCAAACCCCTTGGGAGTTAAATGTCAGGATAACTTTTGGCTGGCAAAGTAGTCTTACCTGGCTTCAGTTTTTGATCATTTGAACAAACTCAACATCAGTCTCCAAGTCAGGATATTTTCACAGCAATGGGAAAAATAATAAATATATAAGAGTGAAACTGGTGTTTTTTTCCTCTCTTAACAAAAATTGGTTACTACTTAAGGTGGATATCTTTTTAAGATTCATCACTAGGGGTGTGGGGTTACTGAGTATAACATTCAAGCTTGCCTATGAGATCATGTTTGCTTCAGCTTGCGCCAGCTTATTATTTTTACCAATATTATTATTATTATTGTACATCTTCAAATTTGAACTTAGGATTTTTATAGTACCGTCAATATAATAAGTGTGTACCTGGAATAGAAAAGTAACATCATTTGTAAAAAAAAAACAATATATAGGTATATATATATATATATATATATATATATATATATATATATATATATATATATATATATATATATATATATATATATATATGAATTTATATAGTGCAGGTAATTGATCTAGTACTTTAGAAGCGTAATTATCATTTTTGTTATTGCCTGCCTTTATGATATTCTGAAAAAGTCTCCAGGAAACAAAAGTTGAAGGTGGGTTGGTCTTGCGTCTGGCAGTGGCACGCTGTACACGTGGTGGTGAGCTTGAAACGTTTTGCTCTCTCATGCTACTACTAACAGCTTGTGGCGTCACACTCCCATCCCCCAGCCGTTGTAAACAGAAGAGTTGCCAGACTGTTGTTAGAGCTAATCATATTCATTGATTAAACTTTCAACAATTGCAGAAATAATGTTAAATTCCTTATCAGCCCAGAGATTTAGACATCGTTAATAATTTGTAACGAATGATAACATGAGCGTACGTTGCTTCTTGATTATCACAACAAAAAGATTACTTTCCAAGGAATTATGTATAATGAGGACAAGACGCAACGGACAAGATTACGTAGCCCCGTGAACTTAAGGAAGCAACAACATCTTTGAAAAAAATATGAATATTCATACACTCACACCTACAGTATGTACAAAAGATAACCGAACCAACACACATACACACACACACACACACACACACACTATATTATAAAACCCATTTGCAATATTAAAGCGGTAGATAGATAGAGGTCACGTTGTCTTGTGACACAGGAAACTGAGAGAGGCCGTCCAGGTGTGTGGGTGGTTGATGTAAAACCTTCAATTGTACACTTTATATATGTACATGTGACGTATGAGCATCCTCCATGAGATAAGTACCACATACTCAACCAGTCATCATCCGGTCACATAATGATGGCTATTGTGCGGTCCAGTAAGTATACATTATGGCAGGGAATAATTTGAAAGACCTTTGTAGTTATATCTCGTTTCTTTTTCTTTTTTGCATCGCATATACGACCAAGGGACGTTTTTGTGGGTCAAGATTGTATTGTGTTGTGTACGAGAGGTTGTTTGTTGTCGGGCTAGAACTGTTAGTAGTATATCATCAGTTTGCTTAAAGTATATTATGTTTATGAAGTGTTTGCATTATTATTATTATTATTATTATTATTATTATTATTATTATTGTTATTATTATTATTATTATTATTATTATTATTATTATTGGTTGTAGTAGTAGTAGTATTACGATATCCTGTAAATGAGAGCGAACTGTCGTATAACTTTGTGGTCGTCATATGAAGAAATTTTACCTAAATAGCAAAATACTAACAACCTCATATGGGCATAGTCAACCGGAGCATTAAGAGAGCACAAAGAATAATAATAAAGATATACAGTTTTCCTCCTTCTGGGAGCATTTTCCTTTCTTTCTGAGAGCATTTTCCTTCCTTCTGAGAGCATTTTCCTTCTTTTAAAAGAGCATTTTCCTTTCTTCTGAGAGCATTTTCCTTCCTTCTGAGAGCATTTTCCTTCCTCCCGAGAGCATTTTCCTTCCTCCCGAGAGCATTTTCCTTCCTCCCGAGAGCATTTTCCTTCCTCCCGAGAGCATTTTCCTTCCTCTAGAAAACATTTTCCTTCCTCTCGAGAGCATTTTACTTCCTCCTGAGAGCATTTTTCCTCTTGAGAGCGTCTTATCGTTAGTGACGGTAGACATGCAATGGAAAGACATGATGACCTTGGTAAGCAGCTGTTCGTTGTGAATTTTATGAAATGATGACTCCGCTCTCCATTATATCTACATATTTTTACTAATTATCCCAGACTTTATATTTCTGGAGCAGCATCTTTTGATTTAATCCACCCATCCTGTGGTCTATACCTTCCCCTGGCCCCGTACCCTAAATTTTACCCATTAATATTTCTACCATTATTACGCCATCCATAGGCCATAGCTCTTTATTTTCCCTTTTCTATAAATTTCCCGGGTTTCTCTCATTATTTAATCCAATATTAGTATTTTTTCTTATCATCCTTTCTCAAAATAAATAACTTGCTATATAAATAAGGTACATTATGTTACCAATCGATATATAGTCAATCACTTGTGGCACTATAGACAAACTGAGGAAGAACCACGAAGGTTTGTGGCAACCTTTAGACAACTAGAGTGAGAGCTCTTGTGTGTGTGTGTGTGTGTGTGTGTGAGGGGGAGGCGAGTGACCTTGAGTGTGGGAGACACATTGTTACATTTGAATAAACCTCATACAGACATACGTTTTACTCTCTCTCTCTCTCTCTCTCTCTCTCTCTCTCTCTCTCTCTCTCTTACTCGTATTTTCGTCCACAGTAACTGACGCATACATTTGTTTTTGTTATCGAGGTCATAGAGAGACGCATACGTTTCATCGACAATCGTTATCATGACCACAGTAACGGTCGCAATCCTACAGTTATTATCACCAGTTTGTGCGAGTCATATACGTTTGAGACATCACAATATGTACCCCACACGTGAGAGAAGTACGTACACCCTGGTCGCCAAGGTGTACTAAAAACACCGTAGGTAATATTGGTCCAGCCAAGGAAGCTTTTACTTGCTTCAGACATATCCTGCTTATTGTATTCCATTTAGCTTTTGTTGTTTATAATACCTTATCAGACATATGCTGTACATATTCTGACCATCATTAATGTCTACTTTTTGTGTTAGACATATATAGTTTGGCCTTTATACTTTCTCCTATTCTGAATTAGTATTGTATGTTTTGTTTCTCACATTGTTTTAAACACTTCACGATCTAGTTATTGTGTCCGCTTCCTGTTTCAAACGTAGGGAAATCCATGGTCGGGTCCTCGTAATGTCAATAGGTTGTATCAGTTTCGAAGATAACTAACTGTCTCTGATAACACATGATAGTTGAAGATAAGATGAGGCAACATTGTTATGTTTTAGAGTTTAGAGGCTGTTGCCTTGGCCTTATTTTTTTTTTATTTACGCAATATACAGTGCACTGATATGCAAATGCGCCCCCCCCCCCACACACACAATTTGAAAGTTAATACGTGTTTGGTAAAATTTATTTATATATAATTCCCTTAACATGTCCTTTGTTAAAATAACCGAACTTTACCTGAAGTTGGTTAGACAACAATAGACTGTGTTAGGTTATTGCTGATTACTTATCACTTATTATTTGTATTGTCAACAAGAGTCCCACTATAGCCTATACTGAGCAGTTAAAATAATATAAACAAGGTGTATTAGTATTATAGCTGTCGCAATTATCCATAGGAGGAGAATTTGATAATCCACGAGGAATATCTGTTTGTATCAGAGACTTAACTCTTCCATAAACCTAATACAAATATACAGTATATGTTAACATTATAACACCTGTATTAATATTTGTAATTTTCAAGTTTAGTAACTTAAGAGGATGATTAAATTTCATGTAAGTTTGATAGAACTTAAAAATAGTATAAATTCATGAATATTATAACATTTCTGGTATTACCTATTAATAGTTTCAAGGTAATTACAATTTTCAAGTAAATTATAACATCATAGAAATTACAATATTAAGAAATATGTAGTACAACTCCACTGAAAAACTTGCAGCTGCATAACACAAGACGTGACAAGAAATTTCTTGGACTGTTCAAGTCAGCTTATAAACTCCCTTATAACTAATGAAAGGTTTTACAGAATATTCATTTTAGTGATAAGTATGATTGATTATCTAGTTTAACATTTTATAAGAGGCATAGGTGAGCTTGAGAAGTATGAATATTGAGTAAGCACTGAGGAGCTCAAGCGGAGGGTTTGACATTATTGTACTGATGTTTTTTCCAATTTAGTTTGGTGTGTGTGTGTGTGTGTGTGTGTGTGTGTGTGTGTGTGTGTGTGTGAGTGTGTGTGTGTGTGTGTGTTAGTATGTGTGTGTGTGTGTTAGTAAGTGTGCGTGTGGTGTGCATTAGTGTGTGGAGTGTGTGCGTGAGTGTGCATCCACACACACACACACATATATATATATATATATATATATATATATATATATATATATATATATATATATATATATATATATATATATATATATATATATATATATATATATGTGAACAATGGAGAACGGATTATATTAAACATTAACTTCTCCCACTTCAAGTTTGCTTCTCTCTTTACCGATGACGATAATGGTGACAAATTGTGATCCACACCACCCTTACTGAACAAGATAAAACTTTCTTTTTGTTTTTTAATTCTCCCTCATGCTCTTGGTTGATTCCTTTCTAGAAAACCAAGATAATCAGCCTTCACTCTGTCAAGAATTCATTAATGTTGATTTATCTTTAATTGCCGAGTTGTTGTCATATTTATGTTGTTTCAAACTTATCTTACCGAATAAATTTATGTAAAACTTATAGAATTTTGGTCTCTGTACAAGTTCATTTATTTTAAATTATTGCCGTGTAAAAATCAGTATTGAATCTGTTGTATCGGGATAAATGAAAGAGGACAGAAGAATTTATATTTATTGGCAGGGAGTAGTATAACTTCACTCCTTTTTGTTTGTACTTCAGGTAATTGACTAAACATTGTTAATCAGATCTGAGGTTATAATAATAATTTCAGATATTCAAAATGATTATGAAAGATGAAAATTTATATCAGTGGTATGAACTATGAACAATAAACACGTCAACATTGATGACACACACACACACATATTACCTAACTACAAACAATTATCATAGTCATGTATAGCTTCTTTCATGATAATGAGCTCATTTACGCTATCAACAAGCAATTTGGGTAAGACTTGAGGATAATGTTTCAGTTGTTCCTTGTTTTCGCTGACTGCTAGATGAGAAAGGAACTTGAGTGTGGGAGGGTTGTGCCAGTGAGAGACAGGTTTCCGCAGGTTCTCATTCTTAACTTCGATGATGTAGCCGTCGTCTGCTAGTGACTGATAGAGTAATTCCTCGTCGTATCTTGTCCCCACGGTGTTGATGAAGAGGCTGGGGTTGAAGGTAATATATATTTCACCACCACCTTGACAATCGAAGCCAGTGAAGTCACATCCTGCAGTCAACTCGACGAAGACGTGTTGATCGTTGTACACCATCCTGACCAGGAGCTCGTAGTCGCTTCCTGAGACACCGTCATCGAAGTGGTAGATGTGGTAGAGACGATCGACTTTAAGCAAATCCACTTGAAAATCCTCTAGTTCTTTCTCCTTCCAAAATTCATTTTCCCAGGGCGAAGTCTTGCGCTCAAACATGTACTGGTTTGCGAGAGCATGACCCACAAAATCTTGTATGTCATCTACAGTCGTTACATCTGATATGAGAGACTTGAAGATGAAACTAGAGGTCATCCTAGGACACGGGAGAACGTGCAGTGATGCTTAGTACCAGCGTCTTGACTGTTCGGAGCGAGAGTGACGATGTTAGTGCGCGCCTCGAGTGACGAAGCCGGGGCGCGGGGGAGGGTCTTATATAGTATAGCGGAGCCAATACGTATACGTATTATTCCTCACCACTCTAGATTAAAAATACTCCCACTTACTAAGTTTATCTTATACGTAATATTATTTTGAATTCATGTTTTTTGTTTTGTTTTTTCAATCTTGAGAGGGGACTATTCTTTACACCATATGGACTAAAGTGGGGGATTAGGTGGTGTGGCAAGTGTTCACGGCGCATCATATCGGTGAACGAAAATAAAGTGACTATAAATTATTCATAGAAAAAAGTACAAATATTGGGTACGGAAAAAAAATCACATTTCATTTATCCCCTTGAATACGGGACGTCACTTTTACTATTTTATTTGGCTAATGCCGGACGAATTTATTCAGCAGTAACAAGTTAGGTTAGGATGTATAGTGGCAAAGGAAACACAGGGTCGGAAAAATAACTTTACTCCTGACATTTTGTTGCGAAGGACTTTCTCAAAGGAATGAACATATGAACATGAACATGAAATGCTAGTGACAGGGGGGAAGGAGGTTCAGGGGAAGAATAAAGGGAGGATTGAAGTGAATTTTAGGAGGAGAGAATAGGTGCAGTGGCTAAACACCGCTTGCGTGAGGGAGTATAAGTTGGAGGCAGCAGCAACTCGCCCGGACGCGGCTAGGAGGCGACAGGACAGAGAACATATGAGTAAACCGTGGACTTATAAAGGGGTCCAGCTTTGTCCCCCCTAGAGGCCCCGATCCGTTCACGTATTCGACCACGGGATCCTCCTTTATGGACCCGCGGTTTACTGTAATCATTAAGTTCATTTCTTAGCTACTATACAAACAATTGTCCATATGAAACACATGTTAGGTTGGATTAGGTTACGCTAGGCTGGGTTAGATTAGGTTAGGTTAGGTTCTAATAGGGTTGGTTAAGTTAGGTTTAGGTTTTGAATATTTTCTAACTACCCCAGACTTAACCTATCTCCCAGGTCTCTAGCTAAACTCTGTGACTCCATTTCGTACAACTTTTTCCCTGTTTTTGTTTAAGTAACTCATATCTGTGACTTTTTTCCTGTTATATCTTCCTACATTCTTGAAACTCAGACTTAGTACCAGCACCAAGGATGTGTCTTGTGGGTCTTTGAGTACGATGACTTTTACCTCTTTGAGTACGATGGCTAACCCTATGAATACGATCATCCTTAAGTCGTCGTGCTCAAGGGGTAAAAGGTATAGTCCTCAAAGGGTTAACGCTATTGTACTCAAGGGGAAAACATCATAGTCCTCAAGGGGTTAGTCATCGTACTCAAGATGTAAAGGTAATAGTCCTCAAGGTGGTTAAAGTCCTCGTACTCAAGGGGTCAAAGTCATTGTACTCAAGGGGTAATCGTAATAGTCCTCAAGGGGTTAAAGTCATCGTACTAAAGTGGTTAAAGTCATCGTACTCAAGGGGTTAAGACTACCTTCCACGTGTTCATTAGTTATTTTGTGTTTACTTGAGGAGTTTGGTATTTCGTAGAGTTTATATACCAAAAAGACATTGGCAGGCCTACTCTGGCAGTCTATACGAAAAACAAAAAAAAGTAAGAATAAGGAATTGCTTTACCACAAGAAAAACTTTAGTATATTAATATGTACTCGTGTTTGAAAGAGATTTAAAACAAAATTGTATACCGATACTATACAAATTATTTTCATCGGCAAGGTCTCATTATTTATCTAATTAATTCATGTTTCTATGTTCTGTATATGTGATGTTTGCAATAAACCGACAACACAACCCAGTTTGGAACAACTGCAGCAGACAGAAGCACAAGCAACATGCAGCACATTGACAACAATAAGAGACCGAGACAAAACAGCAACAAATAAGGTTACTGGGTCCAACAAACACATACGGTTACTGGCTCCAACAAACACATAAGGTTACTGGCTCCAACAAACACATAAGGTTACTGGCTCCAACAAACACATAAGGTTACTGGCTCCAACAAACACATACGGTTACTGGCTCCAACAAACACACATAAGGCATTGGCTCCAACAAAACACATACGGTTGGCCCAAATAAACACATATGTTATTGGCTCCAACAAACACATAAGGTTATTGGCTCTAACAAACACATAAGGTTACTGGCTCCAAATAAACACATACGGTTACTGGCTCCAACAAATACACATACGGTTACTGGCTCCAACAAACACATACGGTTACTTGGCCTAACAAACACATACGGTTACTGGCTCCAACAAACACATACGGTTACTGGCTCCAACAAACACATAAGGTTACTACAAATAAACACATAAGGTTACTGGCTCCAACAACACATAAGGTTACTGGCTCCAACAAACACATAAGGTTACTGGCTCCAAATAAACACATACGGTTACTGGCTCCAACAAACACAATAGGTTACTGGCTCCAACAAACACATAAGGTTATTGGCTCCAACAAACATACGGTTACTGGCTCCAACAAACACATCCAACAACACATATGTTACTGGCTCACATACGGTTACTGGTCTAATAAACACATATAAGGTTACTCCAACAAACATATAAGTTACTCATTCCAACAAACACATAAGGTTACTGCCCAAACAAACACACATGGTTACTGGCTCCAACAAACACATAGGTACTGGCTCCAACAAACACATAAGGTTACTGGCTCCAACAAACACATACGGTTACTGGCTCCAACAAACACATAAGGTTACTGGCTCCAACAAACACATAAGGTTACTGGCTCCAACAAACACATACGGTTACTGGCTCCAACAAACACATAAGGTTACTGGCTCCAACAAACACGTAAGACTGCGGTGGATGAGGCAAGATGCACCTCCTCTCTGCCTGACAATCACTCACTAAGAAATGTCACTTAGTTTTATAATCAGGAGAGATATATTCCCAACGTACATTTAATACACTGGCACTCGTAACAGACCTATAGTACAGCCAATGAGTGAAAGTCTGAAGGGAATTGAGTTATGATATCTCGAAGAATCTAGTTACTGCTTGAGATAATTTGGTTAACCTGGAGATTTACCTCTATTTTAATTCACCTGATGAATAAGACACCATAACGATACCTGGAAAGGGAGGTTTAGGTTAGATTGGGTTAGGTTAGGTTAGGTTAGGTTTTGCTAATGCTTGTCTAGGTTAGGTTAGGTTAGGTTAGGCCAGGCTAGGTTAGGTTAGGCTAGGCTAGGCTAGGCTAGGTTGGGGTGAATCTAATTTATGCAATACTTCAAACTTCCATTACTGTGAGATGTAATGATTATTTTACATTCAAAACATAAGATTCTATACAATGAAAAATTTCTTCACGTATTAAGACAACACGTGTAAAAATGTCTGAGATTTTACTCACGAAAATTCCCTACCGAGTCATACCCGGACGTTCGGACAAGTTTTATAAATATAGATTCTTACTGTTTCAGTGACTCGAGAATAAAAGTATACAATGCTAAGAATTTACCTAAGACGCCGGAATTATTAAAAAATGTAGCATATATTTTCATGAGAGGTGAAATTTTAATCGTATATATAAACCTAATAATTAACAAGCGTACAGACGAACGGCGCGTCTCCAAATTCATAATCGTGCATAACCTGTAATAGACGTGTTCAAACGGTCCGGGTGCCTTCCGAGGAGCATACACGTATATTGCATCAAATACGTACTCGAGGACATGGCTGACCAGTGAGTGTTAGCTGATATATTGTCGATTACATTCCACTTGGACAATCGTTTATTTTAACCTAACCTAACCTGTTTTATGCTATCTAACAGTGGGATGGCACCACATTGTTAGCTTAATGATTATGGTGGTGATATTTATAATTTTAATTGAAGAGTGATATATTAATGGCTGTGTGTGAATGACCTGATATATTAATAATGGCTGTGTGTGGATGACCTGATATATTAATAATGGCTGTGTGTGGATGACTAGTGTGAATATGAACATTTGAATGTCTAATAATACGTATAAATAGGAATGACACAATGGAGCCATGGTGACGTAAGATCAGCTGGTGTGACGTCTAAAAAATGCATTACCTAAATCCGGTCGTGGTAGCTTCGTCACTCACTCACTGTAAGGTTAACATATAAACATCCAGAATGGTAATTGGGGAATAATAGGGATTTTTGTTTATTAGAGGAAATATGATAACTGAAAATTATGTATGAGGACCTCGAAAAACTATCAAACAACTCCATACATTTTTCAGGTAAAGTATAATAATATTTCTTGATTTTAGAAAGATATATGAGTTACGAAGATTTAATAAAGATGCTTAGAAGTTTAGTATAATAATAATAATAATATTATCGACATTACTATATAATACTATGAGCTAGTGGTATTAGACAACTTTTCGTACCATCTTGGTCCAACAGCTATCCATGACTGACTAATGAGTTTTTTTTACAATATTTTTTCTTTTCGAACGCAAGTTATTTCGTGTTAACTTTAGGCTTTGTTCACCTATTAAAACGTGGCACTGGTAGGAACGTGTGGAGTGAGTGTACAAGGACGCGAGTTGCCACTTGTTATTTATTGCTCCACACTTTCTATATGGAAAACTCACAGCCTCTACGTATTCATTTGTATTTTAAATAATTATAAAATTTAAGTAACTACTTCTACCATTTAGTTCATAAAAGTAAGGGTAATAAAAGAAGGAGAGGCCAGTAATTTTACCTTACTTTGAGTTATTTTTGTAGCCCTCTGCTGCAACCGAGGATGATTGAAACGTATTTGTCTCCCGTCCTAAAACGTATATACACAACTATATAAAATCTCGCTTCTCTTGCTCTGTTCAGCAAGTAGTCCTTCCGCCACCAGCTTCACCACTCTCCACTGGACGAGAACTGCTGCTTATGCTTAACAAGAGACTAGTAGTGATAGAGAAAATATTTTAGTGTACGACCAAAAGCAGGAGTTCAGTCTACGTTGGTACTTTCTATGAGTGGAAGAAGGCGTAACTTGCTCTAATGTTGAGTCGTGTTAACAGCAATGGAGGCTTTTGGAGCTATTTTATGTGTGACTGCAGACTTGACAGTGATCACGCGTTAATGAACTCTTCAGTGGATGGAAACAGTGACGTCAACAGAGAGAACACCAGATAGAAAAAAGATGAGGTAAGAAAATTGAAGTTTTTTAGTTGTGTTGATATTGTGTTTGGTTAATAGACTCAGTGTTTTATATAGCTGCATTATATGGGAGAGTGTTGTTGTTACGAGCAATATTGTGAAGTTGTTCATTACTTCTTAGTTAAGTCTGCAATATATCCTTAATATGTTTCAGTATCATGGTTGTGTGTTAAAAGGAGAGAAAATTTACCAATAAGTAGTGTGAAGGTTGCAGTTGTTTTCATTATATATTTCTGAACTAGATTCTCAAACAAAAAATAGATTATTGTGCGTAAAGTTACTGTAGTAGATAATCATACTTTAATTTATTCAAAGTATCAGTTGATTCTAATTAAGGTAAATAGTTTAGAGAAAGTAACTCGAATTCTTACACGGAAGTAAATAATTTGATATCTTGCAGGATGACAGTCAATCAGTGTGTGGCTTTGATTACACAGCCACACCGTCCACCAGCCACTTGTTACCCACCACCTTGCCCATCACCACTCACTCATCTGCCCTCAGTGTTCAGTAGTATACCAGTTAACTCAACCAAAACCAGCGTCACCCAGCCACCAATAACCACCGAGAACTCAACCATAGGCCACCTCCCCCTCACCCATTGGTAAGTAAACTCTGAAATCTTTCTTAGTGTTTTTGTTATATTACTGTTAGTGTCTCCAGGTGAACCCCATAATTGGAAGGGATATAAAAGTTTCAACTGTGTGTGTGGGGGGGGGGGGACTATACATGAGAATAATCAAAGGTAAAATAATATATTGATTTTTTTTCTTCTATTTTATGTGTTTGTATCTTGTGAATCATCGTTATGGAGAGACAGACATTACCATATCCCATGACTGTGTGACGTCACGCTGGGTGGTTATATCTCCCCTCCCCGAGTGGATTTCATTGTTTGCGAGATAGAAAGAAGTTTTGTTGATGACCTTCTCAGAGATCGTGAATATAGTTTCTCATGCATGTTGTATAGTAATGTTTCTAAAGGTGATAAAATAGTTAAAGATGACTTTAAAAAATCTGCCATTCTCAATAAGAGTTTAATATGAATTTCTCCCATTACGTATTATCATTTCCTAAAGTATATTTGTCTTGTTATTAATATTATCTAAAATTACATTGAATGCGATTTTCTCATGAAATTCACCAAATGCCTTAATGTGTTTAAAGACTTAAATAATGTAATTTCAATTCCTGTCTTCAGTTCATATTCTAGCCTTGGTACTAGTTCACGCATTAATCACGATAGCTTTTGAAAGATTGAAAAACTCACCTGCTGGTAGAAGGTCTGTTAGAATGGTTCCTGTAATATAATGAGCCAGGGGCGTCGCCGTACCCCCAGTCGTCTGTGTGTGATAGAGGGAACTGACGCACTTCACGAGCCGTATTTTTAAAAATCATAAATAAACACCAGCGCCGAAGAAAACGATAAAGAATGCCACTTTAAGGGGGTACTAGAACGCCGATAAAAACAATATATTTCATTGGAAATTACGTATCACTCGGTACGGGGGTCTGCTCGTTGGAAATCCAGAGGCGGAGGAGGGTTGTATGTGCTCCAATGTATAGCATAAAGCGAAATATATATTCTCTCTGAAGTTGGTGGTATTTATGGTCGATATAAAACTCTCGTTCCTGGGCTACATTATTGGAACGTCGTCTCTCGCTGCCGTTCCTCAGTCTCCACGTTTCTCCTTTTCTTTCCTTTACTGTTTTCCCATTTTTTTTCTCTTTACTTCCTGTTTTTTTTTCTTTCTTATTTATCATAACTTTGCATTATTTTGTTGAGACTGATCTATTTTTTATGCCTCAACTTAATCGTTATCTTGATTGTCTGTGGACGATGGTTTAACTCTTTGAGGATGATGTCTTATCCTATGCGTCCTGAAGGAGTTGGTCATTATTTTTTTGTTTTGCTTTCCCTCTCCACTCATTTTTTCTTCCTAATTCTACCCCCTCCATCTCCCTACTTCCCCTTCTTCCCCTCGTCCTCCTTCTCTCGGCACCCCTCCCTTATTCTCCTCCCTCCGCATCTCTTCTTCAACCTCTCCCCCTCTTCCCATTTCTCCTCCCCCCCCTCCTCCTCTATCTTCTTCTCCCCAATCCCCCAGCATCCTGACCTGACCCTTCTCTCTTATCACACTTCCCCAACAACTCATAACACCTTCGTCTTCTACCTCCCCACCCCATTACCTCAGTTTTTCACCTGCCTTCTACTTCTCATCCCTCTCTTTCTCTGTTCTACCTTCTATACATATCTTATATCATCCCATACCTCCCATTGTCTCCCAGGTGTAGGGCAGATATGTCTTATTTATCTTTTCTTCCCACTGTTACTCTGACTCTGTCCAACACCCCTCCCTTTTCCTTCTCTCTATTAATCTCCACAAGTTCTAAATCTAAGGTCTCACTGCCTCTCACACATGCAAAGTCCCTCACTGCCTCCCACTCTCCCATTCCTCCCACTTTCCGCCCAACTGTAATGCTTCACGGCCTCCCACATTCCACCCAACTGCCAGGCCTCACTGCCTCCCACTCTCTCATTCCTCCCACTCGCCCCAACTACACCCTCCCACCCCGCTACCTCTCCCTGATGGACGTGGGGCCGTAGATATGACGAGTGGGCCACCGGCTTAGGGAAATGTCGGATTCAATACCTTCCATCTCCCTGCTGCTCATATCCTCCCATCTTATCCCTCATCCGCCTCCTGCTCTCTCTCCCCTCTTTCTTCCCCCTCCCCCTCCCTCCCTCTCCTCTTCTCCTCCTTCGTCCTTTTCCTCCTACCTATTTAGTTGTATCAGTATGCAGCTCTTTATTGCACTTTTCTTTTATTATTTAGAGGTTCTTTTTCTTACAGCGCCTGATTGTTGTATATGTTGGTTGTATTTCCCAAACTTTATCTTCATTCTTGCTTCTGCTCTTCGTCCTTTTCGTAAAAATGTGGTTTTCTTTGTTTTTTTGTTTGTTTTTCTCACATTTCATTTTTAGATTTATTGATAACGTTTCTTTAATATTTTTTTCATTTTTGTTTTGTTTTCTTGCGTCGTTATTTTTATTTAATTGCAGTTATTTTTCACCCCTATTTCTTTACTTTTTTTTTGTCTATTCACCTGTTTATATTTTTCTTGAGTGATTTTCCTTCTTCGAATTTTCTACCTCGGTCGAGTCCTTTATCGGTTTTCTCTATAATTAGGTTTTCTTCATTCCTTCTCTATCTTATTCCTAGATTCTCCTTTAACCTTTTCTACTTCGAATCTTTTTTGTTTGTGTTTTCCTTCCTCCTTTTTATTATTATTTTATTGTATCTCATCTTTTTTAATTACTTCTATGTGTTTTTCTTTTATTTTTCTCCTTCATTCCTCCTATTATCTCATTTTTGTTTGATTATGTTGAGCCTTGCATTGATATCTCCTATATTTATTTGGTTTCTCTATCTCCCTTCTTCTTTCCTTCACTCTTCTCCTTTCCCCTCCTCATCCGTCGAGCCTTGTGTTTATATTCTTGGTCCTTCCCTCCTCCTCTTCCCCGCTCTTCTGCTGCTGGTGGTGGCAGCGCCGGCGGTTGATGGACGGACGGCCGTAGAGATGACGAGTGGGCCGCCGGCTTAGGGAAATGGCCCAGCCGAGGCCATCTGTCTTCTTTATGACACCCATCTTCATTTTCATATCTCATATTTGCATTTTCACGTCTCCTGCGTACATCATGGTCGTTTATAGCTAATTAGGTCGTTATTTCCCTCCCGTAGGAGAGACGTAGGCGCACATGTCATACTGGTGGGAGGGAAGGAACTCTGGGGCGCTGCTGCTGCCGCTTCTGCTCACAGTTGAGGCTTTAATGAACTTCACCAGTTTTCTTTACTTTGCCGGCGATATTCTTGTCTTTATTTTAGCGTGGGTGTTCATTATCACGTCCACAGTCTTTCTCCGAGGGTCGGGGTGGGTGAGTTAGTGGAACGTGGGAGTGTAATAATACTTCTCGGGGCTGGTAGCTACACAACAGCCATTGTGGCCTCAGTGCCCCTAGAAGCAAAGAAACTGTTGTGGTCGGACGCTCCCGATGATGTCATTATTCCAGGTTTATTGTAGTTACCCCTCTTTATTTACCTCTTGCGCCTCTCTACCTCTTGTTCTTCACTTCATTCTCACGTTATACCTCACAGTCCTCGCCCGCTTGCATCTCTCCCCATTCCCCTTTCCTCTCTCTCTCTCTCTTTCTTTCCTCTATCAACCAAAGAGGATTGGAGGTCCCCTCCCCTCCCGTGCACCCCTATCTCTCCCCTGCCAGCCATCCCTTAGTGTAACTTCTCCGGCTTGTGTATGGCATTCCAGGGCAGGTTTATAAAGAGAGGTTTGACACAGCTGTGATAATGAGTGTCGTTAGTACGTAATGGGCAGAGAGAAGAGGGGAAGATTCGTAGGAGGAGGGGAGAGGAAGATTCCCGTGGGGAGGGTACGAAAAGATACCTGGAGAAGAAAAGGGATATTCCTGAGGGAGGGAGAGAGAAAGATTGTAAGGGGAGAGGGGAGGGGGAGATTCCTAGAAAGTGCGGAGGAAAGATTTATCTAGATGGTTAGGAAAATTTAGTAGGAAGGTTTCAAGGGAGTGTGATGAGGTGGAGAGAATGAGAGGAGAGTGTAGACTCAGGGTTGAGGGAGAGGGAGGCGTTAAGGAAGTGGGGAGACAGGAGATGTCTTGGGAGGGAAAGATTCAAGGGAGAAGGAAGGCGTTTGGTGGGCGATATGATGAAGTTTAAACAGAGGATTTTTTTCACCAAGTGTGTGTGTGGTGAGGTTATTAAAGAATGGCTTACTTGAAGATTGGTTGATGTGCCACAATTTTAGGAGGAGTTATGAAGGCTTTCTAGAGAGAAAGGCATTTTCACTTTGCACTACAAGAATACTTAATTACTACAGCTTTGACATTATTCCTTAAGCCTAATTATCTAAGAACAATCAATGTTGCAGAAATTCTTTCATTCGAGTGTTTTTTTTATTATGGGCATTAATATACATAATGAAATTAGTGATTTTCAAAGCATCACAGCCAGGCGTGGGTGAGAAGTTTGTTGTGATGGAACGCAAGGAGGGAGGTGTTGTGAGGGAAGGTAAGGGGGGAGGTGTTGTGAGGGAAGGCAAGGAGGGAGGTGTTGTGAGGAGTGTGTAGTGAGAGAAGGCAAGGAGGGAGGTGTTGTAAGGTGTTTGTAGTGAGAGAAGGCAAGGGTGGAGTTGTTGTTTATGTCTCTGGTGGAGGTTGTGCCGCGCGCCAGCTGCTTCCCTCGCCAGTAGGATCTGTCATCTTCTTAATGATAACGACGCCTGAGCAAAAACCTCCCAGCTCAGAAGGGCCATTCCAGGCTATTGTGAGCGACGGATTCTGGAATATTATGCGAGAATATGGCGACGAGTGAGGGACGGGGGAGGAGGATGAGAGTCGGGGGGGGGGGGTGTAAATTGAATTGTACCGTTGTCTCTATGTTACGAGTTAATGGTGATAATCTACATGATATTTACACTTGTTAAATGGTTGAATCATTATAATGGAAGTGGTTTTGGACACTGAATAGTAGCGATTCTATTTTCTCCTTCAGTTTTTGCCTGAGTGCTGAATGACGTATGGGTATACTCTATGCTATAAGTATTAACCATAACTTTAAGACTTTAAGATGACTGATGACCCCATAGCTACTCCACTTTTTGTTTCTTCTGCAGTTTCGACCATCGGATTTTTCTCAAGGGTGAATAAAAGTCGTTCCTCTCTACATGTGATCCACTGTGAAGAAATACTCCATCAAAACATTTGTTCGAGTCATCCAATATGTACCAACGGCTTCTTAGTAACCGTCAACACACTGAGGTGAGGAGGCAGGTGGACTTCTCTCAGGCCACCAGAGGATGACTACATGATAGTCTTGATAATGGTGAAGGTGGGCAGGTGTGGCGACTTGACATCTTAAGGACTGTTTCTGCAACATCTTAGTCGATCTGAAAATTTCTTGTAGTGAAGTCTTGATATAGAGTTACCATGTATTACCCAGATAATAGTACATGGTTGATTGTGTCACGTAAATTACTTGCATGTTGATATTTGATTTATTATGACTTAATAGAGTATTATTATTTAAAGGTGCTTTGGAACTTGAACTCTGAATTCGACACATTCATTCCTTACTTGGTCTTTTATATTCAATCTCCTCACAACCCGAAGCCAAATAATCTTAACACTTTCAGTAACTCACTGACATTACGATTAGGACTTTCATGCCAGGTATTTCATCGTAATATTTTCCTTGACACATTCTATAAATCCATAGATAGGGGCTTTCGTATATTAATAGCTGATGCCTTTGTTACTCATGTTTCCTCTCGTCCACGTAGACCATATTAGTGTGTGGTATTACTTGTACCATACACTGTACTCTACACTTAACCTAACACCTAATATTTCGCTTAACAGTTTAGAGGTTTCTTTTATCTAGAACTACTAAGGAAAACTACCATAATGTACTATAACTATGAGATATCTAAATCACGACCATTTATATCCTTTATTACAAAAATTTTAAAATACATAGGATTTTAATTATATTCAACGATGCGTTATTGGTAATCTATGTAATGCATTATAAAAGTTTACTTACTAAAATATTACAGTAAATATTTCATAATATATTTTTTTTCTTCTAAATTTGTTGTTTCAATTTTTTTTCTTCATACATTGCAAAAGTTCAGCACTGGAAAATTACTTGGTAACTCCACTTAAGACTTTAGGTATAGTTAGCCATATTATACACTATTACTCCAGCAGCAAGACATCCACCACTCTTCTTCACAGTTTCTTCTTCAACACTCCCTCACTTCCTCCCCAGTTTCTCCTACATTCCTCACCTTTCTTCAGTATAAGTCGGTGTTGAGGTTAATGTCCAGACGTAGGTAAAAACCATCAGTGTGAACCCAAATTGTTCCAGCAGTGTCATGGTAGTAACACTCTTGGTCGAGCCTCATACTATCTTCCACACAATAGTTCTTACGTAACATAAAGTAGCAGAATTTTACTTTATTTTACTTAGATTTTTTATGTTTTGGGGGGGTGGGAGACACGAGAGCTTTTTATGCCATCCTTCTGTATAATCTTTCCACGCTTTACATTGTATCTTTGTATGGAGGGAGAGGTGAGAGTTTGTTACTCCATCTCTCTCCCTCCATACACTCACAATTCCCTCTCACTCACATTATGTGGAGGTGGAGGTGAGAGTTTGTTACTCCATCTCTCTCTCTCCTCATACTCTAATTCCCTCTCACTTACATTATATAAGAGGGAGAGGTGAGAGTTTGTTACTCCATCTCTCTCTCTCCTCATACTCTAATTCCCTCTCACTTACATTATATAACAGGGAGAGGTGAGAGTTTGTTACTCCATCTCTCTCCCTCCTCATCCTCTAATTCCCTCTCACATTATATAAGAGGGAGAGATGAGAGTTTGTTACTCCATCTCTCTCCCTCCTCATCCTCTAATTCCCTCTCACTTACATTATATAACAGGGAGAGATGAGAGTTTGTTACTCCATCTCTCTCCCTCCTCATCCTCTAATTCCCTCTCACTTGTATCCTTCTAACCGTACTTAGAAGTATCTTTCTCTACGACCGCTTATTCCATTTCTTTCTCAAATAAACTGGATTATTATCACACCTGACACCTTTCACAACGAGCTCATTTACATTCACACCTGGTGGGAAAAGACCTGACTCACATACCTGTTAATGTTAGAGTGTTCGTTAGTTCACTTAAATAATTACAGATGTGTGAAGGCTCTATTAATTTGTGGTCATATGGGTTTTAATAAGCTCTTAGACTATATTAACACAATTACAATTAGAATTTAAGCCAATTAGGATAAGGAACCACTAAAATTAGGGCTCTTATTAGGCTACAGGTTCATGTAGGTCCAATCAGAATTAGGACTATGGGAGGGGGGAAGCTCATTGGCCAATAACCGTGTTGATAGAGTTACCGTAAATGCTCTAAACCTTCTTTGTTTATCTCAGAAATGTATATCTAGTTTTCCTCTCGTTGACTTTTTAAGAAATGTATAAGATCTTGTTATGTACAGTATTATCTTTTTTTTTATGTACAGTATAACATGTCTTATATATTACTACCTTGGTCTATACTATGTTCTTGATATATATACTATGTAGCCTGTGTGTTATATGCTTTTTACTTACTATGCATTATGTACAGTTACGGACAAAAGTCTCATCGCCTCTTCTGCTGTTCCATGGACTCCGAGAATCAAACTCGTGAATCCGAAGCATTTATGGACACAATAATACACCAGTGTCTATTGCTTCGGGGTTATAAGTCTGAATCTCGGGGTTCGTGGAGCAACAGGAAGAGGGGTGACAAGATTTTAAACTGTGACTTCCTATTGAAATTGTAAATTATCTTTGTGTTTATTAGGAACATTGTCAAAATATTTAGCACAAACAACAACTTTATTGGTTTTGTATAATTTATATCTGTAATCCTTCAATTAAATAAAATTCAGATTTAAATATTGATTTTCTCTACCACTCTTATCATGTTGTTCTCCATAGGCTTCCCTTCTTCCTACCTACCTCTTTAATTATTCCTCCATCACTTCCTCCTTACTTATTTCCTAGATCTATCCCTCTCTCTCTGTCTCTCCATTACCCTCTATTTTCGTGTCCATCTCCACTCCTCCTCCTCCTTGCTCTCTATTTAACCTCACTCCATTACCCCTTCCTCTCCTACTATCCCCCTCTCTATCCTCCTTCCACTTCCCCTCTCTTTTTCTGAACTTATCCCTCCCCTTCGCCTTTACCTTTTCTCAAGCCTTCCCTCAATTACCCCTCCCTCCCCTCCTCTCCACCCCTCCCCCTCTCCTTCCACCCTCCCCTTTCCCTTCACCTTTGCTCAATCCTTCCCTCCATCACCCCTCCCTCCCTCCCTCCCTCCCTCCCTTATCCTTGGCCCTCCACACCTCTCTCTGGCGTGGCAGGTGCCCGCCCCTTCAGTGTGTTACCATCTCTGGCCAGGTATCTCCCATCAGTAATTCGTAGGAGCCGAGTCAGAGATACCTTAGGTAGTGACCACTCAGCTTGGTTCACGCCGCGACCTGGCATTCATGACCTAGAAACTCAGACCTTTAGAGACCACCTGAAGTTGAAACTATCGTAATGCAAAATGACCAAAACTTGGAAACCAAGAACATGAGAACCAGAACATGGGAACTAACCGTGGGAAAAAGAGAAGAGACACAAACAAACGGAGAGAGAGATATAGAGGAGACAAGAGGGACAGACAGACAAACAAGGAGAAGACACGTGCACAAACACACACACACACTCTCTCTCTCTCTAACTGAGAAAGAGACAGATGAAGAGAGGTGAGAGAGAGAGACAAAAGAAGGGATAGAGAGAGAGATAGGAAAAGGGGAAGGGAGGGAGAGAGAGAGAGAGAGACTTAGTCCCTGGGCTGGCCAAGGTTGAGGTAATGGATGATTATTGTGCTGCAGAAGGTGGGAACTGGTCATCAACTGGCATCATGTCTTTCTAATGCGCCTCATAACTCGGTGTGCAACTCTGGGGAGGGGGTGTGTGGGAGAATGCAGGAGGAGAGATAGGATAGGAATAGGGGGGTGTAAATGACCTCACAACTTCAAAGTCTTTTGTGGCAGCTTTATTCTTTCTAATTAAAATGGTATATCTGGCACGTCGTACCATGGTCATGTCCAGATTATGCCTCCCTGACAATCAATATTTCTGATGTCTGTGTATGGTTATTTTAACATTCACACATAGTCTAGAGTCTCTTTCTCTCTCTCTCTCTCTCTCTCTCTCTCTCTCTCTCTTTTCTTATCTCTCTCTCTCCTCTCTCTTTCTCTCTCTCTCTCTCTCTCTCCACTTCCTATATTTCTTCTTCCTCATGTCTCTTGGCTATTCCCCTTAAGGTCATTCATAAGGTCATGTATGTCTCATTTTTGACTAATACTTAAATGTGTTTAGGTCGTGGGCTGTTTTCCTTCTCTTCACTACCAGTAATTTATTCCGAAACATTTAATACCTATAAACAAGAACATCGGCAGAACATTAATACTGTATTTTATACACAGACACGAACAAAAAAACAAACGAAAACAAAGGAACAAAAACACAGATTTTACACGACATAAACACACACACACACACACACACACACACACACACACACACACACTCACACAAACATAAATACACAAACCACAAGTCGATTAGACACAGGAAATAAACTTAGCACTCTACTAATTTTCCTTGTTTTTTTTTTGTCTCTCTCTTGTCATTGTTTTTGCGACTTATTTAATACATTATAATCTTTCACAAAATTTTAAATGTGTCTCAGGTTATTTATATTAATACCTGCGTTTCTCCTTATTAACTAACTCTAATTACTTTATTTGTTTTTCTGCATTTGTTTCTCATTATTGTATTTGATGTTGTGTAAGATATGTGTTTGTGTGTTTTTGTTCCAGTGATATGTTAATGTATATTGTTTTCTTTGTCATTTATTTCTTTGTATATTTTTTCTCTTAATTTTTCCTTTATATAATTTATTCATTGTCTTTGTTTCTATAATATCTTTGTCGAAACAGGTACTCTCTCTCTCTCTCTCTCTCTCTCTCTCTCTCTCTCTCTCTCTCTCTCTCTCTCTCTCTCTCTCTCCCTTCCAATAGTGCAAAACTTCCCATCTCCACCACTACATTCTGCACTGCCCCTGTCTGCAAAATATACTGTTTATTTCCCCCTTCTCCAACACTAAACCCTTCCTGTCTCCAACAATACTCTACCTTTGTCTCCTACACTAAAGCACCTCTGTCTCCAACACTACACTACCCATGTTTAACACTACATCCTCCCTAACTACAATACGACCTCCAACACTATCTTCCCCACGTCTTCATCACTTAAGTTTCTCTCCTCCACCACAACACTGCAACACACCTATTTTTGTTGTGTTGTCTTCACTTTATTTTTGTTTGTTTGTTTCTTCCTATCTGCTTTTCTTCCCTGTTTATTATCTATTACCAAACATATTTCTTTGGTTTAGTATCGTTAAAAAGTCTCTCTTGTCTGTCTGTCTGTCTGTCTGTCTGTATCCCTCCTTCCCGCTCTCTGTCTGTCTGCCTGTCTATCTATTTCTCTGTCTTTGTCTATCCCCACTCTCTCTCTCTCTCTATCTATCTCTCTCTCTCTCTCTCTCTCTCTCTCTCTCTCTCTCTCTCTCTCTCTCTTTTCTCTATGTATTTTACTATCTTTTACATCATTATTATTCAAGTATCACCTCTCATCCGCTCCTCCTCACCCCCCTTTTTCCTTCTCCCTCCCTCCCTCCTCCATCACTCCACTAGCATGCTCCTCCCCCTTGACGCCCATCTCGCCTTGTAAGAACACAGCCTCCTCCTCCTCCTCCTCCTCCTCCTCCAAACTATTCTCATCCTGTGGTGTCTAGGTAGGCTGGGCTCCTTCTGACGTCCTTTTGACCTTCACTCGTGTTTTCCCTGTTCGTTCTTTTTATTTTCATTGGCCTTCATTTCTCCTTCTCTCTTACCTTCCTTCTCTTCTTCTCTTATTTACCCTCCAGCAGCTCCTTCCTTCCCTCCATCCACTCAGCCCCTCTCCCTCCTCTCTCTCTCTCTCCCTCCCTCTGACTTATCGCCCTCCCTGCACCAGTCATGGGCCGGACTCAGAAACGGACAGTAATTAGTAGGTACTGCTAATTTATAAGACGGACTCTCTCGACCCCTACAAAACTCATCTCTAGACCGACGGCTGTTTGATATATTAATGTTTTACCTCCTCCTCCGTCTCCCTCACCTAGCCCCCTCCCCCTCCTCCTTCCCCTCCTCTTCCCTCAGCCAAACCAACCCCCTTCCTTACCTAGACCCCCAACTTAACCAAGGGCGGTTACCCCCAGCTCAACACTCACAGGTGAGCAACAGAACTCTCGGTGTTTAGTTCCAGTTCAGTGATCTGATAACTCGTATTTGGACGGCATGAGGCTGTGTCGGGCAGGGATCACACAAACAAGGCCACCTCGCATTAACACGGCTTCCTCCAATCCCTCTATCCCCCCTGAGAACCTTAGTTTCAGGGAGGCTTATTAATGGTCTTGCATCGAATGAATGTTGAGTGTGATGCAAATCTTTGCCACTGTGGAATGACCGGGAGAGACCAAAGAATATTGGTGTTGAATAGAGAAGAGGCAAATGAGATTCCCTCCGCACATGAAATACGACCTGAGCAGCTTCGAGGGATGAAGTGCTAAATTTCATCTTCCTTACAGATTAGTGTTTTGTGGTCATTCAGGCTTTGCATGCAGGTCTCGTTTTTCATCACTCAGAGGGAGAAACAAATTTCAACTGACAGCCAAGGTCACGACCCTTGAATTCTTAGGTGTGACGGAACATAAAAATAATTTGGTGGTTTGGGAAACGAAGGTGTCGAATGTCCTGTGGTGACGACGACCTAATGTTACTGTCCTTATTTATTTCAGCAAATACAACAGTTTTAGTTGTTGCTATATGAACGTTGTTGTTCTATATTCTAATACAGTTATCATAGGCGTGAATATTAGATTTATATTATAGTTTTACTGCGACTCATAAGTTGTTTTTAGTAATAAATAATGTTCTTCTTTTATTCATAACGTTCAGTAAGTACTTAAACATATTATGATACTTGTGTACAGACAAATTATTTAAAAAAAGTGAACATTATAATGTATAATCACCTTGTAAGACTCTCCAGGAAGTCTTGTTCCGAAATTTGTAATTCACATCATTTCGAATCAAGTAACTGCCAGGCAGATTATCTCTATGTATAGAACTGTGGTTTAATATTGAACTTATAAAATTTGCAAAATTTACCATATAAAAATATATTAATCATTCTATCCTCCAAAAACTTTATTTAATATAATCTAATTGACAAAGTAAACATAATATAGGTATAGGAACTGACACGATATATTTACAGAGATTTTAATATGATAACAGAACATAAACATTACTCATGGTCATTACTGTGTCACAGCACCATGTATGAACCAAATAAATGGGTAAATATGTACAAGTATTCCTCGACATGTTCCAAACACGTGAACAACCTCGGTGGAGGCTGTTTGGGCTGACAATGAACCTTGTGTCCAATCATCCTTGAAAAACATAAACATATATTTTTGTCCCCACAAATATTTATAGTTTGATCTTGGGTGTTGCAAAGAAGGTGCAATGTTGATCGTGTGAAAAGGCTGATATACTGCATACAATATATACATATAACTTTTTGTTTTAAAGCTAAAACAAAATGGAAATTAGTTCATACTTGGTAATTTTTTCTGTTTCCTATGAGACTTCATTTGCTACATAAAATAACCAATCGATACCTAAATTACGCTGGATAGGGTTAGGTTAGGTTAGGTTAGGTTAGGCAAGGCAAGTAACAGTACCCTTCACTTATTGTCTGTATTAGGATGGTGTACCTGATCACCTCATACCCAGACCAGTATGAATTGTCTGAAAGAAGAAATAGGTTAAAATTATCACCATTTCGGAATCATGCTTAATGGGCTTGATAAAACGCTATACAGAATTGCGTTGGCATGATTACCAGGTTACTAATGGTATAATTATAAAGTTCAGGTCGCAGATTCACACAGATTTTGAGTAATAAATTTACCCTTAACTTATATAAAGGGAACATAATTATCACGGCTTACTAGACGATTTGAAGCGATTTTGAACATTATTTTTGAACTTTAACTTACGTCAGACAGATGCGATTTTACAATTCCAGTCAAGAGGAAGATTTAACGTAAGATTCTCCGAGAATCTAAGGCCTGGACGCTAGGAGTAGTTGCCTCCCGTAGAATAATTACCAACAAACATTATAAGATCGTGGTCGTGAGGGAGGAGGCTACCTAACAGTGGAATAATTACCAAGGAATATAAAACACTGTGAGTCGTCAGCAGATTATTACCATGCAAGAGAAATCTGTTAGGCAGCCTCGCCCCTCTCTTGTTTTATGAGTATTGCTCCGCTAACACGCCGGAGACCCTGGCACTGTGGAAAGAGTTATAAGGAATCTGTAGCATTTTAATGGAGTCGGAGAAAGGGTTGAGTCGTATAGCACAACCCACAGAGACTCAGAAGCTTCTTACGTTTTTTTTAAACCTAAACTTTGATACTGATGATGTGAAGGAATATCGAACTGGTTCACTTAAAGTTATACCATAGAAATAAGAACTAAGAATGACGTGGATGTTACTCTTAAGATTTCAATGTCGTAATTAGAATGTTGTTCATCCTAACCTTAATTACGACAGAAAGATTAACGTAATAATCTTTGAGAATATAAGTGAAATATATAGAAACTGCTTCGAGTCATAGGTGGTGGAACTCTTCGTGTCTGTATCAATGTGTGTAGATACTGTTCATCTTTATTACTGTACTTATCTAAGCCAAACATACTTGCAATCTAATCTTAAGGCATAGATTTGGATCCTTCAGACGAAATAAGCTGAAATATACGAAGTTATTTGAACAGGAGTGAATTATTGCTTTCCAGGGGCACAAATACTGAACGAAAGACAGAGAAGCAGTTCATACAAAACGTGAAATGTAGAACAAAAGAATGTTTTAAGATTTAGAATGACGTGAATTACATAAAAAAATAAATAAAAATAATGCAACAATTCCTCTAAAAAGGTGTAGGAGAAAATAGATGATTATGAAGAAGAAAGAGAAGGATAAAAAGAGAAGAAAAGAAACGGAAGAAATAATAATAATAATAATAATAATAATAATAATAATAATAATAATAATAATATTTACAAGCAAATGTAAAAACATAAGAAGATGAATAAAAAAGTAGACGAAGAAAAGAAGATAAATAAGAAAAGTAATATGAAAAAGAAGAATAATATTGACAATGATCCTAGACGTTTCATTAGTCTCGTTGTTTGCAGCCAGTCATTACGTTTACTACTGAGTGATATATTTTACAGGCAAAGGTGTGCCAAATTACGGTCCTGGATGCTGTAGTCAGGTGAGATTCCAATTAAAGATATCTTACAAGGCTTCTGAAATGCAAATGTGTGAAAAAATTATGTTATATATTTATTGGTTGGAAACTGTAGAATCTTTAAGTTGCCTAGTCTCAATTATTGTCATCGTTCTTATTAATATCATGCTGTTGTTCCGTTATACTCCGTTCGCTTCTCTCTCTCTCCCTCTATCTGTCACTCTGTCATTAAATACCGTCATTCTTTTCCTGTCACTTCTCCCTCGTCAATAGGCTCCCGTCACTCACCTTATACCGTCACTCTCTCGCCGACTATTTCCACCCGTGAAGTCATGATTCGTCTATATCAAGTTACTGTACGTTTTCCTTCATTACTCATTAAGTATGGCATAAGAATCTACCGTAAACGTGGGTATGTGAAAGTCTTATTTGATAACGGTTCAGTCAGAGTACAGGTATGCATGTCCCTGTTAGGTTGCGGCCAATCACAACTCAGGCTAGCATTTCTCTATATAAAGGAGAGCCAATCATAGTATAGGTAAACATTTCCTTGTTAGGTAGAGGCCAATCCCAGCACGCATAACAAACATTAGAGTACGGGTCAAGCCGCTGGCAATTGTCCATTCACAACACAGGTAAGGATGTCTCTTTGTCGGGTAAAAACCAATCATAACGCACATAGCAAACGTGTGAGTGCAATCATCCAATCACGGCACAAGTAAATATCTCTGTTAGGTAGGGACCAATCACAGCACAAGTAAATAACTCTTTTAGACGGGGACCAATCACAGCACAAGCAAATATCTCAGTTCGTTAGATATCGCAGCACAAAGAACTCCTCCCATACGTTGATGAGTTTATAGAAGAAAAACAAAAACATTAACATACCTCTTAATCCCCGGCGTCTGGCTGCACTGTGAGAACAACTCCTAATAGAAAATTCGTATATTCTGTAGAAACAATGTGGCGAGGGAAGAGGACGTAGGTGGAGTCTTTTCTAAGAATAATTATGAAACTCATCTTAGGGGTATTATGACGGGCGTGAAACATGCACCTTCGCTGGTAAAATGAATCTCTGTCTTGCCTGGTAAATCGATGCGGTCATACTCTTGAGGATGGTCGGTCGTCCCAGAGGTCAACGACTGACTCTGACTTACTGTATACTAAACTAATCTACAGCTAAGTCAGTGTAGTTATTGACGATGGTACTTTACAACTAATTATGATATACACAACTGAACTATTAGTAAATCTATCATACTGAACATGACTAATTTACAACTTAGGATAATTTCAACTTTAGGTAAATCAGTGTAAATATCAAGCGGTAATGATACTGAAGGAGTGCGGTGATCTAGTAGATACAGCGCTCGCCTTTTGTCCTAAGGGTCAGTGGTTTCATCCCAGGTCACTCCCAGTCCCACCAGCTGTAAATGGGTAAACTAACTTTACAGGATGGTGAAGTGAATGCGGTCGAATGCAGTACCGGCCATGCTGCCTTGTGTACCGCAGGCTCTAATAGTATACTGTACAGTGTGCTGTATCCACACTGTCCCTAACGGGTAGTCATACCTATGGGACCCACTGCTACTTCCACAATAATACTGATAACACTCACTTTACAGCTAACTCAATGACTTACACTAAAATGAACTATAACTTAAGTAATATAGTTATCAAATGCAATAACACTCACCTTGCCTTATTTATAACTAACTGTATAACAGAATTTTCAGTTATATAGCCACTGACTGACGGGGTCACTATATGTCCGTGTGACTGCATGAAGGACGCTGAACTAATCTACTATGATTATATAAACAATTCACCTGTAGGACATATTAGTGTTCGTTACAGATGTTTTTCTCTATTTAGCAAGTGATTTAGAGAAAGAAAAAGATGGACTGAGGCTAAATATAAGATTACATCAACAACACTGACAGATATATGGACGACTAAACCAGAATGAATATTTAACTCCTTTATACTTCGTGATATAAGGAATTTAACAGGTAATTAGGATGTTCAGACTTCTCGTAACAGGAGATAATAGAATATATCACAAATAGACGGTGGAGAAATTTTACGGAAATATTAGATGATGAAATGGAAGAAGACCAAGATAATATGTAAATTAGAGACTGTTGGACAAAGGTTACGAATAATAATTTATATTAATATTAAAGATGAATATCAATTCATCATGTTACGCTTCACATAAGTAGAAGAAAATATCTTGGAGATATATTTATTATTTCTTTTGTCTTCCATCGCTTTATTGTTTCCTCTGACCAAACTTCCTTGCGGTGTCATCACGAGAGTAAGTTTGGGTTTTAGGTCAAGAATAAAGGAGTGCGTTGGAAGTCAGAAGCAAAACTGGTAGAGAGGTTCTCCGGGTCTTGGTAGGGGTAAACCTCGGCCACATTATGCGAGGCTCAGGACTGGTGGTAGACGGGTGAATTTATTGTGGGGAGTTTAAGGGTCCATATGTCACTCTTCCCTTGAACTGTGGCTTAATGTTTCGATTTTTTTTTTTTTTTTACTGGTTCCTTCAAACTGCTCACACACACACACACACACACACACACACACACACACACACACACACACACACACACACATACTGGGTCATACAGCTCTTTAACGCTGGGTATAATTCTTGTGTTCACCTTAAATAAATTCATGCTTAGGTGGCCCTTAGGCCGTCCAGCCTCGACCACGAGGGATAACCATTATTACCATTTGTGTGTGTGTGTGTGTGTGTGTGCGCGCACATTTACTAGCCTGAGGTGTATACACATGATCAATGCGGGCAGCAGCAGCAGCAACAGCCGACACCATAAAGATAACACAGACCAGGGCTCCAACACAGCCGCTCCCGCGCCTGTAATAAAAACTCCATTAATTAGTATCTCCGGCAAAAGGATAGATGGAAAAAAAAAATCATAACTAAATTTAGAAATATGCATCACGAATGAAACGTCAGGGTCAAGACAGGGTTATTCCGAGCCGTCCCCTTAGGGTGGAAACACCGAGGTCGACAGATGGGAATATGAACCTGGCGAGCCTGGGGGGGAGTTGGCCCAGTGTGTCACGAGGCCGGCTATTACTGTAGTATATGACGAGGGGGAAGATCCAATTACGCCAGCACACGAACTATCGCTGGTCGATTTAAAGAGGTTATGGGCGCCACAGTCGTACGTTGGCTTCACCCAGTAGGGATGCAACCCCAGTCTCGCTTATCCGAAGGTCTCCATTAATGCTTGGCTGAGGGATGTACCGACCTGATGTACTGTATTATTTTCTTTGTTGTTTATTTTTATTACGATGTGTGTGTGTGGGGGTGAGTAGGTGTATGTATATGTGTGTGTGTGTGTGTGTGTGTGTGTGTGTGTGTGTGTGTGTGTGTAGTGTGCGAGGAAGAGAGAGGTCCCCCCCTATTACATATACAGCTACCAGGGAAACACAAGACCTCCACCACCACCATAACGAATACCTACCACAGAAATAAATAACACCTCTACCACACACACACACATACACACACACACACACACCTGCCACAGAAACACAACACTACCACCACACCACACACCTGCCACAGAAACACAACACTACCACCACACCACACACCTGCCACAGAGATAAAGTCCGCTCCTCACTCACAACTCTGTAGAAGTAGAACCCAAGTCATTAATCTACAATACTACAGAATTTGTGACAATACAACACCGGCACAGGAACAGATGTGACATAATAACCAAGGACCAACAACAGCCGTGACATCATAACTTAGAAACAACAACAGCTGTGACGTCATAACTTAAGAACAACAACAGCTGTGACGTCATAACCAAGGAACACCAATCATGACGTCATAACCAAGGAACAACAACTGGTGTGATGTTAATTTAGCAACATCTTTGACGTCATATCCTTGGTATCACAACACCTCTGATGCCATAACCTAGGAAGAAGAAAAAGAATATTTATCTGTATATGGGAGAGATAATGATAAAAATGACATACAAGAATAAACAGATCAGAAACAGAACCGAGAATAGAGTAGAAAAGAGAAGACAGAGGTTAATACACAAACCAAGGAGACAGTTTAACCCTCTTAGATGTCCACCAGGAACAAGTAACAAGGCGTGTGTCTTCAAGTAACAGTTCCTTAGTAGTTATGATAGAAAATGAAGTACAGGGTATTACTAGGGTTACAGTTGAATCCATTTAATGTGTTTATTATCAGTATATATTTTAAATGGTTTTTAATATATATACTTTAATCGTCTTGTTTATTTTATTCAAGGTAGTTCTTAATAAAGTAATCTACACTGTCATGAACACTGTAGTAGAAATATTTAATATAATCGTAAGATATTTTGACCATAAACTTAAAAAATAAAATAAAAATTCCTTTATCAAATTTGTGAAATAGATTTTCTTCTATTATGTTTTTCACAAGGAAGCGCTGTTAAACTCTCCTTATTTAGTAACATTCACTTTAATAATGTCTTTTTTTTCGATCATTCTCTTACGTATATATGTGATATTTGGGTCATTCAACAACTTCAATATGGAAATTAAGCTGTATCTCCTTTTATTAAATTTTTAACCGGTAACCATTATTTAAAGACCAAATTTGGTTCCTGGAAGAAATTTCATATACATTTTTCGTTGTGACTTAAAGATTGCCCCCCTCTCACACACACACACACACACACACACACACACACATATATATATATATATATATATATATATATATATATATATATATATATATATATATATATATATATATATATATATATATATATATATACTTAAGAAACACAAACACAAAAACTTAAATATCTAACTAACAAATAAAAGAGACTAGCACACATACAGTAAACCTCCAGCCAGACACACACAAGACACCACTTTCACCAACACAAAAATCCCCAGCAAAAGTTCCTAGACTATATAACTAACAAAGAAAAAACAGGGCTTTAAAACCTTGCAGTAAAGGTTTATTTCTGAGGCGAGGACAGAGCAGAGAGAGCTTGGCTGACCAGGCATAAACCTGGCGGACGAGGCCGCAGCGTCGTAAGTGCCACGGGTGAATGGAGGGTGCCACCAGTGCCATACCTCACGCCACACTCCCACGGTTTTATGTGCCGGCCGCTGAGTGAAACTGCGGGAGGCAGGTAGTTACGACCGCACTCATACTACCATGGAAACACGCAAATTGGCTGCCAGCCTGCGACGAGGGGCACCCAAGTCTTATCATCACTCCTGACGATGTGTGACCCTGACCATGATGGACTTTTTACCTGCCAGGTGATGGGTCATGACGCGGCTCTGTTTCCTACTTTAAGATGAAGTGTGTCAAGGACCTTTATCACCACTGCTATTGACTTGATTACTCTGAGAACAAGAAGAAAGTTCCTGTTGCACCTGACCACTTCACTACTGCCTTATAAATGTTATATCTAAGACCAAATTTGATTCGTCTATAGTACACACACACACACACTCACTCACACACACACACACACACACACACACACACACACACACACACACACACTCACACACACACACACACACACACACACACACACACACACACACACTACCTTAGTTCACGTGTGCGAACGTATACAAATATTCCCTTCCAGGAAGTTTGTTCATCAGGACACGACGTTAAAGGCATACTGTGAACGCTAGAGAACCATCAAACTGTTTTCAGAGAGTTTTGATATTTCCCGTAGGACGGTTTTCCTCGATACAAACATAAACACCAGTTAATACGATTAATACTTCTCTTTAGTCTTGTTTGATTTTAAATATATGAAAACAGATCTTGAAATATGTTTATGTTTTTTGTTTAATTCAAAAGATGTGTCCGAAAAATACGTGAATGGTGTTTGTTAGTGAGGTCTGAACGGGTGGGCACTATCTGGCACTTTGAGTCGGCCACACACACACACACGCCACCACCGGACTCAACACTCCCTACTACTGATATGCGCCAGAATTTCAACACTCATGTTGATTTAATTCACAATATGAATTGCACATTCTAATTACTGCAGTGAAATACTGTGTGTGTTGGCATTACAGTGGTCGCCATGTTTGTCAACGAGACGTAACAACACGGGGAAAGAAAGACCCTCTGATGGCTACTTATTGATCGCGTTAAGTCTTTTTGGGTGGAGGTGAACGGACCCCCCCCCCTCCCCCTCCCCCCCTTCAATATTGGTCATAGATTATCTCCCCTAGCGTAACATGGACGTATCCCTATTCCCAGTAATTGTTATCAATAATTTTAAGAACAAAGATAATTTCGTAAAGAGTGGCTCAGCAAAATGAACCTTACACGTAGCCGACATAGAGCGGACTGTCCCTTATCTCGTCATCTCTAATTGTTTCATCTTCAGCAACGGTATATCATCCTTGGCACATTCGGATAATGTTCTGAGGTAAACTTAGTAGGCCATTATTACTGTTTATGGAAGCACTCTGTATGGTGGCCTGCAACAGCTGTATCATAGTGAAGACCCAGTCTAGAATAACACTTACGATGGCCTTTATTAAGCGCAATGAGTGGTCTAGCGTTATGAGTGTGCTGAAGGAGAGCTTATTAAGTGCATTACAGTGAGGGTACACTTGTCTGCGGTAGTTAACTATGGTGCAGTGGTGGTGAGAGTACACTTGTTGGGGGAAGTTAACTATGGTGCAGTGGTGATGAGGGTACACTTGTTGGGGGAAGTTAACTATGGTGCAGTGGTGATGAGGGTACACTTGTCTGGGGTAGTTAACTATGGTGCAGTGGTGGTGAGGGTACACTTGTTGGGGGAAGTTAACTATTTTGCAGTGAGTAGTGTGTTGGTAAAGATACCCTTGTCTGGGGTATAGTTATACTATGGTACGGTGAGTAGGATGGTGGTTAAGGTACAATTGATAGGGTACTTAACTATGGTACAGTGTTTGAGATGGTGTTGAAGATACAGCATCTGGAGTCTTTGATCATAATACAGTAAACACAGAGATAACGATAATACAGGAGGATGAGTGGGCTGTTACCTCGGTTACAGTGAATGTTCGGGTACAGTAACTAAAACTCAAGATGTTGCGGTATATATATATAGGTTACAGTGCAATTCTTCTCCATAGTACAGCTAATTAAATAATACAAAGGGTACAGCTGTGGGGATTTACGGTGAGCAGAGTGGTATGAAGTGCAGTTACCATGGCCCATTATATTACAGTCAATAGATTAGCAAAAAACACTGTAATTCCTGGGGTTACAGTACATTACGTTAAGTGGACTGCAGGAGGAAGGATAGCACCGTTAACACTTGTGTAGAGGGTTTACACATCAGAGACTTTTTACTTTTATCCTCTTCGCCACTGATCGGCTTGTTAGCCGCTTGGGCGATCGGTCACGACTCTTTTCCTTTATATTCTTCACCAAAAGGTCGGCTCGCTAGCCGCCCGGGCGATCGGTCACGTCTCTGTCACGCACTGTTGGCAAATACTGGGCATGCACCGGCTCCTGAATGTACCTGAACCCGCTCCAGTGTTGGTCAAGTCTTCTCTTGAAAGAGCTCACACTCGGTGCCGTCACAACACTTTCTGGTAGATTGTTCCAAGAGTTTACAACCCTCACTCCGAAAAAGTTTGCCCTCACGGTTTTCCGGACTTGCGGCTTCTTCAATCTTGAGCTGTGACCCCTTGTGGGGCGAGCGTCCGCCAGCTCCAAGTAAGGACACTCAACTGAGTAGTGCCCCCTGAGATGCTTATAAACCTCAACTAGGTCCCCCCTTGCCCGTCTGTAGTATAAGCTAGGCAAGTTCAGGCGCTCCAATCTCGCAGGGTAGCTGAGATGCCGAAGTGCAGGCACCAGCTTGGTGGCCCTCCTTTGAACATTTTCAACCAACTGACAGTCCCTAGCATATCTCGGGGACCAGATGGGGTGACAGTACTCCAGATGGGGAAGCACTTCACTCCTGAAGATCGTCACGAGGGACGGACCGTCTAGATATCTGAACGACCTTCTTATAAGACCCAATAATTTATTTGCCTGATTTACCTTCTTCTCACAATGGCCCGAGAACTTCAGCTCATTGTCAACATACACACCTAGGTCCTTCTCACACACAGTCTCAACTAGTACATTTTCTTCATCCCGTTGGGACATATGGTACGCCTCCTTACCGTTGGTACGCCCCAGGTGCATCCTCTTACACTTCGTGACATTGAATCTCAGCAGCCATTCCTTCGACCATTCCTGGAGCCCACAGAGGTCCTTCTGCAGCTCTTCACAGTCCGCTTGGTTCTTAATTTCCCGAAATAACTTGGCGTCATCGGCAAACATTTGTATGGAGGAGTGTACAACGTCAGGCATATCATTTATGAAACAAACAAACAACAGCGGGCCCAATACACTACCCTGCGGTACCCCACTTGTTACAGGTACAGATGACGATTTCGTGCCATTAATCACCACACATTGCTTGCGGTCATGTAGAAAGTCTTCTATCCACGCTAGGACATTTCCCCGAATTCCGTACCCTTCCAGTTTGATTTTCAGCCTTTCGTGGGGTACACTGTCGAAAGCCTTGGCAAAATCTAGGTAAATATTGTCGATATTACCACCCCGTTCTAGAATATGGGTCCAAATATCCAATACCTTGAGCAATTGTGTCAAGCAAGAGCGCCCCGGCATAAAACCGTGTTGGCAATCTTTTACAAGGTTGTTTCGTAGTAGATGTTCCATCGCTGCATCTCTGATAATACTCTCAAGTACTTTACATATTATGCTGGTCAGGCTCACCGGTCTATAGTTGTTCGTGGAGTGCCTATCGCCCTTCTTGAAGATAGGACTCACATAAGCCACTTTCCATTCACTGGGGACCATTTGTTCATCCAGGCATTTACAAAACAGAATCTTCAGGGGCTCTGCAAGCTCGTTGCACAGCTCCCTTAGCACTCTAGGATGCACCATGTCAGGTCCAGGACTCTTATGGACCTTTAGCCTGGACAGTTTATTTCTAATACCCTCTTCTGTGAACACAATGTGGGTCAGTGCTGTGTCGAACCGTCTGTCCTCAAACGCAGGAAGGTTAGTTGCATCCTCTCTTGTGAACACTGAGGAAAAGAAGCTGTTCAATGCCTCAGCTTTATCCTGGTCAGAATCTGCGTAACTACCATCTTCAAGCCTCAGGTCTGATACTCCTACTCGCGTTTTCAATTTCGACTTTGCATAGCGGTAAAACGCCTTTGGGTTTGACTTGACCTCGCGTGCAACCAGCCTTTGGAACTCCTTTTCAGCTCTCCTACACTCTATCTTTGCTTGGTTTCTGGCTCTTGCATACATCCTCCTGTCTTGCTCATCGTTTGACCCAACCCACGTCTTGAATTTCTGGGTTTTCTTCTTAATTTTGTCGACCGCCGCATGGTTCATGTGTAGGGATCCCCTCGTATTCCTAGAAGCACTGGGTTTGGTCTTGGGTATATATTTATCGATCAAATGGGTCATTTTACTAGTTATGATATTCAGCGTAGTGTCTGCGTTCTTGTACCTTAATAAGTCAGGCCAGTTGATACCCCTCATCTCTTCCCTCATCCCATTGTAATTTCCCTTGTAATATTTGCACCTTGGCCTGGCCTTATCTTGAACTAGGTAACAGTTAAATCTGAATGACAACACTGTATGGTGACTGGTGCCAACTGGGGCAAGGTGTTCCAGTTTGGCCACCATACCCTCCTCGTTTGTTATGATGAGGTCAAGTGGCTTGGGTGTTTGTTCCCCTCTGTAATGTGTCGGGTCTCTCACATGTTGGAACAGAAAATTATCTCTCAGAGTTTCTACAAAAAGAGTAGCAGGATTATTCAAGTCATTCGGGGTTGACTCGTTTCTCCAGTCGATGTCGCCATAGTTAAAGTCCCCCATGATAAGGAGGTGGCTGGGGTTGAGCATCGCCGCATTGTTTATTAAGGTTCTTAAGTTCCTTTGATTTAGTGGGCCACAGTTCGGGGATCTGTAGATACACCCGACGATAAGTAAGTCCCCTCCCTTTAATTTAATTTTACACCACTTGGACTCTTCAAAGACATCCTCTCCCTGTACCCTCGCCTGGCTGGCTCTAAGGTCTTGCCTAGCGTAGATAACCACACCCCTCCTGCAGGATTCTTGAGTTAGGTTCGTAAATGAGTCATATCCAGCAATACTGAACTCACATTCCTCTGGGTCGATTCTCCTGTTCTTGTACAACAGTTCTACAACTCCTACAATATCTGGTTGGTGTACTCTTAGTAGTGTTTCAAACTCCTCCCTCTTATCAAGGAACGTGTCGGTATTAGTGTACATGACATTCAAGCCAGAATTTGTTCTCGGTAACGTCTCTGCTCTTAGTAATAAACCCGCTCCACCCACATTCTCAGAAGCTGCAGCATTTGCTAAGTACACTGTATTTTGCAGGGTGTGGTTAAACATTTCATTGTTTACACGGCGCTCGTTCCCTCCTGTCCGGTAGGCTGAGCCGGTGCCGCCTCCCGGGTGGGGGGTTGAGTGGGTGGAGGGTGCACTGCTGCCCCCTGGCCCTGTGTCGGCACACTTGTTTCCACTACCCTCCCCCTGAGTATAACCCATGTGCACCTGTCCCCGTTCCTTCTCGACTCCTCCCTCTTCTGCTTCAAGTCCAGCAGGAGCTTCTTGTGCTGTTCCCTCTGCATTACCGTGCGGTCTGGGTGAATAAATACATCTCGAAATGCCTCGCTCCTTGCTAAGTTTTTTGCCTGCCGGATAACTTGCCATTTTTCCTCCTCACTCCCTAGTGTGATCCTGAGGGGGCGAGGCTTAACCCCCTGCTTTTGTCCCAGTCTCCTCACATCCTGAGGGGTTGCTGGAATCTTCAGAACCTCTGTGCAAATATTTTGAAACAGCACCTTGTCGTGTGTTTCCTTACTCACAGTTCCCTCTGCCTGGCTCTCTGGGACTCCAAAAACTATTACATTGTTCCTGCGCTGGAGCCGTTCCTGGTGTTCCTCCTCTCCCCTAACAGTAGGTCCGTTAATTTTCATTTCTTCGACACACTTTTTCAGAGTCCCAATCTGCTGTAGAACCTGTACTGATTCTGCATTACTCTCCGCCCCCCCCACCCGTGGCCCTCCTAATACGTCCGCATAGCTCCTCTTAGCAACCACCTCCATTCTATTAGCTACTTCCTCAGTCTTAGCAAGGATCTCTTTCTCAACTTGCTCCAGTTTGTCAACCAGCAGGGCTCCTGCTTCATCTATTTTCGTCCCTAGAGAACTCGTTCCCTTATGGATTGCAATCGCTTCATTCACCTTGACTATGCAGCCAGGGCAATACCAGCAACAGCCATCAAGCTTTACGGCAGTTAGTAACTTCCTAAACGTTGCAATGGTAGAAAATTGAGGATGTCAGCAAAAATAATGTGATAAAATAAAATAAAATATTAAAATTAAAAGGCGTAATTGAAAAGACTACTGACTTTATAATCAATAAATATAACTAAATATCTATTTTGACAAGTAGGTAACACTTCAGTCCATTTAGAGTTATAATTAATTCAGAGTGTGGAGGTCAGATACAGAAATGAAAAATGACAATAGCAGATGGCCGAATGGGATGACAGGATTAAGACGACTGAGGTAGGATAGTTTTTCCACGATCTTCGAGTCTCGTCTCTTAGCAACATCAACAAATTTGTCATTATAGTGGAGGGGGAGGGAGGGGGAGGGGGGGGCTGGAGTTGGAGGTGAATTCGGACTATATATACCCATAGTAGGACTCTGGGTAAAGGCTGGTGACAAAAAAAAAAACAACAACACAAACTTGGTACATTACTATTCCAAACTATAATGAAACAATAATTAAAAATCACCAAATATGATGATGTAACTTTCGCTAATGTTGCCAGCAAAGAGCATGATGATAATTCTTTCGCGTGTGTCCAGTTTCAGTGTGGTGAAGAGAGTAAGAATAGCACGGGTTGTAATAAGCAGGAGGGTAATTAGGTGTAGGAGGGAGAGAGAGAGAGGGGTAGGTGTGGACGAGGTTACTGCCAGGTGGGTGTTACCTTACTGAGTGATAAATTTAAAGCTAACAGAGCGAGAGATGTGATTAATGTGCTAAAGTAGTGTAACAGAAAGCAGAGAGAAAACTGCTGAGAGAGAAGAGAGTGGACAGGGGGGAAGAGTTAATGAAGACACTGGGACAACCAAGGCGAGGAAACATATTCAGGCTCACAGATGCGAAGAGACATATAAAGAGAGAAGGACACGGAATTTTTGTTTCAATTTGGTGAAGACGCCGGGTAGACCAGAAAATATATGTTGTATTATATAAATGGTCCATCACCTTGGGGCAGGACTTCGAGAAAACACAATCAGTTGAGTTTATAAGTGTAATCATACCAGAAAATGAAAAACCTTAGCTAGTATGTAAACAATAACATAAAAAAAAAACTATATGAATAAATTATTACACAACGGTATTAAATGATTTTAGTGTTTTGGGTCGGTCATGGATGTAAGGATATAGATGAAGGTGTAGAGGGAAAACTTGATAACGTGATAATTAGGAAAGTATCAAGGAGAGTAACAAAAATGTGTATTCAGTGGAACCCAGATTTATGAATGCAAGTGCGAATCATTGTGTGTTCTTGTGCGGCATGTTCGTGTTCGTGTACGGCGTGTGTGTGAGCGTGTTTGTGTGTCTTTTTCCCACTCATAATTTGGTCCACCACCTGTAGGGACAAACATTAACAGGTAACAAAACACTCGGGGTCTGAAGGGAAGAAGAAGAAGAAGGAGAAGAAGAGGCAACTTGACCCCAGCTGTTAATTAATATAAATAATTAAATAATGTCTGTCGGTCTCTTAAAAGCTGCAAAGAGGAGAAGGAACAGCCTCTTGCCTCAAATGGAAGATAATTTGGATCACCTGAAGATTAGGCCCTCCTGCTTATTTCGCTTTATGACTAAAAGACCTAATATTGTTTGAAGAGTTTATGAGGAGTTTAGGTTAGGTTAGGTTAGGTTAGGTTAGGTTAGGTTATGTTAGGTTAGATTAGGTTAGGTTAGGTTAAATTAGATTACATTTGGTTACGTTATGGTAGGTTACGTTATTATATGTTAGTTTAGGTTAGTTTTGTATTCTGTATTCCTTGAACTATCCTGCAACTCTGTAACTCTGTGTTAGTGATGTATAAACTCCAGTCGAGGTCCTAGGCTTAGTTAATGGACTGTAGTTGAGATAGGGATTACCCAGTATTTAACTAGTAGTAGCACCAGCAGCAGTATTGGTAACATTAGCAAGAACAGCAACTGCAGTAGTGTTAATAGCAGCAACAGGAATGGTTATAACAGTAGTAATAATAATAACAACAGTAACGATTGTAAATGTAGTAGTAACAACAACAATAACAGTTATAAACAGTACAGTAACAACAGCAGTAACGGTTTTAACAGTAGTAATAACAGCAGCCGTAACGGTTTATAACAATAACAGTAACATCATTAACGGTTATAACAGTAGCAGTAACAACAGCAGTGAAGGATTATTAAAATACCAGTAACAGTTCAAACAGCAGAAGTAAAAACACCACCAACAGTAAATATCACGACATAACAACAGAAACAGAAGCAGGAGCTGGTGAAGAAGCAGGAGCAGGTGAAGAAGCTCGGCGGCAGACAAAGGACTTCAGGTAAGAGAAGCTCAAGTCCACTGCTTCTTCCCCTCTCCCCTTTGTACATAAATGATGACGCCATTTCACTTACCACAAATAGCTGCCATTGGTTAAGCACATTTACGTATTAAGTTTGATTTAGCCAAGTCCCCCGCCGGTGCAAATTATGAACACTTGGGACGAAACGGATGGTTTTAATTGAATGTGTGGCAGGACTTACCTCTCAATAATCCCACGGTTTGGATGGACAGGGGCTGCTGCAGTCTCCTCTCCTCCTGTCGCACCACCACCAGGGCAGGGGAGGAGAGGGTGAAGCAGCTGGCGATGGTGGTGATGGTGGTGGAGAAGAGGTAAAGGAGAAGGAGGTGGAAGAGAAGAGGTAGAAAAAGGGGGTGGAGAAGAAGGGGAGAAGAAGATAGTGGTGGGGAGGAAGTAGTAGTATGAGGAGGTGATGATGGTGGTAGAGAAGAAATAGGAGGATAGGAGGAGAGGTAGTGGAAGAAAAGGGGAGAAGTAGAAGTAGATGAAAGGAGTTGGTGGTGGAACGGAAGGGAGAAGGAAGAGGAGGAGATGGTGGATGAGGATAACATGGAAGAGATGAAACGGAAAAGAGGAGAAGACAGTGTAAATGGAATAGAAGGAATAAGAGGTGAAAGTTTAGGAGTACAAGGTGGAGAGCCGGAAAGGAATTGCAGTACTAGGAAGGAAAGGAGATGGAATGAGAGAAAGGAGAAGAGGAGATAGAAAGAAACAAAGGAGAAGAGGGGATGGAATGAGAAGAAGAAGGATAAGAGGAGGTGAAACAAGAGGACGAAGAAGAGCAGTTGGAATAGGAGGAAGGAATAAGATAAAGTGAAGAAGGGCCTGGAAGAGATGATCTAGGAGGAGGAGATAGAAAAGAAATCAGAGAGGGAGGGAGGATAAAGGAGAGTGGAGGATAAAGGCGAGGGAGGATAAAATGGAGAAAGTTTATGAGAAAGTCAACAAAAAATGAGATGGACAACGACAAGGATTGAAGCAGGAGAGGGACGAGGAGAGGAGTGCAGGAGGAAGAGGAGACGACGGAGGTGACGAGACGACGAGACAAACATCCCTCTCACCTTGATAACTTTTGTATAGTAAAGTAAAATTATCCATAAATGTTTTTGTCTTGTATACTGTTGGCACCATTGATAGAGCTTTACTACACTCCTGGTTGGGATTAAGAGTAAAAGAACAGCATTCTATATATCGTAAAATACTTCTTCAGAATTACTGCGTAAGTTGAAATGTAAATGTTCCCAGTCGTATCTTATGTCTGAACAAGTGTTAGGTTACCTAAGAATTACGTCAGATGTATTAAATTCCGTCATGACATGGGTAGAGCGTTAAGACTAGTCTATCTGTATGTCTGTGTGTATTGCACGGTGTTTGTGAGGAGCATAATTTTTTAATTGGTGATATCAGTATTTTGACTCTGATTTAGGTAGTTGCCATCATACTTCAATTTTCGATGCATTTTTATGTTATAAAATCAACCTGAAGTCGCGGGTCAGAAAGTATATCTAAATTGATAGATGGAAGACACATTTATAGGCTCAATTAGTTTTGACTATGCTGGGTGTGGTCATTTGTTTTCACTATTTGGTTGGAGTGGGGTGGTGTTCATGACACTGCACCTCCAGAAGGGCAGCGCTACTGACAAAGTGGCCTTTATTAGACTTCCCTATAGTACACCGCACATAAAAAAGATGAAAGCAGGTGGTAAGAGGTGGCTATATACACTACGTTTGAAGAGTCACAGGTTGTAAGTTGGATAAGAGACAGAAGGGATTACCATGATCAAGTACTGTGAGGAATGAAGGTGGTGAATGATGATGAGGTTTGACTAAAGGCAACTTCCAAGGGGGGGAAGTAGCATTACGTGTATTGTGGCTGCGGTTGAAGGATTGTGACAGTAGATTAGACCTCATTGACACTGACCAAGGCAAATAGGTAGTAGGCAGCTATCAAACAGGGAGGTACTACCACCTGGTAAGATATTAGAAGCATAATGTGTTGTCTAATGGTAAACCCTGCTGCCATATGGCATCACCAAAATTGTGACCAAGTCCCAGGTTGCTCATCTAACTTTCTGCCACATTTACACATAATAGCAGGGTCTCAATTGTTTCTCAACAACACAACAAACATATATCGTTTCTCATTCTTGATTGTTTTTATTTTTGTATTTAATTATGGCCCTTTATTATTATTATTATTATTATTATTATTATTATTATTATTATTATTATTATTATTATTATTATTATTATTATTATTATTATTATTATTATTATTATTATTATATTATTATTATTATTATTATTATTATTATAATTATTATTATTATTATTATTATTATTATTATTATTATTATTATTATTATTATTATTATTATTATTATTATTATTATTATTATTATTATTATTATTATTATTATTATTATTATTATTATTATTATTATTATTATTATTATTATTATTATTATTATTATTACTATTATTATTATTATTATTATTATTATTATAATAAAATATTTTCGCCGCCCCCCCAAGCCTTGACGTGGATCATTATAAAATGACCTGTGCCCAAGTGGGCTAATGCCCTAAAAAAAAAAAAGTGAATGGGCGGGAGATTTATGGAAAATGTGAAGCACTGTTCGTTGATGAGAACAATACCTTTACATTGTATCTGAACTAACAATAAATAATACACATGGCTGAGAAACACCATCCCAAAAACACACACAAGAGCAGAATTTCATGCGAGTACGGACATGGCTGCTGTAAAGAGTGACAAATTGTTGCAGGAGTAAGGCATACACGAGCTCTGGAAGCGTTAGTATAGTTTAGGCTGGGTTAGGCTAGGTCCTCAGCTAAGATAACGAGGAGGCTACAGAAAACGTACCATATATGTCTGAGGGGTGTTTGTAAGGCCCAGAGTAATGCATAGCAACACAATTACAAAGGTTTTCGAGTTTTATATATATATATTGATTTTAGAAAGAAAGGTCTTGTTTTATTTAGTTCTTGTTGTATAAGAGTCATGTATTGTTCACGTGTATATGTTTATGAGTGACTATGGATGGATGACTGCAATCACGCATAGGTAACCGTGGGTATTAACTTGGACACAGAGACACAAATACACAAACGTATAGAAATGAATAAGTAAACATACACACACCCTCTCTACCACACACACTCCCTCCCCTACCACACACACTTCCTCCCTACCACACACACTCCCTCCCCTACCACACACACTCCCTCCCTACCACACACACACTCCCTTCCTACCACACTCACCCCCTCCCTACCACACACATCCCCTCTCTACCTCACACGCTCCTTTCATATCACACTCACTCCCTCCCTACCACACATACTCCCTCCCTAACACACTCACTCCCTCCCTAACACACACTCACTCCCTCCCTACCACACACTCACTCCTTCCCTAACACACTCACTCCCTCCATAACACACACTCACTCCCCCCCTTGCTATAAAGGCTCTCGTGTAGTGTTAGCTGATACAGGTAGCGTCAGGTGGCATTACGGTGGCCGCCTTGTAGCTAGCGGACAGCATGGTCAGCCAGGGTCAGCAGGCGCCGGTGTCAGCTTACCGTGGTGTCAGCCCTCACCCTCGTCTCCCCCACCTCGCTGTCAGCCCGCGTCAGGCTCACTCCTACGCACATCAGGGGAAGCGTAAACACAGGGTAATTACCTATACGCCCATCACAGACGTGTCTGGCGTAAGGATGGGTTTTATTGTCAGTATATTCTTTTGCAAGTACGTGTGTGTATATTTTTGTAAATGTGTATATTCCGTATATTCTTTTGAGTGGATATAACGTGACGTGAATGTTGGAAATGTATGTATTCTGTATGTATATAGCCTTCTGTACATTGTTTTGTGAATGTGTATGTTACGTATTTTACTTTTGTGTGTATATTCTGTTTATTCTTTTATACATGTGAGTATCCCGTATATCCTCTTGTGTGTAGATACCGTATATCCTTCCGTGTGTATATATTACATAGTAAACACTACTGTAAATGTGTGTGTGCAGGTTCTTTTGCGAGCATTTATATACTCATGAGACTATCTGTGCATCCGTGCGTCCATCCGTCCGTCTTCGTGTTGACATATTATTTCCACACAATATCTTCGGTACTAATGGATGTAATGCAACCAAACATCTCACATAGGTTCTTTATACACAGAGGATGAACGCTATTTATCTTCATTACTGTAGGAGAGATCAATCATTCTCCCTGATGCCTCTAGTTTATACAAGTATTCTTCTATCCAGTTAAGATCTGTGTGAAAGATCGAAAGAGATAACGAGAATAATTTTAGTATGATAATGAATTTTTAAAGCTCTAGTGGAGTAGTTTGATGGAAAATGTTGCATGTGGGATATATCTCGATACCTCGGTTCATATTATGGTTGGTGATTGATATAATGAAAGAGCGGTAGCCAAATATAATACTCACCTTCCTTGGTTACCGAAGGCCAAGTATTCAGTGTTATGTATTTACTTTGTCTCGAACGGGTTATCACGCCTCTGGAACCCAATATCATGAGTTCAAGGAGCATTGTGTAGTTTTTACTGTTGGTGTATAATACAGATACGTATTTTCTTTGTTCTCATAAATTATCGATAATACTAAGTAGCTTCAATGATATAAGTTTATGTTATCAAAATTGTTGGTTTTATGATCGTGGGAATTATTTTCGTTTTAGTATTACATCTGTCCTAAACTATACATCAATGGTGATAATACTGAGGTACAATAATACTCACAGTGAGTTTCCTTTTTTAATGTGTGTGTTTGTTGTAGGTGTTGGTGAATATCACAGGTGGTGGTGAGTATATGGTAGGGGGATGGTTGAGTATCGCAGTAGGTAATTATGGATATTGCAGATGGTGATTTGTATCGCAGCAGGTTATGTGGTGAATATTGCAGGTGGTGATAAAGGAAGTGAGTATCGAAGGTAGTGATGAAAACAGTGAGTATCGCAGGTGGTGATGAAAGCAGTGAGTATCGCAGGTGGTGGTCGTGAGTATCGCAGGTGGTGATGAAAGCAGTGAGTATCGCAGGTGGTGGTCGTGAGTATCGCAGGTGGTGCGGTGGTTATCGGTGCTCATCAGCCACCCGTAGCGGAGTAAAGAAGGTAATATGAACTAATTATACCATGGCCAGATCCCGCCTGACGTAATCGTACCATCTAAGAAAGTGAACAAAAGATTCTTGTCAAATAAATTCTGGTGCGAAAATTGTGGGTTGCCAATTTTTAGCGGGACGCCTTTAGATCTTCTGCTAATTTGGGCTTTAAATGATGATTTTTGCGAGTTTTTGGAACGATCATTTTGATTTAAGCCACTTTTCAAGACTCTTGCCTCGAGATGTATTTCACGACCGCTGAATACAACTGTTGGAAGCGTTTTAAAACTGCGAGATTTGTATGGTTACGCTTTGCTTGTGCTGTAAATCTAGTGCCAGTAATTGTGTGTTAGAGAACTTTACACAGGGTGAGTAGGTAAGGAGGAGGAGGCTGAGAAGAAGAGTCTTGTATCGTCTCACTCAGCTGCTGAGGCCAACTGATGTGCCTGCAACTGCTCCTGCTGTCTCCACTCTATGTTATCTCCTGATCACAACAACAACCACAACTAACAGCAAACACTGGTCTTGACAATTTACAGACCGATAGGTATTTTATCTCCTATTGTGTGTGTTGTTAGTTTGTAGGAGGATATTGGTTGTGTGTTTATGATTCATACCAAATGTAAGTTGTTAGCGTAAAGCAACAAACTGCAAGTCAAGTTTTATTTTCCTCTTTTCACTTGTGGTGTCGTTTATGATAATCCATTACAGTCTGTCTGTCTCTCTGTTGTCTATCTTTGCGTCTGTCTTTGTCTTCCCGTCTCACGGTCTGTTGTCTGTGTGCCAACCTGTCTCTCTGAACTGCAATGTTTAGAAGACAGTGGTGTACTTTTATTAGTATGCGGGAGGGGAGGAGGTGACCCCAGACAGCGGTGTACCCTGTCGGAGGTGGTGGATGGCACGGGGCGGAGCGTGGCCAGCGACCCGCTACCCCGGAGGCTCTCCCTCACGCACCACCACGCAAAGTAAACCTGCTGTTGTTTACTCTGGGGTCGTTATCGTGTATTTACATCTGAACTTCCTGAACTTACGTGGAAAATGCCGTGTACATAGAAGGTTTTGGGCTGAGCTTTTGGTTGCGTCCGGAGATAATTACATAGTAGGTTGAAGATGATATTCAAGTGTAACTCCTTAAGCTACCTTCCTTGTTCCTTTTGTTGTTTTTTTTTATTGTTTAATTATGTTTATTTCCATTCCGTTAGTCATACAGTAAATTATATTATATAGCCTTTAAGATCTTTTCTTTACGTATTTAATTTTGCATGTCATTTCAAGGAAAAATATACAGCAACCGCTTCACATCATGCGCGGCCAGCTTATTATTGCGAAAGTTGTAACTAGCCGTCTGGAAGGAGTGATAAGCGAAGCTCCTTCTCACGCTGCTGGAAAAAAAGTGACAGACGTAGCCAGTTATTAAAACATGTTGAGAAACATGACTGTCAGAAGAGGCCAAGTTTACGACCAACGAAAAAAACTTGCTTGTCCTCTCAATAACTCGAAACCAATTACTGAATATCAAGAGTTTCGCCTCCTGGGAGAGTGTTATGACCCGCCCCGGCCACTGACACACGCCACGCAGGGCAGTGATGCTGGCCACGTCTTTACATGCCAAACACATTGATTATTTGTCCTTCTAGCAAACTTCACGCCTCTGAAACCTAATATATGATATTGGAAATATATTGTTATTGTGTAACTTGTAGATATATCTTAAAGTTTTTTTATTTATTTCATGGTAACTAAGGGTTTGTGCTCGAGATATTTTGGGAATACCTGACAACGTTAAGAACACGACCTTATTAGTTTTCAGTGCTGTTTTTGTTGCTATAATGTATTGGTGTGCATTAACAGCTATGATCGACAAGTACAGACCTAAAGATCAGTTAATACACTGATAGCCATAACTAAAACTAAGAAAAATCATCAGAGAAAATGAGAAAAATCAAAACACGTGACTGACCACTTGGTGCATTTCTTCTAATAAGCTGTTGACGCTACACGATACCTGTTAAAACATTGACAACTAATTACCAATTGACGGATAGTTTCCAATATTTAACATATAAAACAAATTCATTTCATTATCCAGAAAATATTTTGATTTAATATACGTTTAAGAAACATACCTGAAAGGATTGTAAGAAGGCTCCAGGTTACTCACTAATTACTGTTCCCGAGGCTTCAACATAGGCAAGAAAATGTTATACCCAGCCTCCCGTGTGAGAGTGAGTCTGCGTTTGTTTGCTGCGGGCGTCTATCTGTGCACCGAAGTCGTAAATGGTCGTTAAAACTATTGCCTTACGTACAAAAGTTTGTTTTTATTATCTACCATCTCATTTACATCTATCGTGAAAGACATAATAGAGTTCTACTGGATCTTCATGTTATGGCCAGAACTGTGAATATCCCAGGGTAGGTTTTTACTATTCATTTCTTACGCACCAAAATCAATAAAAAAAATATGATATAAAATTCTCACACTGCATATATAAAACATTTAGAACAACGGGTGTATACAGCATAAAACACACACACACCCAGATGTAGGATTGTTTATTAAAATAATATGCGATTTCCTGAACCAGACCACTGAGGAGAGAGAGTTATGGGGGGGTGTTAAATTCAATAAAGTGTATTTACGAATGAGGGAGAGACACGCTAGTCTGGTGAAAATGTACATCAAATAGGATCATATACAGCAGTTATGTTGCTAACATTTTATCTCCTTGTTATACTTAACAAAAAAAAACTTATAAACGTTTAAGAGAGATGTTTCAGAGATATTCATACATAGAAATATTTAATTTTATAATGTTCTTTTTTCTTACCTGTACAAAACTTTGATGAGAGAGAGAGAGAGAGAGAATAACTCATATCACCAACCTCCCTTTCACCAATGAGTAAAAAAAAACATAATCAACAAGTAACCTGGATAAAGTGGGGGGGTGAAGGAGCAGCCTCCAGTAAGCCATAGTAACAACATAAGTCATACCTCAACAGTGCTATAGACCTCCTTCATATGTTTAGCCAATTAATTTTTTCCCAGCCACTGTCTTACAATGTCAGTAATTATCAACCATCCATTCAGTTAACGTTATAATCTATCAACAAATCAGTGAGGTTAATACTACGCGTTCCCTTCTGTTACACGGCATAATAGTAATGAATTAACTGGGATTATAACCTTGGGGGACCCTTTTCAATGTGTTTACCTATCGCCCGGGACCTCGTCTCTCGACAGGTATGGCTAAGGCCGGACCCGCTATCGCCCACCACCGCCAGAACCCCTGAAATTTTTATACTAAGTTCTGATTTACTACAATGGGATTAGGCTGCGTCGAATTACACTTGTACTTGCAATTTATACGGAGATTACTTAAATTTAACGCCGACTATAAACCAGACACTTCCCACCATCAGGCTCCTGTTAATTTGTGCTTGTACCGATAATATTGCCGGTTGTGTCTATATTATAGGTGTGTGTGTGTGTGCAAATATTACACGTGTGTAGTATAGTTCGGGTTCTACAAGTATTATAGGTATATTATAGGTGGTTTTGTTACGGGTGGAGTAATATATGCGAGCAGTGTAGTGTATGTGTTGAAAGTATTGTAGGTATACTATTTGTTACTGGTGGTCCTATAAATTATTCCGATAAAATAATTTTAGGATTATTAACAAATAATCAATATATAAAGAGAGTGAAATCGTATAATATAAAATGATATACAGACTACGCGGTTACAGTATATGAGGAAGTACAGGTGGTTGTATCAATATGACGAGAACTATACTGTACACTATGGGAAATGAATAGAATTTTACATCCTACGAAGATGATGACGTGTGTGTGTGTGTGTGTGTGTGTGTGTGTGTGTGTGTGTGTGTATGTGTGTGTGTCCCATGCAGCTACTACTACTACTACTACTACTACTACTGTTACTTATATCTATTTTACTATTTCTATTATCATTATTACTAATTCACTACTATTGCTGCTACTAATAATGTTGTCTATCTTACTGAAATCACTACTGACGCTATTACTACCATCACCACTATTACAACTACTGAATAACAACTACAACAACAACTATACACAATACATTCACAAGACCTGTTACTGTACAACCAAGGCATCTCTGCACAACCTATCAAGCATCCCCATATAAATTAATCCTTTATAACTCAGATATATAATTAATTTACAAGAGACGAATAACACTAAAAGAGTTTAAGAAAGTTTTCAAATGGTTCGTTCTCTGTGTTATAAGACGCTGATCTAAATGACGTGTTTCATGGTTCTTTTGCATGTTGCTTTTTCATCTTCTTAAGGCAGAATCTGGAGACATCACCTGTTGATTTATGTCAAGTGTTTTATCGTGACATGATGCAATCTTGGTGTGTGTGTGTGTGTGTGTGTGTGTGTGTTCGAACCACATATATCACGAGAAAACAAAAACAAAACAGTATAACAACTTTTAATGTTAGGATGAGAACCAAAGTTTTCCTACTAAGGTGAGAATTAAGAAAACAACAGGAAGCGACCGCACAGGAGAATCACTGACGTTTACTATAAAGATTTTTTTTTTACGGTAACTGAACCACAATGCGGGGTGAGGTGAATGAATGGATACGGATAGCTGTTCTGAGACCCTTAGTCCACCCAGCTACGAATGGGTACCTAACTTTACTGTTTTTTGGGGGCAAGTGATGGTGATCGAGGGCAATGGTCTGATAATTCGATCGTGTGAAATTAAAAGAAGTGGGAAGATTTAGTCGAAGTAGAAGGTTGACAGTACGGAGATTTATTAGATATATGGATGCTATGGTAAGGAGAAAACGTGAGAGTAGGGTTTGCGTGGTAAGGGAGTACTGTGATAGGGAGATCTTGTCTTAGATATTATGGTAAAGATAAGACGGTAAAGTGAGTGAGTAAATGGTAGTGTGTTTAGTTAACTAGTTATAGAGTAGGGTAAAGGTGTGCCTTGATGGCCACTCAATAAGGTAAAAAGGTAAGCAAGGGAGGAGCGTACCCTATATAACCGTCCAGAAAGGTAAGTAGGTAAGCGGAATAATGGCCGCTTAGTAAGGCAAGGAGGTCAGCAGGCTCGGGGTGTACCTATATGGCCACTGAGGAAGGCAGGTAGGCAAGGTAAGTGTACCTGGCTGGCTGTTGTAAAGAGTGAGTGAGGCAGGGTGGTGGACAGACAGTCAGTTCAGAGGATCGGGAAGCAATCTGGCTAATAAGTAGGTTGGCAGTTTACGGCATGTCCGTCAGTCTCGTATATCTTGGATTTAGGTTGCAATATCCAATGCATATCTATTATCATCATGCATAAAAGATTATGCATCGTATTTTACAATTACCGTATTATAATGCATATTGAGTAAGAATGCGGCGGGTAAGAGCCACCATTAGATAGAAATGTGTCTACCTACGACAGACCTTAACCTACCTTACGGCCCTCGGTAACCGCCCGGCAACGCGATAATTACTCATCCTCGTATATTAAGATCAAAGAATAATAACGCCACCGTGGGTTGTTTTTGTGTGTAAGTACTAACTAAGTATATTCTAGGTCGATCCACCCCATCACTTTTTCCTTTCTTCGTAAGGAAGTAGTATATATATATATATATATATATATATATATATATATATATATACTTAACTTCCTGTGATTATTTTCTGTGTGAGGAAAATCCTGACAACGTGATCTCAACAAATGCTAAAGGCCAATGTGGTGCAGGAAGTAGTGATCACGTGAATGCAATTTGCAGAGGTATGGCATACTCACAGGGTAATAATGACAAGGATTGGGAAATAACCGTGTGTGTGTGTGTGTGTGTGGGGTGTGTGTTTTATCCTCACCTTAGAAAAACAATACATATATCAGTAAAAGTCTTTGAACGTTCTTAACCGAGTCCTATGGGATGACCTGAAAACATTAAGACGCTTCATTTTTATGACATAATATAAATTACTCGCTAATGCTAGTTAATTTGACGTGAAGATGGTAATTATGAGTTAATGTAAAAAATAAAGAAACGGCAATAAAGGATTAATAATACAACTCCTTACTTCTACATTAACACTCCCAGTATAACATTACATCTTATAATTTGCACCAATAAACGCGTCACAAACATCTGCCAGACATTTAACGAAAGATTTAAACTAGAAACCTGACTGTTCATTCATGACTCAACAAAATACCTTTAGAAGTGGTTCCCAGGACAACTTACAACGTAGACTGGCAAGATGAAAACTGCAGGAGAGTGTATAATCACATGCATACTTCATCGGTTGAGTGAAATAGTGCCAAGCGAGTATTGAAATACGTTCAAAGTTCAGTCTTATTTAATTGGATGTGAAAATAACTGGAAGTATGATGGTCGTGGCTGTTGGCAATACTGCTTGAGACAGGAACGTTTTCTGTGGTATATCATTTGAATAAAACTGGATTTGTAACTTACGACATTGTTAACTGTTAATGAGGAACGTGAGAGTAACGGAGACGAAGAGTATATTTATCTCCTCAAAATATTGTATTCCAGGCATGATTGTACTCGTTCCAAGAAGTATCTTCACGGAGGGGTACCGATGAATTTCAAAATGAACACTGAGACTCCTGTTGTCTCCGTAGGGTTGTCAAAATCTTTGTTCGTTGTGTCATATTGTCTCACACAAAGTCGTACAGATACTTTTTGGAGCGAGTTTTACTTATCGAAGTATAAACCAAAGAACTACAAATATCACCGTGTTTCAGATAATATATTTTGATGGCTTCGTTTTGACTATGTGTTTAAATTGTTGTAATCACTTCCTTGACAAACAATAAACTCTGAGGGTATTCGACTAACCATAGCTGTGTACTAGAGCAAGTCGCAAGAGACAGATATTCTTAGCCGACTATTACTCAGTGAAGGAACAAGCAGAAAATGAGTTTTTACCACAAAATACAGGCGGAGGTGTGGTTGTTGATATTATGGTGAACATTGAGACCTGTGAACACTCTAACAACAACACGAGGATTTTATTTGTTATTATTCTCATTCTATGTTTTGTTATTTTTTTTACTGCATCTTTCAGTTGTGATTTAATTATATATTTTTTTCTTATTCTTTTTCGAGATTTTTTTTACATCATCTTCGTCTTCATCCTCATAATTTTTTTGCCTTCATATTTTTTATTTTTATTTTTTATTCTTTTTCGTTTTATTATCTTCACTACAATATTGTTTTTCTTCTTTACATTATTCTGCCATCTCCTTCTTTCTCTTCATTATCGCCTTCTTCTTTTTTTCTTCGTTTTATTCTTATTATTATCTATCAATTTACGGTGGCAGGTAAGTGAAGGGAATATTTGAGAGAAGAAGTAGCCTGGGATGAGGAGGGGAGGGGAGGGTGTGGGGAGGGAAGGGGAAGGAGGGGGGGGAGGGAAGAGGGGGGTGGGGAGGGAAGGAGGGGGTGGGGAGGAAGGAGATGGTGGGGTAAGGAGAGGGTGGGGAAAGGAAGGGAGGGAGTGGAGGGAAGAAGGGGGTGGGGAAGGGAAGGAGGGGGTGGGAGGGATGGGGTTGAGGAGGGGAGGTTGTTCAGGTAAGAGCAAGTGTTTGGTCAGCTGCGACACCCACGATGAGGAGGACGAGTATAGGAGAAGAGCGCCGTGCAGGTGATGTTGATGGCCTTTCAAAACAGTGGCTCTGGGGGGGGTTAAGGGATAAGGGGTAAGGGGGTTGGAAATTAGAAAAGAAACTAAATAAAATTGTGTTCAAGAATCGTATTTTGGTTCTATCATTGAGTTTATATTTCTTAAAGGTATAACTACTCCCTCCCCCAAAAAAAAAAAAAAATCAGGATATATACATTCATGGGATAAGTGTAATAGAGAGATAGATTCAATATGTTTCTGATGTTCTCCTACAGTGACACTACAGGCTCCCCCTCTCCTACAGTGGCACTATAGGCTCCCCGTCTCCTACAGTGGCACTACAGGCTTCCCATTTCCTGCAGTGGCACTACAGGCTCCCCCTCTCCTACAGTGACACACCAGGTTCCCCTCTCCTACAGTGACTCTACATACTCTCCTACAGTGACTACACAAACTTTTATAGTGACTCTATACACTCTCCTACAGTGATTATACACCCTCTCTTACAGTGACTCTATACACTCTCCTTCAGTGACTCTACACACTCTTCTACAGTGATCCTACACTCTTCTACAATGACTCTATGCACTCTCCTACAGTGATTCAACACAATCTACATAGTGACTGTACACACTCTCCTACAGTGGCTCTACGCACTCTCCTACAGGGTCATTGAAGAGTGGATTCTGGACTTAGCAGGGGAGGGCGGCGCCGGTGTTGGCCAGGTCCGGGGACTGTACATGGACACTGTTAATTATACCCTGTCACCTGGCCAGAGAGATGACCTCCCTCCTGCTCAGGTGTGTGGGGGGGAGGAGGCACCTGCTGGAGAGGGGAGGCTGGGAAGAGGTGGGGAATGAGAACCAGGGGAGTAGGGTAGGGGTGGGTAGGGGAAGCAGGGGGGGTAGATGGAATAAGAGAAGCAGGGTATAGGTGGAGAAGGAGAGGCAGGGAAGAGGTATAGGAATGGAGGTGTGAATTTAAGGGAGGTGGGGGAGTTAATGAAGGTGAGGGAGGAGGTAAAGATGACATTGACAGCAAGTTGAAGAGAAGAGGCAAGGGAGATGCGAGAGAGAGAAGGAGGAGGAGGAGGTGGTAGGTAGAGAAGACACTGAAAGAAGGGTGAGGTGAAGGAGAGGGGAGGGAGATATGAGGAAGATACGAGGGAGAGGAGGAGGAGGAGGAGGAGGAGGGGGAGGAGTAGGAGGAGGGGGGAGAGGAGTTTGACGAGGTGAGGGAGGCGGAGTTGGTGAGGGACTCGTTCATGATTGATCACAGGTGGGTCCGAAAGGATCGTCCGACCTCTGGAAAATAAATAATGTTATAAAGAAAATATATGTATTATAACTCATATACTGATATATATATATTCCTTAAAACAAATAGAGATACTCGTATATATAAGATACATATATAACTAAAATCCTAAATTATTAAAGAATGATTTAATATCTCTCCTTTGGTAACAGGTAACTTTATTAATATAATTATACGTGAAGAAACGATGTTAAAAAAAAAGTTTACTTAGCATTGTGGTCTTGCTATGATTTTAATTACGAGTTGTTCTGTCTATATGTGGCTACAGTTAATGTGATCTTTTTTTTTCTTCACTTTCAGAGCTCTCATAAAGCTCTTAGCGCTAGTTGGGTCGTGGTAGGTGGAGGCTGGTGGAGGTGTTTAGATCATGGTAGATGGTGTAAGGTGGAAATTAGTTGAGGTGTTTAGGTGATGTAAGGTGGTGGCTGGTGGAAGGGTCGTGACAACAGCTGCTTGTGAAGCTCTGAGAGATGTGAAACTTTTCCCCCGTCAGGAGTTTTGTAAGACTCATTGCATGTACTGTTTGACTTTGGTAGAGTTAGGATGGCGTTGCACCTGGTGTGTTATGGCCAGGGTGTGATAACCTGGTATATTGGGGTGTAGTTCTGTATATGTCAAGTGTATGGAGGGAGAGTTTAAGAAATAATAATAATAATAATAATAAGTACCACACATAATTATACTGTAGTAGACATTATGTTGTTACACACTAAACACCATCAGCACTTGACCCGTGTAATATAATGCAACACCTAATACTTGGAGGTCTCGATATTCTCAAGCGAGTGAAACGTGTGTGTGTGTGTGTGTGTGTGTGTGTCCCCTATTATCACATGTGACCTTTGACCCCTCCGGCATCAACAAAATATCACAAACTTTAAACATGTTTGCATCTGTTGTGTGGAACTCTCAAAAAGTATTCTTGTGCAGAGAGTCGTGTCTAGATTGGCCAAAAACGTAATGAAATGGCAGGAAAAAAGTCTAGTTTTACAAAGAAAATTTACGTTCCACCCATGTCACGTACAGAAAAGTGGATTTTTTTTTTTACCATTTTGCTTTGGTGAATAAAGTTTGTTGGGTAGTCTCTTTCTAACATTTTGTCATTTAAGAAAATATCTAGCAATATACTGTATATTAGCTAATGATATTCCGTCCATAAATTTGTCTTCTAGAGCAATGTTGAATCTCGCAAAAAAATTATTTATGTTCCATCTATTGACGAATTAATAATATGTTTGGTCATATAGCCAATAAGAATCAGCTTGGGAACATTCAACCAATAAGAAAACAGAGAAAGAATACACCTTTCCTCCACAACAGCATATTTTCTAAGATTGTGTTGAATCTTGTAAATTACATTCCTGCGCCATCTATTGACAAATTAATGAACTCACCAGTCATTTAGCCAATAAGAGAACAGAGAGGGAAACACCTGATCAATACTAGAGCAGAAAGTCGTTGGCCTTTGACGAGGACGTCATCCGTGGGCGGAGATCTAAAGGAAGCATGATTACCCAACTGCTTGTCCTTTGCTTGTCCACTAATGACGTCACTTTCAAGGATATACAAAGCAATCCTTTCTTATAGCTTGGTATACTAAACTGTTCTGGCATATTGTCGGCAATATCTGGTACGTAGGTGAAGGAATGTACATTAAATGCACGCAAGAAATGTATAGGCTTACATGTATGTATGTATGTATGTATGGTATGTATGTATGTATGTATGTATGTATGTATGTTCTTATATTATTTTTAGGGTATACATATTAACTTTTAATTAACTTTTATTGTGCATGGGATAAACACATATATATTACCAATGTTTTGTATTCTTTTCATCGTCTGAAAATCGAATTCTACAAGAGGTGAGTGAAACTGCGTGATACTCTGAAAGGCGAACCAGATACAAACACGATATCTCTTTATGGTGATCTGTGGTGCAGTATAGTGGCATGTGACGTAGTGTGGTGAAGTGTATTGTAGTGTGATGTCATGTAGTGAAGTGTGGTGAAGTATGATGTAGTGTGATGTCATTTAGTGAAGTGTGGTGTAACGTTACTGAATGTGGTGTAATGTGGTAACGAAGTATAGGATAACATGGAATTACTTGATGTCTTAAAGAGATATTCATCAAAATTTACTGTAATATGAGGTAATACAAAACAGTACCTTCGAGCAGAGTGGAGATGACTGTATCACTGACTCTGTAAGTGATCACCAGTTTGTACCCTGGACTGGCGGCTCTCCAGTCTTCAGTTCAATGACTCAATATGGTACTGACTATCTATCTCTCTCTCTCTCTGCCCCTTTCTTATCTTTTTCACCTCCACCCTTGGGCATTATCTCTCTCTCTCTCTCTCTCTCTCTCAGACACACACACACACACACACTCACACACACACATACATACACACACAGAAAAGCCAAGTTAACCTTACCAGCCTTGTTGACTAAACTACCAACAAATTTGTTTATATCTTATATTTTGAATAGTATTCCAACCTGTCTCATGTACAGTGATAATTAATTCAGTCATTTAAGTTTATTCGCGTTACCTTTTTCTCCTGATCCTTTGAGGGCACAGAAGGTGTTATAGGGGTAAACAAATGATGGAAACAGAACATAAGAAAACTGAGAGAGAACGAGAACAGAAAGAGCTGGAATAACTCCAACATGACGACATTGTTGGTGGAGACAAATTCTTGCGCTCTGGAGAAAGGGGTGAGGTCCTAAACGTTATGGATGTTCTGTTAATTAGTACGGAATAAAATTTCAAACGTGACCACCACGATATAATGTCGGCATATGTGCTAAATCTTTATATTGCTAAGCCCTATCAAAGTTTATACCAACCTGACTACAAGAATGGTGGCTATAAGATATTACTTTGATTTACTTTGTTGGCGGTAACATCATATAAAGAACATTGGCAGACCGGAAGGAACCTGCTTGATGCTATGGCCAGCCTTTTGTTGAGCTATACTACTGCCCCCCAACTTCCGTCTCCTGACGTCCAGCACACGAACTTTTCTACTAATCAGCTCCATCGTTACAAGACCACTACTCATTCATTAATACGTTTAGCATTACCACGGTGCCACATATACGCTAATGGCACCACAGGGGGTGAAGAAATTCTTTGAAGTAAACTGTACTTGTGTGCCAGGTCGAATTACCTATGTATGACTCTTCAAGGTACCTGTGTGTCTGGTCGCGTGCGTACTTTAGTTTATTTACGACGAATCCAGAATGTTTCCCTTTGTATGTAACTAAGCCATCATGTGTCTGGTTACCTATTTTACATTCCAATGGGTACTTTCAGTCTCTCTTTTACTCAGAGAAGTCACATCCTTATCTCCCTGTTACCCGTGTCGCCGTGGTCTCGTCCTCCAGTAAGGAGCCTCCACTGACTCATACATTAATGTAAACAACGGCAGTGGCATCAGCTTGTGCTCCTGCAACAGTGTGTGTAGAAACAGCGGGAGTAGCTACGGTGTGTGTAGGACCAGCGGGAGTAGCTACAGTGTGTGTAGGAACAGCGGGAGTAGCTACAGTGTGTGTAGGAACAGCGGGAGTAGCTACGGTGTGTGTAGGAACAGCGGGAGTAGCTACGGTGTGTGTGCTGGAGTAGTGTGGAACAGCGGGAGTAGCTACAGTGTGTGTAGGAACAGCGGGAGTAGCTACAGTGTGTGTAGAGTACAGTGTGTGTGTAGTAGCTACAGTGTGTGTAGGAACAGCTAGCTACAGTGTGTGTAGGAACAGCGGGAGTAGCTACGGTGTGTGTAGGAACAGCTGGAGTAGTAGCACCGTGTAAATGAACAGCGGGAGTAGCTACAGTGTGTGTAGGAACAGCGGGAGTAGCTACAGTGTGTGTAGGAACAGCGGGAGTAGCTACGGTGTGTGTAGGAACAGCTGGAGTAGTAGCACCGTGTAAATGAACAGCGGGAGTAGCTACAGTGTGTGTAGGAACAGCGGGAGTAGCTACGGTGTGTGTAGGAACAACGGGAGTAGCTACAGTGTGTGTAGGAACAGCGGGAGGCGCTACAGTGTATGTAGGAACAGCGGGAGTAGTAGCACCGTGTATAGGCACAGGAGGGGCAGTAGCAGTCTTTGAAACATCATTAGCAGCAAAATGAACAACAACCTAAACAGCATCAACATAACGTATCTCCACAGCACAGCCTGCCGTGTGCCCCCCTCCTCCACCCAACCTGGCTTCAGCAACCAGTGTAAGTGAGGTCCATTTAAGCAGCGGCCGAGGCAGAGCGACGTGTAATAACTCGGGCCTTAGTCACGATCACAATAAAACAGTAGAAGATACGGTCTGGCTCGTATCAACCCTCCTCAACTCCGCTTTATCAGTCTGGTCGGCCAGATGTACGTTGGCACATTCCATCTTTTGCATGGGGGAGGGGGTGAGAAATCCTTTATGGTAGTGACCGGATGCATGTAGGACTGGATGATGAAGTGCCTCCTTAGGTCCGGATGGCTAACCACCGCTCGAGTCTCAGTAAAAACAGCCAATCAGACCTCTTTATGACTTTTCACCCACCAATTAGGTTGCAGAATTATATCTGGGCGTTTAAGCCATCAAGTGGGCCCGAAAATCGGTCTTGTGACGCCCTAATTTAGCAGCTAATGTGCAGGTAGACTCTTCAAACTCTGAGAGGCTTTAACTGATCGAGCTGGCCTTATCTACAACCCCTTGGAGTCGTATCACGTTAAATTACAAAATTACATAAGGGTCACTATGATGTTCTTAACTGTTGTTCATTATCGTTATTTTAGTCGTATTTGGCTATACTTAGATACGATAAGACCGACGATCTCCTTGTTGTCGTTATAATTGTGATAGTGGTCATATGTGTTGACGCTTCGTAAGTTTTCCTTTTATAATGGTCGTAATTGTTTTCTCATCATCTAGGACATTTCACAGCGGGGTAATCAGGATGTGTTCTGTTGTGGATGATGTTCAGGTCACTTTGTACAGATCACACATGTTAATAACTTTGTAATTTGTACCTGTCACGCTATTGCTGTCGTCTGTGTCTCTCCGTGACAGTAAGGTCATTCTAATTGTTGTGTAAGAATCCCGTTTCGTTGACACACTTAATATTTCCTTAAATACGGGTTTGTTTCGTATTTAAACTTAACCTAACATAACCTAACCTAACTTAACCTAACCTCCTAGGTAGTGTTAGAGCGTTTGATTATCAGGTGAAATAAGCTTTAGGGGGCTAATCTGCATGTGATGCAAGATATGTCACATTCTAAATATTTATTTAATGAATGACTACTTTATTTACTAACCTACAATACACGCTTAAAGAACCTTAGTTGTTGAAGGGGCATTAACATATTATAACATCAACATCATAAATATTATCTACGTTCGCTTTCTTTAGAAAATCCCATAGTTTTTGAGAGCATTTAATCATCTGACCTGACTGATGGGGTTTTCTCACCTGTGGGATAGATTATTTAACTGGTGTTTATCACTGCTAATGACTACTTCTTCCTCACTATTGTTGTAATTAAAGGGAGATAATTTATCATTTAATGAAGGTATTATTAGTGTTGCATATATCATTATATTCAAATAGAGAAATTTATTTAGTATTTATCTATATTAAGAAGATAAACATATATAGAGAAAATAAGAGAAGCGAGGCATGGGGAGTAAAGGAGATGATGATTAATAGTAATAAGATAATTAAAACAAAAAGCGTGAAAATTAGCTTAAGACATCATAGACCTTCGTGTAGAGACAATGATAAGACTCCATAAAGTTGACTTGAGGAGATTCATAAGAAACCACTACGATAATTTAGAGATGACATTAATAAAAGTTAATTAAAAGTGAATCACAATAAACAACAGTAATATATATATATATATATATATATATATATATATATATATATATATATATATATATATATATATATATATATATATATATATATCAAACAAAGAAACTGTAAGTCAATCTAAACAATAAAACAAAGCAACCAGTTTACAAAAGACGAAAAAATAAACACACATGAAGATCGCAATATACACACACACACACACACACACACACACACACACACACACACACACACACACACACACACACACACACACACACACACACACACACACACACACACAGATGAATAAACGAGACATAAACCATAAAGATAACTTGGGTAGAGAGAGAATCATAATAAACCTCACTGACACAGGGATAGCTGGGTAAAGCCTCTTAAATCAGGCGACCGCGCATCGCAGCGAGTACCTGGCCACCACTCCAGTAATTGCTACGGCGGCCCAAGTGCACACTTACCTGAAATAAGAGCAAGTGATAAGTTATTGCTCTTCCCCTCGGGGCCCAGCAGGTGTTTGGGGAAGGAGGAGGAAGAGGGAGAGAGAGGGAATGTAAGAGAGGAGGGAGGGTGATAGGAATAGGTAAGGAGGTGTTTTGAAACTGATCAGTGTGACGTGTGTCGGTGCAGGGGCTCAGTGAGATATTGGGTGGAGTTATCCTATAGAGCGGAGAAGTTCGATGTAGTTATCATGGAGCCGAGACATAGGAAGAGGTACTGTATGTCCTCTTGATGAAGAAGTGAAAGATAATGCCCAATTTTTATCGTTCTTTTTCGTTATAATCTCTTTCTCTCTCTCTCTCTCTCTTTATTAATGATTTACTCACTCACTCACTCACTCACTCACTCACTCACCCACTCACGTAAAACGCAAAAGAAGAAGAAAAATCAAACTCCTCCTCTCAGGTTTACTTTAAACCCATTACGTAGTTCCTGGTGACATAATGCGGACTTCTCGGTGCCGAAAATTTCTTGATGCTCGCGAGATTTGCAGAGAATTGCCGCGGAGACACACACATACACGCCAGCTTTCCGGACCTCGTAAATATAGTGGGTTTTACTCGTCATAAATTTTGCTCTCAGTGACACGCGTAATTTCGGGTTATTTAGTGAACTGAGGAGGAACAGGGTCTTCCAGCGGTCGTAAAGAAGATGTTATTTTGTTCTATTACGCAGTGATATGGTGTACAGTGGACGAGTGGATACGGCGCTCGTTTCCTGTCCCATGAATCACTGGTATTTATCCGTGGCACCTCCAAGTCGACCCAGTTGTGAGTGGGTACCTAACTTTGTAATTGTGGAAGTAAAAAGCAGTCCAATGCAGTGTCTCCTTACTAACCGGATACATAGTATTTCGTATGGTGTATCCTCACTGTCCATATAGCATCCATTTTCACTTTCACACTTCACGGTACAGGTAAAGTTACAGACAGTACAGCTACTTAAACAACAATACAGGTACAATTACAGACACAACATTTACAAAACTACAAAAGAACAAAAATTCTTACATTGGGACTCAAACAATAGGACAGGTTACAGGAAATAGATACGAAAGTTGTAATTATTTATTCTGGGGCATTATATACTGACAGGTAATATCAGTTTGTATTACTCCTGATAAAAACAGTGTAAGAGCTCAGGTGAAAGGAGGTGTTTAATGCACCAAAATATACCCGCAACCCCCCCTTGAGATTGTCATTGATGGGCGGTTGAGGTTACGGAAAGCTAGGAGACCGGTAGCTAGGAGATCAGGAGGCTAGGAAGTCGAGAGCTAGGAAGCCGGGAAGCTAGGAGGCCGGGTACCTAGGAAGTCGAGAAGCTTGGAGATCGGAAAGCTGGGAAGCTAGAAGGCCGGAAAGCTAGGAGGCGGAGAAGCTAGGAGGCCGGGAAGCTTAGAGGCCAGGAAGCTGATGATAAGAGAACGTGAGGTAGAGGTCAGGGGTGGTGGCAATGGTCACGCGTCATGCGGATCATGTGATCAAGGCAGCATGCTGAGGCACCGTGCAGGTCGTCCGCCCGAAAATTGATACGCCGATAACGATCAATATCTCGACGCTCACCAGCGCAACGGGAACGTAACTATCTATCAATTTATCTACAGCCGCCATTCTCATCCTTCTTCCTTTTTTATTGGCAGGCGTGTCTGTCTGATTCTTCCTTTATTCTAGTCTGGTAATAATTGGAAAGCAAAGTCATTCGAGCGTAGGAAATTTTATATCTCTCGCTATCGGAGGGCAAAATGTTGCAATCGAGATTACAAGATGTGGAAATAATTCTGGTGTTGGTGGGGAGTGTTTGAGGCTGATGCAGTGGACGAGAGGGGCAGGCAGTCAGCTTCTCCGGAATAAAATAAAATCAGAATCATCAATATTAGTACAGGAACAGTGTTTTTTCTAGTGTTAATATCAGTACAGCTAAAACTACCCAAATTTGTCAACTTAAAGCCTTTTAGGTTGGTTCTCCACTATGGTAGAGATTACAAACAAAAATTACTAATCATAAGTTTAGACTGTATGATAACAGCAGCTTTCAGGTATACACGTATCTGGACTATTATCATGGCTTGTATTATCAAGACACTGCATGATAACTGTGTAGCCTTTGACCCTAGATCTCAGTTATCGTCATTTGAAACACTTGTCGTCGTAAGCAAAACAAACGTGTAGACAAGTCACGTCTGGAAACAAAATTATCTGTAGTGAAATCGTTCACCTCAGAAGGAGTGTCAGAGGTTATTTTTACATTTATTTGGTAAGAGCAACAGAACGAGGTAGATCCACTAACAAGATTGATACGTTAGAAGTCAAAGGACGAGTTTTAGAAGAATGTACAGAAGTGAGGGCAATGAGGAGAGAAATATTTGAAATGTGTTTCAAGAAAATAAATATATGTTTTTATTACTGATATTCATGTGTAATGCATTGTCAGAACTATTACATACTCGAATCAGAATTATTTATATGAAATTACGCAAGAAAAATATAAGAAGTGGAGCTGTTTACAGGAAGAAAGATACTGACACATTATCGAGTAAGGAGCCACCGAAGAAGAAGACTTGGAGAGAAGCAACAAGGGGGCGTCGTACACAGCCTCAGGTCACAGCGTCTCACAAGATACACCACACGGTACTATACCCATTGTTTACCTGCACAGTCGGAGGTGCATATAAAAAAATGCCAAATTCAAATTGAGTGAGAACTCAATTACAAACCAGTGGCTCACAATGCTGGGAGGCCATATAACTCTGGCCAGGTGACTCCCAGGAACTACACCCACCATAAAACTCTTCCACAAGACAAAGAAATATCAGATGGACGACCTCGCGTGGGTATTGGCGTGAACGACAGCTGGCAGATAGAAACAATGGAAGACCCACACACGGAGACATATCATTATTAACATCTCGAGCAAAGTCTTAATAAAGCAAGTGGAAGTTCAGTGACCGGTAATGGCTATCTGGCGTCACTGGTCGGGTCCTCCGAGGTCTTGCGTTCCCCATTACACATGTGGCCATGTCTCTTCTCGATTCCTTCCTAATGCATACATTCTGTAATTATATCCTGAAACGAAAACAAATATGCTTAGATACCCCTCTACTCTCACAGTGGCCTCACTATATATAGTAAGTAGTATCCAGTGTTATTACTTCACTTATATTGCTACAATATCTGGTCGCTGTTTTGAAACTACAGTACACCACTTGAAGAACACTTCGGCAGGCTGTATGATCTGAACTGTGAGTATCGTAACCATACTTTTCTCAAGATATATATATTTTTTTCTCTCTCTGACTGGAATCCACTCAGAATAACATAACGCACGAGATCCTCCAGTTTTAAGTAATTTTCCAGCTAGTCGTGGGAGCTGGCCTTTACCTGTGCAGTCACCCGTACTATTCCATAAAAAGTGGAAAGCGGGTAAAAACACAAGTGAGGTAATGATTCATCATCATTATCATCGGCCCATAACCGTCCTGGTGGGGCCGGAGCATAAACCTCTTCTCTCCTCTCCCTCCCCCTCACCTCACCTCACCCACGTCTGTTCATTTCTGATCGTGGACATCCTCCTCTGATACTGTCTCTTCCTCTCATATTTTACTGACTCTTCGCCTAGTGTGGATGGTTCTCTTCCTATCACTTGTTCTAGACTGCATGACGCTCGGGTGTTTCTCTTCCCATCACTTGCTTAAGACTGCATGACGGATATGTGTAATGCCCGGATGTTGTTAATTATCTTGCATTCAAATATCTTTACGAAGTTAAGATGATTCTCCTCTCTTATCACACGTTCAAAAAGTTCACGATTCTAGATGTTTCTGCTTCTGATACATAGTCATTATTATGTACAATGTTCGGATTTTTCCCTACACACACACACACACACACACACACACGAACGTCACTACAGATAATAATATATCTATTATTGTGGTCTCCCTCACCATTATTCCAAGCGAGTCGTCTTGATCAGTGTCGGTGGTGCCTGGTAAATCATATTCAAATGTAATTTTACTCATCATTACATCAGAATAGTTGTGAATAAATTTACATCTCATTCCCGAGTAAACGTGATTGACTGGTATAACAGTTTTTCACAAATACAATCAATAAACATTATTTTTTTACTTGAGAATATCTGTGCGTTGCTGTCAGTGAAGGGATGCCACTATATATTAACATTTCCAATTCAGTATACGAATATTGTCTAAACATTGAATTTCTACATATAATTTTTTTTTTCATATTAACATCAGGTAAAAGTAATCAAGCTATAACATTTACCTTTGTAGTTAGTGAAATGGTAAAACAAAGGTAATTAATTCAGATAATTTTTCTAACCATTCTATGACTTATGTCGGAACACCAAGCCCACAGGTCCTTCCTACTACACACAGTGTTTATTTAACTAGGAATTATATTGCTAAATTCTTGTTCTGTTATTATGGTGAAGTGTTGGAGAGAGTTCTTAAGTTATCACGGACCATTGAGGGAGATTAATATACTGTAGTGGAGTGTTGGGGCGAGTAATACACTAATGTTGGGGAATAGAATGTTGGAGAAAGAGAGAGAGATGGAGAGAGAGAAACAGACAGACAGATATAAAGTGAGAGAAAGAGGTTAGACAGAGAGACAGACAGACAAATTAGAAAAAAGATAGATAGATAGATAGATAGATAGATAGATAGATAGTGTGGTAGAGGGCGTGGCATAGGACCCGTGACGGAGGCGACCCCACTTATCACCACATTCCTCACGGCTCCGGCCTTGCCCAACTCCTTATCATAATTGCTTTCGATCATCAGACAGCACTCAGGATTACAGTGTTATCCGTAATTTGAATAATCTCTCTCTCTCTCTCTTCTTTCTTTCTTTCTTTCTTTCTTTCTTTCTTTCTTTCTTTCTTTCTTTCTTTCTTTCTACTTAATTTATAAACGTCATCTGGTGTATATTATGCTGTTTTGATTTATATTTCATTCCTATACTGTCATTCATCTTCGTGTCTCATTGTTTGTTATTATTTTATTTATTTTTTCTACATATGTTTAACTACACCTTGAGGAACTTCTTTAATTAGTGTCTCAAGATTTTTTTAACATTCTTGAAGACTTACCCAAGACCAATTCTCCGGAAGCGTGTGTATATAAGTTTTTTTTTTTAATTTCATTCTGTATTTTATATCTGTATTTGGTTATTTCTTGTTATTGTTCACCATTGTTTTGTTGTCTATTAATACTATTATCTATTTTATACATTATTCCAATTTCTTTGACCTGACCTTCTAAATCTGACTTGTGGCTACTCTTCAAATTCTACTTATCATAGCAAGCAAGTTAAGATAGTGTGTCAAGGCATGGTATTACTGTGTGTATATTATATTACGAAACAACATAGCCATTCAGAGTAGAGTCTCAGTATAATTATGATGACATTTAAACCGCCAAAGAGAGCTAATCATATACGTATTCCCACCATAGATTAGGAGGAAAATATAGCGTAATAAACATTGAAAATCATGGCCCTGAATCCTGGCTTCTTGAGTCACCCTTGCTCTCAGGGATTCCAGGCAAGGTCAACTAGGGTCATACCTAACATGTGACTCTGGGCTTATAGTGTTTGTTTTTTCCTCGTCAGATTGGGAGTTAAAGATTGAGTTTCGTTATGGTAGAGCCTCAAGTTTTATTTCGATGCCATTTTTTTTATGGTATGTTAATTTATTTAGGCAGATGTGTCCTGAGATACTGAGTTACAGAAACTTAAGAACGCTTGATAATATGAGTCCTGGTTCTTAGTATTATTTCTGAGACTCATTACGAAATTTGTTGAGTTTGGTGCACTATTTAAATCTTTGAGCATTATGGTGTAACCTTTTTAGGATGATGGTTTAACCCTTTTAGGATGATGGGTTAACCCTTTGATGACGGCTTGAAGGTTTTGTCTGTGATGATATTAATCAGTAAAACAACATATATATCTTAACTTACATTTTTTATAACTAAAAATGATAAAATTTTCACGAAGTATAGTCGTATATCATGACTTAAATTCCCTTCAAACCTATTTGTACATTACATTATATTTTACATACAATATAAAAATATTTAATCAACAATATAATTATAGCTTATGTCTTCCACAAGTTGCACTCTATATATCCAAGACTCGTATCAGCATAAGTAGCAATATTTACTAACAACTTGAGCATCATCAACTCGGCTGCCCGTCCATGGAAGAAATAATCCGGTGAAGCAACTCGGCAGAAGATGACGCCCATGTTTATACGTCCCATCGATTACCTTAATAGAATTCAGGTAATTATTATTGCGAGACTCTGACCCCACTTTGTGGCAGTTTAACGTCACATTCTGTGTGGTGTTACTGCCATGGCCAACTTTAAAAGAGAGGTTAACAAGATAATAGTAACATGGTTATTAATTTCAGGGTAATTATCATTAAGACCGCGCTAACGCTGACTTAGCACTGCGCCTTGGCCTGGCCAGGAGAGCAGCCGGCCCACAGCACCCAAGGCGGTGTGTGTGTGTGTGATGGTGTGGCGATGCGATGTGATATCGTGGTTGTGATGTGGTGGTTATGGTGGCATGGTGGGTGTGGTGTGATAATGTGGTATGGGGGGTAGTGATTATGGTGAGGTGGTGAGGTGGTGGTGTAATTTGGTGTTGTGGTATGTTGGTGGTGGTATAGTATGGTTATGGTGAGGTGAGGTCTTGGTATGGTGTTGTGTAGTGACGTAGTATGGTAATGATGGTAGTGTGAGGTGTTGGTGATAGTCGCAGTGGTGGTGGTAATGATTGTGGTAGGAGATAATTATAGTGTGAAGATAGTGATAAGCATGATGTGGTAATTGTAGTGGCTGGGTTGTGATGGTAGTTGTAGTAGTTGATGGTGGTATGGTAGTATGGTGATTGTGCCATGGAGACGATTTATTGATGATGCGACGAGGATAAAGTTACAGTGTAGGTGTTAGTGACTTTAGCGATATCATTGAAGGCGATGTTTTTTAGATATTTTTTCTTATTGCGTCCGAGGGGGCTAGTTTATTGGGCACCCCCTTACATCCTGTGCAAGATGAAACGCAGAAGCGTTTACAGCGCCCATCTGGGAAGCATGCGGAGTTCATGCTTGCCTTTATGACTCATGCATTAAGGGCGTAAAAGCCTGAAGGGTCATGGGTTTTGTCAGCAAGTTACATAAAGTGACAGAATGGTGAGTGTGTGGGGGGAAATTTCCCGGTAAAATTTATCTGTTTATGGCAAAGCGTGGCAGGTCCCTAATAATGTCAAGTGCCAGCCCATAGGCATTGACAGTATTGAGGGACATACCTTTTAGTGTGATTGTGCTGGCGAGTACGTCGGTAGTGTCGGCTTCAAGGGGGACGTCGAGATGTCAGTAGGGGACGTCCTTCTTGGCGTAGATACGTAGGTCACGAGCATGTCCTCATGGTGGTCAATTGATGTGGAGAACTGGAGTGGATGGGCATTGATGTAGTAAAGGCAACTCTCTTATCTCTAATTTAGATGTTGTGGTAAAAATACTACTACTTCTACTACTACTACAATAATAATAATAATATGCAGATAAAGGATACAAATACACAATATCAATTAGGAGCTGTTAAGTACGAGGTGTTTATTGCAACCTATTCAAGACGTTGCTAAGACAGAACGTGTGGGCGTGTCTCTGCCTCCTTGACTCCCTTAGTTAACAGTACCCAGAGGGACATGTTTTCTGCACTGACAGTAACTAAGGGTATACTTGACGCCATCAGTGAGCACCAACGTTCATCGCTAGAATCATCATCATATGTTAGTGTCTGTATGGAAGGTATATAAAGCGATTATTCTCTCTGTTCTAGTAGTTAGTACTTATATACCTGACACCTCCACTGAACATAAACAATCATTACAGACATCATCAGCATCTGTCAGTGTCTGAGGAAAGATTACAGTACAGATGAATGAGCAGTTCTTGTTCTCTTTGCTTACTACTGGTCTACTTGTTGTTTTTAGTGAGCTCTGACAACAGGGACATCATCAGCATCCGTCAGTGTCTGTCTGTCTCTTGTATTAATATTCACAGACGTAGGCTTCAGTCCACCTTAATTATATTATCTCACCGGTAATGTATATCATCTGATAACAATCGCAAGACAGGAGAAAATCCGACTGTACCCACCAATCAGGGAAAGGCCGTCATTACGTCATTATCTTTTATCATTTTCTTCCCTTGATTTATACAGAAATATCGCAAACGAGCCATAATCACTGGTTAACTTTTTCCAGCGAGTGACTCGGGCCTTACACGCAATCGTCTCGTTCTCACCTCCAGCCCAGAGAGGTCCCCGCTGCCCGCCCGCTCCCCCCGCTCACGGAGAAAGCGCCTCCACACCTACCTTTTTTGGTTAATGTATTTTTTGGGTGAGGATTCTAGACTAATATTTTTCATTTCCCGACCTGTGATACGTGACTTAAAAATGTTGCTGCAGGAGCAAAACTGGTTCTGTATAATTATTTATTTACCGCCTCAATCTCGTAAAATGTCAGAGGATCCACAGATGAGTTTCTCTTAATGTTCCCCAGATTACAGAACCAGCCTCGCAGGGCCAAGACATAATCACTAAAACACCATAGAAAATAAATTGAAATACAGATTGACAGACGAAACAGAGAAGAAGTAGAATAGGAGGAAAGGGTAGAAGAGACTCAGGTAATAAAAGACAGAAACATAGATAAAGACTAGAGATAACAAGCAGGCAATTCCACCTTGTGTTGCGGGGATTTAATGTTTATCTCATTACTCGGGTCGGTCAGTGCGTCGGCCATGACTTGTCGAGTTAATTACAGGGTATTGCAGATTTATGCCCAGGCATCCACGCAGACCTTGATGGCTCCTGATGGATCGCCACCCCGCATGCTACTCCAAGAGGAGGGGGGGGTTGGAGGAGGAGGAGGGCGAAGGATAAGGGATGAGGAAGGGTAGAAGACAGAGGAGAGCAAGAAGGATTGACATGGAGGAACAGTAGGTGTGTGTGGGGTTGGGGGGGGGCAGTGAGGGGAGGAGAAGGAAGAGGAGGAAGAAGAGGAGGAGGAGGAGGTCAGGAAAGGTGTAGCCATGAGCAGAGGTGGTGAGACGGGCGAGATAGTGAGGGAGAGGTGATGAGAGAAGCGAGGTGTTGAGAGAGAGAGGTGGTGAGGGAGGGTGGTGACAGGGGCAGGGTGATGAGGGGGAGATAGTATGAGTGACAAGGTGTAGAGAGAGAGAGAGAGAGAGAGAGAGAGAGAGAGAGAGAGAGAGAGAGAGAGAGAGAGAGAGAGAGAGAGAGAGAGAGAGAGAGAGAGATAAAACGTATCAGAAAAATAACTAAACAAATAGAACAAAGACACATAGAGCCACACAGACAAAAAATAAAGACAAACAAAGAGAAAGAGAGAAAGAGAGAGAGAAAGGGATGAACATGAAGAATACAATATAACAAAGGACAGACAATGAACAGCAGGAGAAAACGATAAACAGGATTAAGAAAGAGGAGAGAGACTTAGAAAATATGAAAAATATTACACAGGGAGATGAATCCACGAGAAGATATGGGTGATTAAGATAAAGGGATGGAGAAGGAGAGGTGGAGGAGAGAGGGAAGGAGTCAAGGTAGGTGATAAAGATACTTAAGAGGGGGAAAATAGAAGAGAGAGATAGACAGATAATGAGAGAAAGAGATAGAGACAGATATACAGGGGAAGAATGAAAGTAAGTGATAAAAATACGTAAGAAGATGAGATAGATAGATAGATAGATAGATAGATAGATAGATAGATTGTTCATAAATCAGCACACGAGCATCAACTAAAATAAATTACAATCACACTTCCTAAACAATCTTTTATTTGGCCAATTTTTTGTTTCCGAATAAAAGTTCATCAGTTCTGGTCCATAATTATCAAGTGAACAGTTAACATCGATGTCCCGGGGTCAGTTAATCAAGTAACTTCATGTAATAATAAGTTTGCTTTATAAATCCCTGAGGTCAGAGGTCACCCGTGTAAGCAACCAGGGCTGTCTTGTATTACACGGGCTATTGGGCGGACCTGCCTCTAGTTGCCTCCATCACCGATGTTTACTGTACAAGGTTGGGTCTTGTGTGTCAATAGTGAGTATCTAGTTTATTCTCTCTCTCTCTCTTCAACACTTCAACAAATACACAAATACAGTTCTAGAGTAATATATTTTTATCTGACCTTCATACACTAAGTCACACGTGTAAAAATCTCTCTAGTTTCAAGTCCCACTTATAAATATGTGTTACATTCTCACGTACCCTGTTTGAGTAACTTTTCCACCCAGGAGTCACACTTAAATGTGTGAATTAAATGTGATGATTCTAGTCAACTGTATGAGTAACTGTAGTTTTCCTTCCTCTTGATATTCGTTCTAGTTTCCAGTCATTTTAAGAAAGCATTTCTTGTGCTTACCAGTCACCTGTTGTGTCCTGTCGATTACAATAATTTCTGGAGTCTACAGTCATCAATTTAAGCAATCTCTGTAGTTTACAGGCACTTAATGTAGATAATCCATGCAGTATACAGTCACCAATGTAGACAATCCATGCAGTTTGCAGTCACCAATGTAGGCATTCACTCTAGTCTACAGTCATCAGTGTAGACAATCCCTGCAGTCTACAGTCACCAATGTAGTCAATCCCTGAAGTTACACGCACTTAATGTCGACAGTCCATGCAGTCAATAGTCACCAACGTAGACAATCCCTGCAGTTTACAGTCACCAATGTAGACAATCCCTGCAGTCAACAGTCACCATTGTGCAGTAGTCAACCCCTGCAGTCTACAGTCACCATTGTGCAGTAGTCAACCCCTGCAGTCTACAGTCACTGACGTAGACAAATCCTGCAGTCTCTAGCCAGCTGTGTGGCAAAGTAACCTGCAGAGTCTAGTCCCGGCTCCCCCCGCCCGGCCTGAGTGATGGATGAGAGGTAGGTCTTGTGAGGGAGAGAATGATCCCGCTGGCGAGGCAGGTAATCACCCCCACTGTGGGCTTGCAGGCAACTCTAATTGTCGAGGCTAGCTTGTTTAATTACTACCTTCCCCCCTCATAGCGGCAGTCCCACCCCAGTCTTACTGACACTCCCCACAAAACACTCCTCGTCCTCTACCTAAATTCCCTCCCTCCTTCCCTCTCTTTTATGTTGTAATATCACATTGCCTTTAAGTACCCCGGTGTAACTAAGCGTATAAATGTGCAGTGTTTATGAAGATGTAACCTTAAAGGCCCTAAATGTAACTTAGAATAACTTTTGATACGTGAAATTGACACCAGTAACCTAAGTTAATAGTAAGATAAGGTTCTAGAGTGCAGGAGAGTAGTCTGTCTCAAGGTGTAAGCTGAAATAGCCCTGGCGTAATGTGTTATTATTTAGCATTTGTGAAATTGACAGCACTAAATTCAACTAAGTATAGCCTGGAGTTATTAATTGGTATTTTGGGTTAATTGTCTCACTGAGCCTTTTAAAATTCCAGGATTATTAGCCAAATTTATTGCGTCACTGAAGATGAAAGGTATTACTTTTTCCTCACACACAGGTAATAATTCCTCCAATAATTGATATAAACAAGTAATTACAACGTCGTATACTAGTAATTCCAGTGTCGACCATTTAAAGAAATAACCATGAATTTCAAAGTCTAGGAATCGGGGTCTGGCTAAAGGCGGTATATCTTTATGGGCAAGAGAACGACGCCCCAATTGACCCAGGTGTGAAGGACTGTAATAGACCCCTCTAGGAAGGTAAACCACAGTCCTCTAGGAACTTAGACTCAACTAATCTATACAAAAAAATAAAAATAAAACGTGACCATAGATATCCTGCGAGTGTTAATATTTGACGCCCTTGTTCCCCTGACTTCTGGGTGACTTGTATTCGTCCTGGGTATAAATAACAAACATAATAAACTGTTATATAGTCCTGACAAGTATTTAACCTTTTACTTTCTATATGTTCCACTGTGTAGTTAATACTGATGTCACTTAATAGTCCTTTGATGTCTTGAGTCGTCCACATCCGTCATGACACAGGCGGGTACATGGCGTTCATTTATCTGTTGTTACAAAGGGAGAAATCCGTCCACAGCTGGGTCCCTGGACATGGCAACGAAGGATTGGGACCTTCCAGCACCCTTATCTCTTAATCCAATCCCAGGTTGACCCCGGCACACCAGCTGCCAGATAAGGTCCAGCTCGGGCCAGACCTACCATGGTGTGTGTGTGTGTGTGTGTGTGTGTGTGTGTGTGTGTGTGTGTGTGTGTGTGTGTGTGTTTTAACGCTTCCACTCCATATTTTCCGTTTATCTATAAGAGACAATCATATGGTTTGGTTAGATTGGGTTTCGAGAGTCTGTAATAAATAAATTTGGTTTTATAAATCTGACGTTACAACGCTATTGCTATTTTGTGTTAATAATTTAACTAAGCTTCTGAGTATCTAGATTTAAGGTGGTTCTGGTGTAAAGGAATATATCTAAATATTTTGTTTATTTGTCAGACTTTTGATCTAACAAAGTTTGGAAACGCCAAAAATCTAGTAAAAACAAACACACAGAAGCCACAGAAACTTGCGGTGTTCCTTGTCAAAATTTACGACCTCTGAACAAGGCCCCAAACATGTAATTTGTAGTCATTGTATCTTTGTGTGTGTCCTTGGAAAAAACTGAGACTATCAAAAAATTGATTTTACAAGAAAACAAGAGCGAGTATAAGTGTAGAGATACACACGGTACAACGCCCTGAAAATTATGTTTCTTGTTTCCCCTTTGACACTAACGAACATGTAAACAGATCCAGCGAAAATATGCGCCTAGTTCCTTTATATATGGCTGACATGAAACAACGAAGGAAAATGCAATTTTCACAAGATGTCATTGGTTAGTGAAAAATACGTATAAACTACACTTGCGAGAGATGTAGCAAAGGCATAAATTACACACGAGGATACCCTGTTGGTAACCGATGCGCACGAACTGATCACGGGGGGAGCGTGTAATATATGCATTAGTAACATCTGTCATCCGTGACGACGTGTGTCAAAACCCCTCGATATCTAAATGGGAAGAAGTTGAAATATCGATCTTGGTCTATAATTTGGTGCTTGAGTCTGAGTCCGATGAAGCAGAGAATTCCTGACAGTCGCCGTGAGCCACAACCACAATTACGATCGTCAAAACGTGAGATCCTGAACACCCGCCCGAGTGCCCCCGGTCCCGCCCTGCCCGCAGGATTCTCACACATTCACAGTGCCGAGGAGCAGGACGGACCCAAGGAGGGTTAGGATTAGGGGTGGAGCAGAATGAGATAACTCGTTGAAGGAGTCTTGACCCTTTCTTTTGTTATACTTTATAAATCCTCAGCATAGTATTCCTAATTTCATACTTTCAATTGTCCTTTCCTTAGATCACTCCCTTTCGAGGTGTCCTTCCTTCCTGGGTTCTTCCTTCAGATATTCCTGCCTACATTGGGATTTCCTTGACGAGTTTATCCCACTCCTTTGGATGATGTATGATGTAATTATAACGAGGTGAAGCTTCTGCCGCATCTTGAGGCGCTGACCTTCAATAATTATTTCCACCTCATTCTGCTGACAGTGAGAGGGAGACGTTAGTGCATGTACACGACACTGTGGACTCCAAGTGTACCGAGTTTCCTTTCGTTGACTCATACAGTTCTAGGGAAATAATCTAAATGAAAACACGTGTTTATTTATACACGTATCCGTGAGAGTATGAGTGCGTTTATGTTTATGCATTGTTAGTTATGTATTCCTTGTGTACTAAATCTACTCATTGACAATCTTATGTGTTATATCAGAGATCGACTTAGTCTTGCAAAGATAATGATTAAATCAATACACTAGAGACGATGATACTAGCTTTAGGGTCTATTGACACAATCTACGTAAAACCAAACCCAACCCAACCCAACCCAACCCAACCTAACCTAACCCAACCCAACCCAACTGCATTCACTCCATCAACTCTAGTCCACTAGTCTATAAAATATAAGAAGACGGAAAAAAAGTTGATATTCTCAAACTTTAAGTCGACCTGAAAAAGTCTATTTTAACCCTGTCCATCATCCTTAAATCTTGTTAGCTAAATTACATTAATTATTGTAAAATTGTGAACAGTAATGAGGGAGGGAGAGGCCGGCCGTGTCCTCATGTCAGCTTCGCCATAGTCTTAATACACGACCTCCACAATACCTCCACTCATAACCTCTTCAATACCATAACCTCTTCACTACCTCCTTTCATTCCCTGCCCATTACCTCCACATGTAACCTCTTCATAACCTCCACTCCTAACCTTCTCAATAATTCCACTCATGACTTCTTTGCTACCTCTCACAACCTCCAACCTCTCACAACCCCACCCCCACAACCTCCACCTCACAACCTCCACCCTCACAACCCCCACCACAACCCCACCTCACAACCTCCACCTCACAACCCCCACCCCACAACCTCCACCCACAACCCCACCCTCCCCACAACCTCCACCCTCACAACCTCCACCTCACAACCCCACCTCACAACCCACCCACAACCTCCACAACCTCCACCTCACAACCCCCACCTCACAACCCACCCACAACCCCACCCTCACAACCTCCACCCTCACAACCCCCACCTCAACCCCACCCTCACAACCCCACCTCACAACCTCCACCCTCACAAACCCCACCCTCACAACCTCCACCCTCACAACCTCCACCCTCTCAACCTCCACCCTCACAACCCCCATCCTCACAACCCCCACCCTCACAACCTCCAGCCTCACAACCTCCACCCTCACAACCTCTACTCTCACAACCCCCACTAACAATATAAATAAAATTTGTATATATGTTTCTTTTTTTTTACCAACAAACTATTGCGTTTTATCATATATATTTTGTATTTATTCACGTAATTAAGCATCCAGTTATTATTAAACTTATAAACTTTATCTGCAAACTTCGTAATTTTATAATTTTATCTGTGATGTGTTATTAATAGGCCTATACTATGTTATTAATAGGCCTGTACTATATTGAGTAGGTAGATCTGAACCGTTTGTGTCTATATCTCTGAATGATGTCTCTTAATATGTCTTAATATCTCTTACAGTCTCTCATTATGTTCATGTGTTGTTCATCTTGGGAAGAGTGTGTTATAAAATACTTTACTTAATTATATAGGAAACCATAACTTGTAACTATAAAACGTGTTAATTATAAGATAAGTATAGTGTATAGAGGCTACCTGTTGCTGATGTATGTTTACTTATCTATTATTATTTTAGTTTATATTATTTTATTTTATTTTATTTTGTTTTGTTTTGATTTATTTTATTTTATTTTATTTTATTATATTTTATTTTGTTTTGTTTTGATTTATTTTATTTTATTTTATTTTATTTTATTTTGTTTTGTTTTGTTTTGATTTATTTTATTTTATTTTATTTTATTTTATTTTATTTTATTTTATTGTATTTTATTTTATTTTATTAAATTAATTGTTTATATGGTTAGGTTATCACTAACAGGTAAACAGTCATGGCATTAAACAGCATTTAAATAGTCCAATAAAGTCACACTGGCAGGATGCGATCTGCTACACCTGAGAACAGTGTCAGAAAAGCCACCCCAAAATTCGCTGTTCTACTAATTTATGCTATGCCCTTGAGGGTGGTAGAGAAAATGGGACATGGAACTGCATTTGTAACTGTCGGTGAGATATTTCCTTTATAACTAATATTGTAATGGTATCTGAGTGTTCTAACGTACACTTTATTAAGGCTAACCGTATCTCCCAGTATGGTAAGAAATTTATATTTGTATGAGAAAGAATATGACATCTTGATATCTATATGAGGTAAGATAGTGAATATCCTGGTATAATTGTTTATACTTATATTACTTATATAGATTGTGGATGATGACGTCAAGTTGTATATCTAGGTTTTCATACACTTATAAACTTATCCAGTAATTTCGATTACTATGATAAGTTTACTGAGATAAAATTTATTGGTCAAAATAAACCTCCATCTACTGTTAATTTCATAAAGGTAAAACATCGTCACCAGTAAATTTCCAACCAGTATCTTATTTAGGGAAAGAAATTACCCCAGAGTATAATTCAAATCATAATAACCTACAGGTAAAGTTAATTTCCATAATATAGTCTTCTTTAACTCCTTCTTTATCTATATTTATTTTTATTTGTTGACGACTTGTGTCTGTGTTAACTGAGACAAATCACGTAGTAGACTCTCTCCACTAACCCTTTCCCTATTGAGACGCCATTTTTAATATTTTCTTTTGTTAACGCCATGTGATTTTATTCAGCATAGAGAGGACCCCATACACAGGGGTTAAAGGGCAGAAATACCCCATAACATCATCATCATAACATCAGGGAGGTAGGACATGGTATTATCCTCCTCAAAGGAGTATCATAGACCTATTGGTGATCACTCGGCGTGACCTCAGCTTGGTCTTAAAGTTGAAGGTCTAATACCCCCAGACTTGCCTTAATGAGAAGTTGGAACCTTTTGCCGCTAGGTAATGAGACTTTAAAGACCGTGGCGTTCCTTGGCGGAAAATACATCGCTGTGGGACTCCCTAAATGACCATTACCTGACGTGTTGTTTCTTCACAGGAACCTTGAATAAGATGTTGATGTTCCTTGAATGGGATATACGACGAGTTTGTGTTGCTTGAGAGAGAGATAAAGTTAGTCTGTTTTCTGTTTTTTTTCTTTTTCTGTTTTTTTTTTAAGCGGGAAGTCTAACATGTTGCCACTTCATGAGAGGGAAGTTCAGGATCTTGGTACATCTTGAGAGGGAAGTTCAGTGTTTTGGTACTTCTTGAGAGGGAAGTTCAGTGTTTTGGTACTTCTTGAGAGGGAAGTTCAGGATCTTGGTACATCTTGAGAGGGAAGTTCAGGATCTTGGTACATCTTGAGAGGAAAGTTCAGTGTTTTGGTACTTCCTGGGAAGGAAGTTCAGTGTTTTGGTACTTCTTGAGAGGCTTGAGAGGGAAGTTCAGCGTCTTGTTACTTCTTCATATTAGAGGCAAATATTTCAGCATAACTTAACAGGAAAATCCCGCAACATGTTATTTCTTAAAATTATGCGTGATATATTGTTACATTCATTTGGTCTCCTTGCCTTACAAAAAGAGGACTTAATATGTTTTATGTTTTCCTGTGTATGAGAAAACAAAACCATTTATCTCGCAACTTATACACATCCCCGAATCTAAGAAAAGAACAGGAAGAGACAGAGAGATAAATAATAAAGATTAAAAGAAACAAAAAAGAAAATATGAAGGATAATTATGAATAAAACAGGAGTCGCACATTTAGCACAAGTAACTGGGTATTCTTGTGTTATCCTCCGTGCCCTCAACACCGCCCCCCCCCCTTTCATGACCCCACGTACCCCCTGTAGTAGGCAACATTACTGCGCATGATCCCTGGGCCACACTATCATTACCGGGCCGGGGCGTGGCTGTGCATGGCTGGGGAATAATTTGTGATGCGGGAAAGACTGCATGATGATGATAATCCCACGGCGTTTGAAGGCTCAGGAACGGCCCGTGTCACCCGCTTGACTTGTGTGGCTGAAGGATTGAGTTTTAATGCCTGTGTTGCTCTCATGGAGGCCTGAGGGCGGCGCCGACCGTGTGAGGGGTAGGGCAGGTCGCAGGCGAGGAGGTGCGGCTCACTTTCGTCGTGTTGTTTCCTGAGGTTATAGCTTATACGCCCTGAGTTGTGCTGCTGCTGGTGTGTGACTTACAGATGAATGGCACTGTCAAGGTCTTAGGAGGAGAGATGCCTTAAACCACTACTCTGTTGGGAGAATGTACAGCATAAGAACTTTACCCATGACTACGTATTTTTACACACAAGGTCAGATAACCTAGCCGGGGTTCTTTCAAAACATTGTCGCCATGATAAAGGAAAAGTACAATATAACCCTTCATGCCATAATAACGTGTTAGCTTAATCAGAAAACTCCTAATGACTCAGTCGACTGGAACCAAATTCTCACGGTAGAGTTGCTGGATACTAAGGACGGATCTAATAGGTTCGACGTCCCTAGAGATTGCATTTAAAGGGAGTTTAATCCAGTAAGCGAGCCTCTCTTTTTTTTTAACTAAATATCTTAAATACCTGCCTTTAGCGATTCTTTCATCAATTAAAAAACGTTTATTGGGCTTTTGAAAATATACAAAGAAAACAGATCATTTCCTCTTTCGATGTTTACCTTTTAGGATCTGTACACCTGCGACACACAATGCTAGTTAGATTGATTTGGGTTATTTCATCTTACTACCTCAGTGCATTAGGTCTGGTTCATGGTAGTCCTGATCAGATGGCAGGTGTTAATATACCTGTGTAGTCCACCGCCGAGGCTCAGGTGTATCACTGCAGGGGTGGGATACGTCACACTTGGGCTAAGATGCATCACACTAGGGCTAAGATGCCTCACACTAGGGTTAGGATGCGTCACACTAGGGTTAAAATGCCTCACACTAGGGTTAAGATGCCTCACACTAGAACTAAGATGCCTCACACTAGAACTAAGATGCCTCACAGTAGGGCTAACCTGCCTCACACTAACAAAAAGATGAGTCATAATAAGTTATAAGAGCATCACCTCTGCCTTCTTCACACCCTGTAATTATTTTCGATTCATCAGGACACTAAGAGGAAGTATGACTCACGGCCTGGCATAAACTCCAGACAGTTCAAGTGCCAGACGAATGACCTACAGGAGCCGGATGCGTGGAGTAGGGGGTAAGGAGGCGATCAACTGAGGTCGTCGATAAGGATGACTCTACAATGGTTCTTCCTTCAGCAGGTGGACTTTAAAGCATATTTAGTTGAGCTCTGTAATCTCTCTCGGTCTCCATACGAAGGTTAGTTAGGGGGGGCGGATAATATATGAATCCCACTCGTTAATATACGGCCGTTAACATGTTAATATATTAGGAGAAGAAATTAACATGGTCAGCAACAAGAAACCACTACCCTTGCGTCATTAAAGGTTGCTAGACAATATTATCTTTTCTTAGGTTAGTTTTCTCACACAAACCACTTAAGGATAATAATAGTGTTCTTATAATTTGTGTCTTATATTTAGTTAGTATCCAAAAAAAATGTCGAAGTTTTGTCTTACCTCTCAACTTGGCCCTTCCAAACTCCCCCTCCCTAACCCCCCACCTCCTCACCCCCACCCCCCCTCCTCCACCCCCACCTCCTCACACTCACCCCACCTCCTCACCTCCCCCCCCTCCGAAAAAAAAATCAAAGTGGTCTTATGGACAATTGATGCACTGAAGGATTTATGTCTTTGATAGACTATGATCTAAGGAAATCAACGAAGATGATAGTTAGACTCTTATCTCTATATTATTTTTAAAACTACGCTACATTTTATAGGATAAAGACTTAGTGTTTATGACCTACACCGAACTCAATCAAGGAGGGTGACCCAGGCTGGTTTAATCGTCTTATGACCTTGAGTTGGTGGCGATCTTGGGGGCTATGGTGGTCAATACAAGGAGGAGGAGGAGAGTGTGGGTATTTAGCCCATGGAAAGTGTGGGTATTTAATCTAGGGAAAGTGTGGGTATTTAGTTCACGGGGAGTGTGGGTATTTAGCCCGTGAAGAGTGTAGATATTTAACCCATGGAGAGAGTGGGTAACCCAGCCCGAGGGACAAGGCGTGTTTCTTGGAAGACTCCATTCCGAGAGTGAGGTCCGCCCACACCTGCCTTGATGGTTACCAATGACAATAAATGAACACATGAGAAACTATAACTATAAACAAGACAAAGTAATAATAATGTCTGGAGCCAAACATCGTGTGTGTGTGTGTGTGTGTGTGTGTGTGTGTGTGTGTGTGTGTGTGTGTGTGTGTGTGTGTGTGTGTGTGTGTGTGTGTGTGTGTGTGTTACTCAGAGACGATGAAATTCTTGAGAGGAGGAGTTAAAGGTGTCTTAAATACCCAAGTGTAGCTACTCAAAAGTTCCTAAGGTGATTAATTCTCGTATATATACCCCAAGACACAAGAATATATCTAACAGGTTAAATTAAGCTAAAACACAAAGTTAACGCCCAGGTTTAACATAAAATTTACATTGACTAACTAAATAGCCTCACTTAGATAAATAATTCTATATAGTTAAGGTAAATTTTTATTCTAATTCACATGCTAATTTTTGTATATAACTTTTAAACTTTATTATTAAACAAACAGTTTGGGTTAGGTTAGGTTAGGTTAGATTAGGTTATGAGGAATTTTGATCGTAACACATACTAAGAATTTGAACACTGATGCTAGTTAATAGGAATGACATTTGGGCATTAGTACGACGTAACTATAGGCTCGAGATGAGACTAAACAGGCATCAAAAAAAGAAACGTGAAGAGACATTGAGAGAAATTAAGGTACAGAAAAAGACAGCAAGAGTGAGGTGGAGTGAGGTGAAGTAGAGTGGAGTAAGAGATGGAGTGAAGTGAGGATGGAGTAAGATGGAATAAGGGTGTAGTAAGGATGGATGAAGTGGGGTAAGGATGGAATGAGAATGGAGTGAGGATAGAGTGAGGCTGGAGTCAGATGAAATGAGTATGGAGTGAGGTAGAGTGAGGATGGAATTACGATGAAGTCAAGATAGAGTCAAGATAGAATGAGGATGGAGTAAGATGAAGCGAGTATGGAGTGAGGTGGAGTAAGGTTAACAGAGTGATACATAAACATTGGCAAGCTACAGACCCTGACCTCAGCATAAACCTTGTGAACAGGTTTTATAAAGATAGTCCTGATGCTATTATTTTCATTTTTCTAATTACCGAGTGTCTTACCTGCAGGGCGACGAGGACATACAATCTTAAACAATCACGAGTCAATGCCATCATTATCCAAGCTATGTGTGACCTTGACCTTCTGGGTATAAAATTACTATTCCTTGACTATTTTATATTATTTTGGTTAATTTATCCTAACTAAAAACCGATATTAAACTTGTTGAAATATAATAGGTTAATATTTACTTCTCACGAAAAGTAAAATAAGTAAAATAAGGTAAATAAAGAAATATTATACGTTGTTCTTTTGTTTATCTTGCTTCACCCTAATGATCAGCTTGGAGTTATATGCTTTATAAGTTATTACTGGTTGTAGTGAATGATGTCTTTGTTTCCAGGACTGAATCTCAACATTTCTCTCTGATGATCTCCCTTGCTGAATAAACATCTCTTGATATAATGTTTTTCACGTCTTTATCATCTTTTCCTTCGTTTGTTTTTTTGTGGTTCGCTTGGGGGGTGTTTCTTCTCTCGTATATTTCTCGTTCCTATGTTTCCTCTCTCTTTATTCCTAATTATCTGATATATAATTGTGTTTCATCTTTTTTTTTCTTTCTACTTTTCTAGATAGTTCATCACTGGTACGAAAACTTTATTATAGTTTGAGTCGTTCATATAGAAGATACATAGATATAGACAGTCAAGAGATTATAACACCTGCACTCCACCAACACGGCCGAGATTCATTAAACTTGGCACCTGATGTACGAGACAGTGTTGCCCCTCCCCAACACGAGGAGTGGACCACGGTGGAGGTTCACGTATTGTAGTAGGGGCTCTTACCAGGTACTCCCGGAGAGGTATGGTAGTACTGCGGGAAAGGTAAGGTAGTATTCTGGCAGATGTATGGTGCTAGGGAGAGGGGGGGGAGTGAGCTTTCACCATAAATTTGGAAGAGCTATGGTGCCAGATGCTCTCAACAGGTATAGTAGGTGAGATAGGATGGTATGGTGTTAAGGGTCTTTCACCAGGTATACTCACGGATATGTATGGTGATATGGGACCTCAGCAGGTACTGTGAGAGGTATGGTGAAGGTGGTTCTCACCGTTCATTGCCTGAGGCCCAGCCACCATCAGCAGTACTGCCTCAGGACTCACCTCATCATGTCGGATATGTGTGTGTGTGTGTGTGTGTGTGTGTGTGTGTGTGTGTGTGTGTGTGTGTGTGTGCGTGTGTGTGTAAATATATTTTTCAACACCACTCTTACATCTAAATATCACCTTTACTGATTTCTAAAATGCTCACTCGACAATACTGTTATTAACCCTTTGATATGATTCTTTTGTTTTAGTCCCCCTTCAGTTATTTCTTCATATCCCATAAAAGTGTCTCGCGTTAACCTAAATAAGAAATGGCGTTCAAAACCGGAAATAATTACTCATTCAAAAGGTAATGTATATAATTGTAACTACGGCTGCTTAACTCACAGCCCACACAAGGAGCGAAATACTCTAGGGAGACTGCACGCCCACATTGGCACCTTGCATGGGGGGGGGAGGGAGGTGAGGGGTTCAGGTGTGTTGAATTTCCTTTCTAACCGAAGCTTCTGAAAGGAATTTAACCAACTGGAGAAGCCTTTAGCAACAACAAAACTACAACACCACCACCAACAGCAAAACAACAAGAACACTACAACAACAACAACAACAACAATTACATAACAGCACCACTACAACAACAACAACAACAACCAACAGCACTACAACAACAACACTACAACAAAACGTCCAAATAGGCATCAGAATTACACAGACTCACTTAACACCAGTAAGAAAATAGAATTACCCTCTACAATATCTCTGTGTCTAGTAAGTTTCCCAGATGTATCGTAATTGTATTGATCTATTTAACTTCAACAACAACAAAATTATATCTCGTTAGTTTTGTCACCTTTGTCTTGTGGAATAAAGAGAGGTGTGTGGATATAGTACTTAGACACAGGATAGATAACGATAATAAAATATTCTAAAATTTCAATATAAAACTAACTAAAAAAAAATATTAGAATAATTATAAATAACACTTAAGAGTAGATATAGTAAAAATATTAATACTGACTTTATAAATTTTCTGGATATTATGGGGGATATCTTAGTTAGATTTGCTTATGGAATTGGAAAAAAAAATGCATTGGTAATATCATTTCGAGGATAAAATAATGAAGGCTATGAAATCCTTAGTAGTTTATGGTTAGATTCAGCAGCTGAGAGTAATATTTTGGGCTGGTTTTAAAATTCTATTGTTTCAGTACTGATTACGGCTTAAACGAGAGGTTGTTAATATCAAGATTGTGAATCTATCTATCTATCTATCTATCTATCTATCTATCTATCTATCTATCTATCTGTCTGTCTGTCTGTCTGTCTCATATTTTTTTTCCACACGCCTTTACGAAGAGACTTACCTTCCTATGTCAAATTTATTATTATCCTTTCAACTTTTATTTTATGATTTTTATTTCATACAAGATCACCATCATTACATTCTCCACCAGCCATTGTGTATGTTAAAAAGGTCTCCTTATATTATCCTCGTAGCTGGATGGGTCAACACCTCTTTTGCTATTGATCGGGGGAAAAAAGTAAAAAGAAAAAAAGGAAAAAAGCCCTTATGCACCCTAACCTAACCTAACCTAACCAAAACTAACCATTAGTAGTGAAACTCGCCCCTAAAAAATTAGCCTCGGAGCCTTCACCTACCCTACAATCTTCATAAATTGACAGTTAAGGCAAACACCTCTCTACCTGTGGCAATTTTCCGAATAGTTAATGTTTTTTTTATTTTTTCGAGTGTATTTGTGTATCAGTGAGTTAATTTTGTCTGTTTGTCTGTCCATTATATTTCTCATCGTCTAAACACTCACATTTTAATTTATCTATTCACTTATCTGCCAAAATGTCTATCTATCTATCCCGCCAAAAAAATACAATCTCACATCAATGAATTATCACCTGTAATAGTCCTTTCTACCTGTCTGTCTCTATACCTGGGACGCATCAGAACCTGGGAACACACACACACACACACACACACACACACACACACACACACACACACCCACACACTTCATCAAACGCCGACGCTGTAAGAAATCTCACCTCAACTCAAAATTATGTGTTTCGTATTACAGTCGGACGAGGGACAAAAACTGACGTATATCAACGTAAACAATAATCTCCAGAGTTTGGGACACAAATCAAAATTGTGTTCTTTACGAGGTATTGTCGAGGGGGAGGAGGAGGAGGAGGAGGAGGATGATGGGGGTGGTGGGAGTGTATCTCTGATGGAAGGTCTAGTGAGGGTGTGAGACAGAGTGGATGGCATGAGAGAGAGAGAGAGAGAGAGAGAGAGAGAGAGAGAGAGAGAGAGAGAGACAGGCTGATAGAAAGAGCAAGAAAGATAGAGGAGAGTGAGAGGACAACAATAAACAGAGAGATAGAGATTGACGAAGAGTGAAAGAGAGAAAACGAGATAAAAAAACCAAGAGGACGGAGAGAGGCATTAAACAAGAGAGCCAACTAGATAGAAAGAGAGTAACGGAGAGGTACAAGAGGAACGAGAGAAAGAGAGATAGAATAAAATAGAGATGAAGCCAGAGGTAGAAGAGAAAAGGAGAGAAAATTAGAGAACAAGACAATGAGAGAGACAGATAACACAAAAAGATAATTATGATTTTGATTAGAATTTTTATATTAAACTAAATAGTCTATATATTTCATGGTAGGTTAGGTTAGGTTAAGTTAGATTAGGTTAGGTGGTTGAAAATTAAACTAAAATATCTTCCCTTTTAATATTTTAACCTCCTATTTATATGTTTTCTATGGTTCCCTCTTTCATTAATTTCCATAGATGTCAAGATGATCCATTACATGTAAATTGTTACTGCTATTTGTTCAGTATTTTTTTTGGGGGGAGGAGGGGTGGGGTGGGTGGTTTTCTTTACACCTAACACGTTTTTCTCCCCTAGTTCACCTCCCTATTGTCCCCCCTCCCCCTGTATGTCAGCTGCCCGTAGCCTCCCCTCTTTCATCAACCTCCCCGTGATGCCATTAGCCAAACATTGAGAGTTATGCCCGGCCGCTCCACAGCTGACGAACGTGATGACAAATATGATACTGGCATGCTATCCACAGCCCCCTGACTCCCAAGCTCGGCTGCACCTCCACGACCACACACGTCCTACCTTTCCTATCAAACCTATACACTGCCACTCTTCCCTATCCCTACAGTATATTTCTGGAGATATTTATACTGTATATCGCGTTCTTTTTCCCTCCTCATTATCATGTTACATCCTTATCCTTCTCTCATTCTTACAGTGTATTTTTACGATCACATCTCGGTATCATAATTCAGTATACGTCTATGGCAACATCCTTTTTCTATGTGATATTGCATCCTCTCATTGCCATTTCCCTTCGGTGTGTTTTCTTCTCTTCCAGATCAATATACCTTTATGGCCATATCACCTCTTTTCTGTGACCCTTCACCTCTACCAGGGCTGTACACCTACAAGAACATGGTATAACCTCAGTCAATTATCGAGCACCACTCTTCACCTTTTTCTTTTCCAGATTCTCAGTGCCTTCAGACTGTCACGTCTTTACGATGTTCCTCCGCCATCATGTTTCTCACTCCCACTCCGGTACTCCCACTGCCACTCTCTTCATAACTAGTCTCTTACACCCCCACCACACCACACCACACCACACCACACCACACCACACCAACATCTCCAAATACGTGGACCTCCATGATCACGTCGGTCACCCACATGCCGCCTCCGTCACCTATATACAGGCTGTGTATATTTCCAAGATCATGTTACTCATTCTTAAGTTCAATACATGTCCATCACGATATCCCCAGGCCTCACGACAAGTTATTTCAATGATCCTACCTCTTGTAAATTACCTGAATATTAAAAGGTAGATTCTCACTCCCCTAACTCTCTACCTGCACTACTCAAGCATCACACAGGTCAACACCCTCAGGCTCTTAAGCTGTAATACTTCCCTCTCTAATCAGTATACTCGAGTCCTCCACAACCGTTTTAGTCACGAGTACCGACATTTCCTCACTTTTTTTTTCAGTATTCTAATCCTTAGCCCATACTTCTGCGCTACCTACTGTAGTTGTCCCATTCATACACATCCTGTTAACATACTTCATGAATTATTGTTTTAGATGAATAGCCGACGACCCATACCCACACGTCCATAATAGCCTTCTTATTCCCAGACCCCCATACTCAAGCTATCATCATCCAGTGTGTGTTTCTGATCTTCCTTATGTTCGTCTTCTTCTATAGGGACATGTTTCCAGCATCTCTTCAGTAGATATTCCCATATATTCCATGTTAATATTTCCTGCCCTTTTTCCCTCACGTCAACAACACTTCTTGATGAAAAACTGAAGTAACAGCGGGGCTTCAGATATTTCGACCAAGATTTTCTCACTTTTCCCTGTTTTTAATTTTTGGGTCTTATACTTTCACCCAGCGTCTACACCCTAATATTTCGTTCATCATATATCTGCCTATATTACTTTTCCTCGACTATATATAATGTTCTTTTCTATCTTCAGTTTCTTTAGCTTTCTCTCGGTATATATAACAGCTTTCTCTTCTTGGTCTATCTCCACCATCTTTCCATCCTCACCTCCAACCACAGCCCACTTCCTACCATCACTCCACCAGCACCCCACACACCCCTACTCCATCCCTTTCACCCCCTACCCACCTCTACTCCCCACTTACAGATCCCCCCCCCTTCTTCATACCACCACCCCTCCTCCCCTCTACTCCCGGATCCTCTCCCCTTCTTCAACCCCTACCCACCTCAACTCCACCCCCTTCATTCACCCCCACCCCAACCACCCTCCACTCCTCCACCTCCACGCTCTCATGCCCGACCTGGGAATTATGATGATGACGCTGTTCTTCCCTTTTTGCGGAAATTTGTGTTATCGATGAGTTTTACGAGATCATCAGACGCGGGAGTTGCATATGTATATTATTTTGATATATAGAAACGCTAGAGGGAGGGGGAGGAGCCGGAGGAGAGCCAAAAAAAAAAATATAGAAATTGCCTGGGATGTGACGGACAGGGAGTGCTCACGCCACCATTACACTCCGGGTCGTCAGTCTTCCGGAGGCTCCCTGATGCTCTTAGGTCATGGGTACCCGCCTCCCAGGACCTACCTGAAGCCTTCATCTCGTGGGAGTAGTATAGCACCAGAACCTCCTCTTCCTACACTAGACCACAGCTTCTTCCCCAGTGGCATACTCCCATATTCTATTACCACAGATAACACGTATAGTAATGTCCATATGTTGGTGTTTTAGGCAAGTATGTGTATTTTTTTTGTGCTTTTCTAATTCATCTGTAAGGAGGAAAGCGGAGTTGTTGGCAGGAAAGGGGGAGAGGACGTAGCATGAGAGTCGGGCCGCCAGCCTCACGCGAGACCCAGTAATGGATGGTTCGATGCTTATCTTGTTATCTCAGTTCTCTATCTACATGTTTTTACGAGAGCAGCATCAAATACTGCCGCCCTTCCTGCCCCACCCACGCCGCCCACCCTGCCTCTCCCACACCGCCCACGATAGTCATACGTTGACTCACGTTGATTATAATATTCATGGCTACAACACTGATTCACACTACCCACAATGCTCATGACAGCTGCACTGACTCACTAGCCACAATGCTCACGCCTACTACACTGACTCACACTACCAACAATGCTCACGCCTATTACACTGACTCACACTAGCAACAATGCTCACACCTACGACTAAACTGACTCACACTAGCAACAATGCTCACGCCTACTAAACTGACTCATACTAGCCACAATGCTCATGCCTAATACATGTATGTATTTCTTATCATATACAAGTTAAACTTCTTCAGCTGACAAGATCCAGACGTATTTTTTTATGTTATATCGATATGTCATTCTACTCATTTATTCACATAATTTGAATTTTTAATATTAATTAACGTATCTACTTATTTATAGTTTTAATTACTCATTTATTTTTGTTTTTGTTTCATCTGGATCACCCAATGATGACACAGGAAGACCACTAACGTATCACATTTCACACATAACACCCACACTTGACAGATGCTTCACCAGGGACCACATTCTCGAAACAAAACCAATAAAAAAATATTGTTATTTTTTTACCTCTAAACACTAATTACAAAAATCTCACTATAGTAATGTCTCAGTGTTATGTACACTCCATTCGGTCTATATTTTGTTGTGAAGTAACTTAAATTTAGGAGGGATATTCAACTCAGGAACCTTTGAGTCTTGGTACCCAGAATTGTATATGATCGAGAAAAGGAAACACAACACGTTATATTTTCCTTCTTCTCTAGGAATTGGACGAATGAGGGAAAGAGCTATATAAATGGTGATAATAATAAGTATACAAGATAATTATAAATACTTGCTACATATCTAAGACATCAAAATAAAAATATAAATAAAATAAAAAATAGTAGAAATAGGAATAAAAATCAATAAATTCACACACGTACAAAGTATAAATAAATAAATAAAAAGTTTTAAAAGATTTCCTCACTCTTAACTTGCCTCTTAACCCCTCAGCTAAACACAAACACCTGAGCTGATGGTGGAGGTGGACAGCGGAGGTGGACACTACGGAAACAATAGCACAATAGCTCCACCAACACGCGCGATATTCCCGACACAATGTACTGGCCACCATTTAAATTCCGGGCAGACTTGGAAAGGAGGCAATCGCTGGAGGACTAATTAGATCATTAACACGAGCGAAAACATTGCATCGGGCGATCGAGCAGGGTGGACGTGACGGATGGTTCTAATTGTTGTACAGGCCTGTAGCGTACACACGGCCAGGGGAGGGGGAGGTGGGGGTCTATGTACGGAGGAGGAGGAGGGGGGTGGAAAGTGCCAGGGAAAAGGAGATTCTGTCGAGTGGCACTCTTCTCAGGGAGCCTAGCAATACTCTGACTCTTTTGTTTTTTTGTATTTATAATTTCATTTTATATTCATGTATAAATCTACCATAGTCTGTTTATTGAATATTTCTACTATTTTACCAATATCTAATATGTGCTATAATTTTTATGTATACAATACTTCAGTAATATGAATGATAACAATAAGAGTATTATTATCTTATTACATTTAAACTTCAACAATCCCGGATTATCTTGCAAAGAAATTAAATCAAGTGTGGTAAAGGTAAAAGATAATTATAATGTGTATCTTCAGGAAGTTGATTTAGAAGAAAACTTAATTGCCTTTCAGTTGTTAACTTCTTTAGTTATAGACACATAGTTCGTCATTTAGGAATCCACTTGTTATAGTGACAAAAGACTGCGTGAGGCCCTTAATGAATAAATAATTACTGTTAGAGCAACGATGCATAATATGAAGGTATGTATCATCATAAATATAGACAAGAGACAACGTACATAAATTCTAAATATACTCGTGTGTGTGTGTGTGTGGCACTCTAAATATTGTCCTACTGTCTATCTGTCTATTAACGTATGTGTTATTCTATCACACTTACAAAAGAAAAAAAATCCAAAATATCGCAGGATGGCCGAAATGAAAACTTAAAATAGGCACATCATGATTTCGCTGCCATTCATTTTCTTAAGCTGTTGTAGTACATTAAGAATCATTCATCTATCTATTCGTTCATATGTATAAGGTTATATATGCAAATGTAAAGATAGGTGTTGGGTATAATACTACATGTGGCCATAAGCAATACTCCCCGCCGTCAGATCAGGCTTAAAATCTCCAATTAGCTGACAGCTGATCATTTTCCCGCTAAGTATGGAGCTCCGAAATTGGCTGCGTCAGATTATGAGGTACTTTGATGAATGCATTCTGGCGGAGCTGATGAAGAGCCCAGGTGCTCCTGTGGTTGGTATACTTCACTCCCTTTTTCTAGTGGTCAAAAACAACCCAGAAAACCCTCACAATGGTCGCGTTGACGTACACACACACACGCACATACCTCCACGACTCTCCTGAACTAGAGGGAAACATATGTCGCCCACTAACTCGTTCTATATACCGTGCAGGAGCTTCCATATCTGACGACAGAATCTGCAATTAATTGACAAGTGATCTTTTCGCCCTCTGAGTATGGCTGGGAGAAATTACCCTCGTCAGCCAGAGAGGAGAGATGATGAATGTGTGTTTCTCCGCCACGATTGACATCACCCTTAATTTGCACTCAGAACTCTGCCAAGGAATAATCTGGCAATATTTTATCTCGTGGGGGTCGGAGTGAGTGTGTGTGTGTGTGTGTGTGTGTGTTTTGGAGAAGGGTTGGTGGGAGGAAGGGAGAAGGGGTGTGAGAGAGGAAGAGTGAGAGGGGATGTGTAGCTGTGGCTGAGAGATGTTGTTTTGTTCTCATCCTTTACTTCTAATCTGATGTTTTGATCATCTCGATAGCCTTGGATTTTTTTTTTAGATTGCAACACGAGCGATTATATAGTCAATTATTGCTTAAGCTATATAATCCGTTCTCTCGATGTCGCCTGTATAGTCATCATCATTAACGAGGTAAAACAAATAACTAATTGAGAGGAAATATAAATACAGAAGAAATGTACACACAACAGGAAAATACACACAGACACACACACACACACACACACACACACACGCGCGGAACAACATGGTTAGCTCCACTGTCAGACTCGGAACTATCTGAAAACTTACGATTCATCATAACAGAGCCATCAAAGCAATAACAACAGCTGCAATATTAACAACAAAACCACAAAAAAATCACCTTACACCATTGAGGTCACCACTACCACAAACCATTGTCACCAACTGTAACAGTAGCAATAACAACATTTACACTGACGCTAGTTACACCTCTAGTAGAAATAGCAAGTACAGTAATATAAAAATGACTCTGAACGTAACACAAAAAACCTCCATCACATAATCTCCACGACCACCGCCACGACCACCGCCACGACCCCCACCACGACCCCCACCAGTGCCAGTAACACAATAAGAATAACAGTGGCAAGAATAACAACACCTTCTTCAGAGACAGTAACGATTACCATCACACCCACTACCACTACCAGCAGCAAAAACACCATCACTAACGGCAGCAACAACCTAGACACATACCATTACCCCCCAGCATCACAACACACTGCCTTAACCCTGGACGATACTTGCCAATAGACTTGCCAATAGACTTTGACTTAATCAAATCATGTAACTTTACTTCCTGGGAAATCTATGCATGTTGCTGGGGGTTAGGACTGAGGTGTCATACGCTGCTCCTCCAGACGAGCTGCCATCAACTGGGACAATTGTTCCCATTTTCTTAAATTTGCTGATTTAACCATTTATTCATTTAATTATCCAGTATCCTTTATTCGTATTATCCCACTAAGCAATAAAAAATCATTTTTAGTCCCTGCTATTGTCACAAGCAGCACTCGAGAAATATGATAATATTATGACCAATATCAAATTAATCTTCCCTGGCCACCAACCCATAACCATACTGCTAGTCTGTCTCTCCTCACCACCGTGTAGTTCACCTCATTTTCAACCTTACGGAAATTCATTCATTTTTCCTAGTTTCTCTTTGTGACATTATTGGTGTTGTGATACATATAACCAATGAGTTAAGATCATATAGTAAATATACAATAGTACTTTCTATCATGGAATTATAAACCCTTGTTCTCACAGGTCTAAACTGCTAGTTTTCCAATCCAAAGCTAAAAATTTGTCAACCAGGTCGAGTGTTTGTAGATAAAAATATTATGTCGACTTGTGAATCGAATAAAAAAAAATAAGTATAAACTTAGAGAGTGCTTATAAATCGTGTTTGATAATTTCAACTTGAAAATGATTAGAACTTAACAAGAACAAAACCACAGCAACAACAACAACAGCAGCAGGTCAGGTGCAGGTCTGGGTGTTAGCTTGTCGTATTCGTTGTTTGGCTCCTGGTGCTGGTTAGGACAGCTGCCACGAAGCATTAGAACCTAAAGTTGTGACCAATATAACCGACAGACGTTATGGTCACTAACAGTAAAAAGAAGTTACCTTAGCGTAAAGAAAACTCGACGTTCGTAACTGAAGCCGTGAGACAGTTTTTTTGTTCTCTTGACATCGTTTAGAAGACTCAAATGTGTCTTGAAATGAACTGGAGGTGTGTACGTGTATTTACTTTGGAAAACATCATTGATTTATGGACCGAAACAACATTGACTGCTACACTCGTCACGTCGGCACCCAGTAACCCCAGTGATACGGATCTGCCCCCCAGGAGAAAAATGTAAGTGTTATTTATAGACTTCCATAGCTTGTGCTAATGGGTGGAAGGGCAGGGATTAGGATTTGAAGTACTAAAGGGGAGGGGAGGGGGGGAGGGAGGTTGTATTTGGGTGGACACGGGATTGGTTTAGGGTAAGGCTAATTTGCTTAATAATGCACGGGCAGTGTTTGGCCTCTGTTTACGCAGTAGTTCTTTTCGCTTCCATAGATCACTGTTTGGATAATTACTGAATAAGGTCAGTAAATTAGATCTTGTTATTCTAGGTAAATACTTTGCTTCTCAGACCTCGGGTTGTATTCGTCTCGTCTAGTGAGAATCAATGACTTGGATTTTGTGGTCCTTGAGTTACACGAGTGGTCAGTGTTATTGCTGGCAGGGTATTATTATATTTTCGGTCACCCGGGGAATCTCAGGAATTTAGGTTAGGTTAGATTAGGTTAAGATAAGTTAGGTTAGGATCGGAAAAAACATAGTTTGAATATTTAAATACAGGGATGACCGAAACTAAAATGTTATCACTCGCAGGATATGACGCCCAGCTTAACCTTGACGTGGTGGAGGGGTACAACAAGGCGCTAAAACGTGACTCAGAAAATTTGTTAACGGATATGTACTGTACGTATTAAAACACAGACTGTGGGGGGGAGGCAGGAAAGATATGAGTATGACGTTAAGGTGCCATTACTATACATACAGCGCATACACAGTCATTTGGTTTACTACTGAGTCGAACACTCCAGTATTGTATTATTTTTGACAACCTAACCTAACCTAATAACCTTGGATTATAATTTATTAGTTCAGGAAGGTTAAGTTGGTTCGTTTTAGACTTTGATTTTCGAGCCAGATGTACACACGCACGCACATACACATACACACACACACACACACACACACACACACACACACACACACACACACGCACACGAGCCGTTGTCGTTCGGAAGGACATTTCAACGTCATTTCCCTGTAATTAAATGAGTTTTTTCCTTGTAACTCAGCAAAACGAACATATTAGTCAAGTTATCGTCAGAATGTGCGGAGTTTATTAAGTACGTTTATCAAGCAAATAAATGTGGAAATAGAAACCAAACAACAAACATAAACAGAATGTCTTTCTCTAAGATGACGTCAGTTGAAACAGATTAAACACTTGTTGGTGTTGGTTAATGACGCTGTTGCTCAGTATGTGACGTCACACTGAGCACTCGTAGAAATAGTCCAACGTAATGTAGTTGATTTAATAGAATAATTGTCATCTATAAAACTTGGCTTTATGTTCACGCGTAAAGAAGTTTCACCCTGCCCGGATCCGTTCACGTGCGAGGTGAGCATGTTGACCATTATACTACAGGTCGCCACTGTATATATTGACAGGTGATGTACTTGTGGCCAGATGGTTCCACTCCGACGATTTTTGGATGAGTTATGGTCCTTTGTTGATCTCCCCTTCATAATAACCCACAACCGGGCAGATCTGGCACGCCTTTGGTTCTTTGTGATTAAGACACATGTGACGGACGCTCATACGGATTTAGAACTCAACTACAATCACAGCTGCCACAAGATTCTCACATCAAATTTTCTTCATTATTTAAACAAATATTCGAACATTTGGAAACTTCTCATGACCTTAGTTATCTCTGCTTATTTTTATCTACATCCATTCTCCCTCGTCTCTTGAATTTCCGTTGTTGGTATTATCCCCCCTCCCCCGATTCTCTCCGTCTCCCCCTCATTTTCTCCCTCTCTTTACTATTTTTTCTTTCAATTTCCACCCCTTTAACTCATCCACCTATCCTGTTCCTTTTATTTTCTCTTTCTGCATTGCTCTTCTTCACTATTCCCCATTCCCTCATCCTCTCTCACCCTCCTTCACTATGTCTCCTTCCCTCCCACTATTTCATCCTTCTTCACCATTCCTCCTTCCCTCCCTCTATCTCTCCCTCCATCACCATTCCTCTTTCCCTTCTCCATTCTCATCGTCTTTCATCCTTCTCAACCTGCTTTCCTTACTCTCCTTCACTATTCCCTCTCCCCAACATCCCTCCAGCATTCCTTCTTCTTTGCATCCCTCCTCATTCCTCCTTCCTCCACCATTTCCACTTCCCTACACCTCTCCACCATTCCCTCTACCTTCCACCCCTCGTCCAGCGCCCCTCCTTACACCCTCCAGCCAGACATTCACATATAGAATCAATGCCGTAAACACTCTGGACAAAACATTAGCCCCTCCATCACGCCCAAGAGACTCCGACTGGCCCATACGCAGCAAAAACTCCACATACCATGATTGGTGGGCGTCGTGGTCATGGGAGCTCGGCCTTAACTCAGACTTGGGCGGGCCTCGGTATTACCATCCTATTTATGTATCTAAAAACTAAATAGATCATCCATCACTGACGGAGCAGGAGCTGGGTGATGGTGCGGGCGATCTGGTTACTTCTGACTTATTCCTGGCTCCGCCCTGAGTAGGTCTGGAGGGATGGTGAAGAGGATTACTGGAGAGAGAGAGAGAGAGAGAGAGAGAGATGATAATGAAGGAAAAAGTACAAGGAGGAGGATACTGAAATGACTAGGGTAAGGGCTTTAGTACTGGGACTATATGTCTGTTTCCACCGGTGAGTGGGTCATGAATCATATGTCAGTACCGTAAAACATTACGGGGAAGAAGGAGGAGGGCGAACGTTCGACTGATGTAGCTTCCATGTCGGTAACATCACAGGGTGTGTAGCGCCAGGCTCCGTTGCTTACTTTTGCTGGCGCTGTTTTTATGGCAGAAAGCTCAGTTTCTCATCACGGTAGTCTACCGCGGAACATGTTATAGGTACTTTGTGTACGAGGGAGTTTATATATCCAGTAACTGTTCCGACGCGGTGGCCGAATGGACATAGCACTTGCCAGCTGACCCAACAGTTTCAGTTCAAGTCCCTCGGTCGGCCACTGAGTGGGACACCCCAAGTTGATCCAGTTGTGCAAATGGGTGCCTAATTTTATAGGCGAGGAAGTGAAAAACGGTAGAGAGAGGTGCTTGCCATATTCCCTCCTTGTATGCGGACATTGATCAAGTCTTCGGTGTGTTGCATCCACACTGCCCCTAACAGACCGTCAGACCTATGGGACCTGTTACGGAGATGGGTTATTTAGGTGATTAAACGAGCAGGACAGAACCTTGATCACTAAATAGAGTAAGGTCAGGTGGATACTCTTGAGAATACTTTAGGTGAAACCAAGCCAATGGCAACAAGATGGTCACAGGTCAGGGGTCACCAGTAGTACTGTACGTGTCTACAACAATATAACCTAAACTTATGAATGAGGAAGACCTTGGAATCTGCAAAGATTTTAATTTGATGTTAATTTTCTGATAAACTGTGTTTATTGTTATAACTTTATTTATTTATTAACACCGTCCTCCGTGCCTCGCCAGTTAAGAATATTGTCAACATGTAACCTGACCACCTAGTAACGTATTACAACACACAGTTCGGCCGATATATGACCAGAATACACTCTTTTATAAAGTCACTATATATCCTGAATTATCCCATCCACTCTACTGATAAAATTAAGAGACAGACTAATTCAGAGATTTAGCTTAAACTCTTTCTCCATCCCGAGCTTCCATCAGCAGACAACATTTCTCCCAGTTTTTGTCCAGAATTCCACTTTCCCATACATTCTGGTCAACGCCTGGACTTCTCCCTTCCATTACCGAGTGTCCCCGGCCCCCACCCCTGTCCCCCACCCTGTCTCGCCCTACCCTACCCTACCCTACCCCCAGCCCTCTTGAGATGAACACACCTCCATACATTCCCTCCTTCATGTGTTGGCTTTGTCAGCACTCTTACCGTCTCCGGTTTTATTTTAACCAAATCTTGATTATGTCCACTTTTGTATTTATATTTAAGTTTTTGTTTTATATTTTCATATTAGTGACAGTCATCTAGGAAAACTTTACTAGTGAAATAAACCTTCGTCCTTGCACCAATTTTTCTGCAATACTTAATAAACATCGATTCTGGCAACCATTTCCACTGCGGTAAATAAACTCTCCATGCATCGGACCCGAACATTGAGATGGCCTGTTCCCATTGTCCTCCTCCTCCCCTACACAACCACCGACTTCCTATATTAAGATGCGTCTGTCCTCCCTCAATATATTTATTCACATAAACCCCATCTTTCTCCCCAATCCAGACAACGTTACACTAACACCATCTTCCTCCTCCTTCTAAATAACTTCTCTCAACTTCCATCTTCGTCCTCCATACAAACACCCTCATTAAACCTATCTTTGTCCTCCATCCTTCCTACCTTACAGAACTCAATCTTTCTCCAGACTTCTTTACCAAATAGCATGGTCACCTTCTACCTACTCTCCTCCCCATATAACTCTACCTTTCTCCTCCATCTAGATCCTCTTCCTCTATCGCCCTTCCTCTTGATGGCTCCCCCATACACACGTAAGTCCGCCGTCCTCATCCATCTAGGTTTCCTCCCCTCCATCTAGCGCGTGGCCACAAGAGCACCGTCACAGCGAAAGGCGGATGACACACGACCCTCTACCCGGCACTTCTATTTCGACAGCCAGAGTCCCCTCCCCCGCCCGCCACACTACATTACAACCCATCACCTTTCCACCCATTCCCTCTATCTTATCCAACCCTTTCCCATCCATCCCGTGACGAGTGTGGCCACCCCTCGCCCCCTCCCCTCCGCCCCCCAGGAGAGATGAAGGGAAGGGAGGGGTGGGTGTGGCGAGAGTTAAGGGGGAGTGGAGGCCTGGAGGGAAGGGGAAGGGGAGGAAGGGGGGAGTCATGATGCATCGTCTACATTACCTCTGTGATTTACACGCTGGGACCTCCATCAGTTGTGCAGACGACGCGCGCCCGGTGATAGACAATGTTGCCAAAGATGAGTGTTCATCCATATTGCTGTATCAACCACTCCGCTACTGGACAAACCCACATCAATTTCAAAATCACGAGGATATTTCTAGAATATAATAAACATCTTAAAGTAAAAACTAAGACATCCATTTATGAAATACAGTATTAAAAAGAGTGTGTATAGTATCAATCAGAGAGTGTGTTTTGATTGAAGCGGCGCCGCAAGAGCCATCGGCAGCGCGGGTGATGGAGGATGAGCGGCTCTCCACCAGCGGCGGCGGCGGAGGCAGTTTGGTGAGGGAGTATTGGTGCCCTCGTTTCTTTGCCTGCCACCGATATATGGCGGCAGACGACGCCCACCTCCCTCTGTGTACGACCCGTGTTCCGACGGCTCAGGCTGGGGGAAAAAGTGCAATAACTTGTGAATTATTACTTGGTGGATACTCTCTAGATGCTGATATGTAGATGATTGTGTGTGTGTGTGTCTTTATTTGTGTTGGCTTACTAGTACCCTAACTGTGTGCATTGACGTGACTCTTCCAAGCTTATTGATTATGTAGGTGAATTGACCCCTAAGAGAGCTATTATTTTTACTCCAGCTCGATCGATATATAAAAGCCACCCTGAGCATCTTTCGTATCATTTGAGTAACCTAACTAAAGTGACCACCACAAAGCTATTGATTTTACTCAAATTCTGGTGATGTGGTAAGATCACTCATTCATCGTCTGTAAACTTTTTTATGAAAATTTCTCACCAGGTACTATAGTCTGTCGGATTGTCTGGTTGTTTTTGTTTGCTTCATTGCCTTGTTTGTTTCTGTTTGGTGGTCTTGCTTGTTACTGTTGGGTTTGATTTTTCTTGTTTGTTTATAAGATTATCTTGCTTGTTTATGTTAGTTTGTTTGCTTTTTATTTGCTGGTGAATGCTCAAACTTGCGAATTGTCTTCACCACGGTCAGGCAACATTCAAAATAAAGGAGGATGCTAACTTTTATTCTTCCACATCTTGAGAATAACAAGGCGAGGACACTTACGCTTACCCCCCCCCCCTCACAAAAAAAAAATCATTCATAATATTCTCCCTCGGTGAAGTTGAATAGACTTTTATGTGCAACCGATAGTTTTTCTGCCTTCTTATCTACCAAAGGCTTTAGTATACAATTTATGATACCAAATTTCACAGTTTTTTCACTTGAGGTGTTTTAATCAGGACGTGTAAGAGAGATAACTTTGTTGGGTATTTAAGTTCTAAGAGGGATATAGAGGGAAGTCACAACGTTTACATAATAGTTCATGTTGTAGTTACCGTTGCACTTCCTCTCTCATACATCAACGAAAACTCAAGTAAAAGGACATTAATTAAACGAGTAACTAAAAAAACATTAATTCCTTAGCTATCTCATGTTTTTGGGGAAGATTTACAGTCAAGACAAGTCCTCCGTCAGTATAGCCAGTTCTCCCAGCACCTCTTCACCTGGGTGTTGTAGCTGTCCCTCTGGCTCGACTAACTAATGTGTATTCTTTAACACCGTCGTAATAAATCTTGATAAGTGATGTGTTTCGTATATCTTATCTTACTGTTTAGTGAGTGCGGTGTGTATTAGTGAGTACTACGACGATTTGTGGCTCTATTAGTGGGTGAGGGTTGTGGTTTTGTTATTGAGTACAGGTTGTGATTGTTAACGAGTACGGGTTATGGTTCTATTAGTGAATACGGGTTGTGATTCCGTTAGTGAGTACGGGTTGTGGTTCTGTTAGTGTGTAAGACTTGTGGCTCTATTTAGTACGTAGAATTATTATCTTTCCTGGCTATAGAAATCTTCCCATCTTCTCTCCATTTAAAACACACCGGAAGAGTAGCGTCCAGCACAATTCCACTCTCGGCCGAAAACGAAAACAAAAAAAATACAATTCAGAATGAAATCAACAAAAACTTATTTATGGCTTAAATTACGATCGTTTGGGGAACCGACACATATTAACTTATTTAGCAGTTTTCATGTAAATATAATTTTAAACAATTAGATATTGGCATTATCCAATTTATGAGAGGATTACTATTATTCTATCCAGTCAGGTGCGGATTAAGCACTTTCCTCGCGCCAGTATTTATGAGGCTTCCTGATATTCTCGTTTTCGTGGGAGGGAATTTTACCGTTTTTTTTTAATACTGTTTTTGATGTGTTATTTTATTATGAATTTACTAAGAGCTTCTGGGATGAGTGGTGGAGGTAGCGAGCTTTGTAAGACCATCCTCCCAACACATCCCATACTCACCTACCCACCTCACTACCCAAGCACCCAACCACTCATTCACCCACCCACCCACCTACAAACCTACCACACACCCACCACTCACCACACTTACCACCGTAAAAACTTAATAGCGAGCTGTATAAGACTAATGTGTTTCTCTCTTCACTGACTTTATCATTTACAAGGTGTAGATCACAACAGTAAGTGAAGGAGCAGTTACGCACATATGTAATGCGTGTGTGTGTGTTTGTGTGTGTGTATGTGTGTGCAGTGATTAGTAACGTATCTATGTATTTAGATATATTTACAAAGTATATAATAATGTATGGATATTTTTGAATACATATATAATATAAGTAATGTATATATACTCGTATTTAAGTATATGTAATGTATGTATCTATTCGTATATATATAATGTATATACGGTATACACATGGCTATGTTTACGAATTTGTCTAAGTACTGCTATATTGTTTATGTCTGTAAGTATGTATGTGTGTGTATGTATTTACGTGTGTGTAGGGTAAAAAAAATCTAATAAGAGAGAGAAGAGCAGTATGTTTACCATTACACGGAACACAACATTATCTGAACTAACATGAAGACAGTGGCAAGTCCGCAGATTTATGGAAATTCTTGGGCCGGGATAAGACGCATGACTCCCTGCGTAATACACACCTTCAGACACTATGGCCGTGTATTAAATTGTTATATATACATGAATCATACAGGATAAGATCTGGTTATATACACAGTTCCTCCGCTTACGAGATTCACTTTGTTTTTATGCCTTATTTGACATGAAGGTTTCTTGGTTTTTTTTGCTTGTCTGAGATGTGGGTCACTGTTTTTGTGCAATATTTGACGTAATGGCCTGACATGAGGGCCTGAGATAAAGGTCACTAGTTTTTGTGCCTCATCTGACATGATGGTCACTGTTTTGTGCCATATCTGACGTAATTTACACTTTTGTAATTGCCAACAGCCGAGGGGCCACGAATGCTTCCTCTTGATAACCGAAGTGGATTCAATAATATTAATGTTGTCCACCGAATTCAAGTACATCTTTGTTGGAGTTGTTGAAGATGCGTGTGTGTGTGTATTATGTGAGTGTGTATTATGTGAGTGTGTATGTGTGTGTGTGTATTATGTGAGTGTGTTTGTGCTTGAGTATAAGTAAAATCGTCTTCGTGTGTGTTTGTATGGATTCGTTTATACTTGGGAAGGATGAATATGAAATTGTTTGGATGTACTGTACAGGGTGTGGAGAAAAGGTGAAAAAGGTCTGGGCTCAGACTTGCACGTCATTGAAGTCGGGGTCAAGAAGGGCGGCGCGGCGGGTGTGGTCAGACTGGTACAGTACTTAGATCAACAGTTGTCCACCCAGGTACTATGTTATTCTAACCATCTGTTTCTTATCCTGATTAATATTTTCTGTCCTAGTTCTCATTACCTATCGCATATTTCCTTCTTTACGCCAAATTACACATCGCAGTTACTTTAATTATAGATGCACAAGAGCCCTATAATCAGTGAATACTTATTAACAAACACGTCCACTAATTTATACATGGAGAAAAAAAACAGCTAACTTTAGGCTGGACCTTAACGCATCTCACAGCTTATTTATAAACATGTCATAAACAAGGTTTTTAAATTCCCTCTTGGACTAATCAAGAGCACAATGGTGAATTTCATTAAAGCCCCAGATGAAATATGTCACTCATAAATAATAGGAAGTGGACATTTTTCCGAACTCTGACAGTAATCAATCATGTCTAAATGGTGGTGGTGGTGGTGGTGGTGGTGGTGGTGGTGGTGGTGGTGGTGGCGGCCGGGATGTGATGGGTGGGGAGAGGTGTACCCAAGTATGAAGGGGAATTATGGCTCTTCTCGTGTCATTGTTCTCGTGTGGTCTTTGCCTTAGAGAGGATCATAACAACATATAAATGACATGTGTTTTAATATATGGTTTCACGTTTATTTTTATTCACGTATATATCTATAGGTTAATTTTTTTATTGTATGGAGATTATTGTACCTGTACTCTATACCTGTATGGGGTAAGATAACCGAGTAGATAGAGCACTTGTCTCCTACTCTAAGATCACTCCCTAGTCTACCCGTGCAGCTGTGAATGGGTACCTTAGTTTACCATAGAAAAAGTGATGACGTCCGAGTACAGTTACGGCCACACTCTACCTCCTTTAGTATGCCGAAAGTTTAGTATTCAGTATGCTATATCCGCACAGCCCCTAAGAGGACGTCAGGCCTACGGGACCCTCATTGACTCTATATATTCCTGATTGGTTTTTCTGAATGTGAATCAGAATCTGTTTTACAATTTCTTGAGATTATTAAGCAGATCGACTCTATTACAACGTTTTTGTTTTAGTTCCTTTTGTGATTTTTGTTTCCTCTCCTCTTCTATTTCTCAACTTTTTCACATTTACGTTTATGTATTTCTGTCTTTATTATTCATCTTCCTTATTTGTTTATTACATTTTTCTCTTTATATATCTTTATCTTCTATTTCCTTTATCTGTATTCTATATTTATTTGTCTGTTGTTCTTCTCGTACGTTTTTTTTTCATTGTTTCTTCTTTTCTCTTCTTTCTTTATTTTTTTCTTCCCTTATCACTCATTATATCTATTATCTTGTTCTTCACTCTGATACAATTATTCTCCCTATGTTTCTCTTTTTAATTTAGTTGTGTTTTTCTTATTTTGTCTTATGTTGCTATCTCCTCCTTTCTCTTATCATTCTTTCCGTTCATTACTGATCTTTGGTTCTTTCTCCATCTCTTCATTTATTTCATTAACTTATTACTCGTTTTCTCTCTTGTTTTCCTTCTGTCATTTCTTCTTTCCTTTAATTGTCATGTCATGTCTTCTGCTTTATCATTGACTGGTACTTAGCTCCTGTTTTTTTTTCTTTTATTTACTCATTATTCTCTATTTTTATTTCTACGTTTATCTGTTTCTTCTTCATTTCCTCTTCTTTATATTTCTTTTCATTTCCCTATCCACTCACCCACGCACTCATCCACCACACCCAACCCATCACTACCAGCCACTCATCCACCTAATCACCTACTACACCTACCCACCAACTCACCCATCCATCACACCAACCACTCAACCACACACCTACCACACCTACCACACCTACCACACCAACCACCCTCCCACCCACCCACCCGCCCAAACACCGCATTCCCACCGTAAAAACTTAATAACGTGTCACTTCTCTCGTGTTTTTTATTTTTTGCTTCCCTGCTACACTTTATCCATTTCTTGTTCACACTACCAAACGATGATATATCCTTTCTCATCATATCTTCCACACATCAATTCTTACTCTCTCTCTCATGCTAGTTCCTTAGTTTCTTTCTGTCTTTCTTTGCATTTTTATTCTCGTGTGTTGATTTCCCTTCCTCTCTCTCTCTCTCTCTCTCTTTCTTTGTTTGCACTTCCTGGTTTATTCACTCTGTTATTTTATGTCTTTTTTTCTTTTTTTTCTTTTTTTTTCTTTTTTTTTCTTTTTTATGAGTTTTTATTCTTTGTTTATGTTTGTTAATGTTTTTAATGGGGTCTTTGTTTTTTTTGGGGGTAGGTTTTTAGTATTTTTTTTGGTTCGTCTTTATAGGTTCTGTTCATCTCTCTCTCTCTCTCTCTCTCTTATTCCATTCTTTATGTAATCAGTTTTTTGTTCTTTCACTTTGTTATTACTTTAGTTCGTTTTTCTTTTCCCTGAAATTTTAATTCCTTCTAATAATTTCTTTCTGCTTCTTAATTCTTCCTCCCTTCCCCCCTCTCCCTTTTCCAATCTTCCTTCCCCCTCTTCCTTCTATCTTCCTCCTCTATTCCCCCCTCCCGTTCCTCCCTCGTCCTTTCCCCTTTCCATCTCTTTCCCCTTCCTTCCCCCTCCTTCACTTTTCCTCCCTTTCCTTGTCACCCCTCTCTGCCCCCCCTTCCTCCCCCCTTCCCTTCGGACCCTTTCTCCGTTTCCTTCACACCTCATTCTTCCTCCTGGACTTTCTCGCCTCTTTCGTTCCTTGATTTTCTTCCCTCCTCCCTCCCCTCTTAGTCACCCCTCCTCTTGGTCATCCCCCCTCCCCCCTCGTCCTCTTGGTCATCTTCCTAGTCATCTTTTATCTCTTTTTTTCTTCCGTCCGTCCGTCTTTTTTTATCCTTGCCTGTACATCATCTCTCCTGTCTCTCTGCCGTCTCTCACCCACTCTTCTTTACTCCCGTCTTCCCCCTCCTCCTCCTCTCCACCACCTTCCATCCCCTCCCTCCCTATACTCCCCTGCTCGTCCGTCCTCCTCCTCCTCCTCCCCCTCCTCCTCCTCCTCCTCCACGCCTTCCCTACGCCATTCCTCTCTCTCTTCGCCGTCCAAAGAAGACCCGGCCATGAATCTTAGGTCAGTGGACGGCCGCGCTTCTGCAGGATGAAGGAGAAGCTATAAAAGGAGAAATATTTGTTCGTCGTGATAGGTTTATGACGGATCTTACTTCAGCCGGGCCCACTAGTCATATCAGGCCCGGCCAGCTGGATTTGTGGCCATATCTTGCCTTATCGCCCCTCCTACTCCCTCCCTCCTCCTCCTCCTCCTCCTCTCCCATCATCTCTCTACCCACCCTCTTTATACCACCTCTTCCTCTTCTCTTTACTTTCTTTTCCTTCCTCTCGCCATCTATCTATCTATCTCTTCTTCCTCTTCTCATCATCTTTCTAAACATCTCTCTATATCCTCTTTCTCTTTTCTCTATCCCCTCTCCTCTTCCCAGCATCTCTCTACCCCTCGCCTCCTCCTTCCATTTTTCTACCTCTACCTTCTCTTCCCCCCCCTTCCCCTCCTCTTCCTCCTCTTTCCTCCTCTTCACTACCCCCCCCCCCTCCTCCTCCTCCTTCTCGTCCTCTCCTGTCCTTCGTTTATCACCCTCCTACCTCCTCACCCCTCTCCTCTCATTCCTTTCTTCCTTTCTTTCATCGTGTCCTCACCCATATCTTGATTCCCCACTCCTCTTTTCCCCCCTCTTCTCCCTCTTATTCTTGCCATAGACGCGACACTAGTAAAAGAATTATCTCGCCTCTTTATTTTGTAGTTTGTTGTTGTTATTGCTGTAGTTGTAGCTGTAGTTGATGCTGTTATTTTTGTAGTTCCTGTTTTTGTTGTTATTATTTTTGAACTTATTGTTGATGTTATTGTTGTTGTTGTAGTAGTTATTGTTGCTGTAGTTGTCGTTATTAATGTTGTTGTTGCTGTAATTGTAGTAGTTATTACCCTTGCTATTCTTGTAAGTGTGTAATACAGTAATGTCCTTTGTACTTGTTCATAACCGTATCATTTCATCCTGTTTATTATAGTGCATTAAGTCTGTGTTTTTATTAAGTTATACATTATAGCATTACATTGCAGGTTATACTGTGATATTGCACATTATATACCCTCACGCCATACTATATACCCGTAGGTTGCAAGTAACGGTATCAACCACTTATTCTAAATCACCTTCAGTATATACCAGGTGATATAAACCAGGGATTATTATAAATACTAAGTGCTTCATCCATCTGGTATTAATCTTTCGTCAGTACTAGGAATACTCACAATTAATACCAAGGGATTTAGATTATTGAGTTTTTGATAGTTTATACCAGGGATAATCACTATAAATACCATTGAATATTCCTCAGTCTATACCAGGGATAATCACTATAAATACCAGGGGATTATGGTCATTGTTATTCCCCTGATCACTGAATGACCTCCCTCCATTCAAGTCCCATAAGAGGTCCTGCTGTGTGTGTCCCTTCACTAATCCACCTCCACCTTCATTAGTACACCTCCTACCCTTCACTAGTACACCTTCCCTTCTCTCTGTAGCTTGGGCGTCTCCTCTGTCTGTAGATTTTCTCTCTTCTCTCACTCACAGTGTCTCTCTGGTTCTCTCTCTCTCTCTTGCAGTGTGTGTGTGTGTGTGTGTATGTGTATCAAGTGACCCAACACCAAGGCAGTGGTTACGTCAGATAGCACTCAAGTATAAGTCAACAATCAATACACTAAAGTGTGGGAAAACCTTGGAGTAAACATCACTGATAATAAAAAACGAAAAGTGCTCATGACAGTGGTTAGCTTAGGTTAAGTTAGGGATTTCTTTGTTATGTACAAGTAAACAAACTGTATATTTCCTCGTATTGTTCAAAGTAGCACAGCAACCTTCACACTGTGTTCCAAAGATTATCTCCCTCTTTCTCTCTCTCTCTCCTTATTTATCTATTTATTACTGTGTATCTTTCCAAAGGGGTGTATTTACTCCTTTGTACATCAATACTACGTATCGAATCATCCTCTCCACTAGAACTAAGGGACCTGCTGATTTATATATATTGCTCAATATTTTTTTTTCGATAACCTCTACTTACTGTCAGTATATCAATGTTCCACTAGATCCAATCCTTAATCTTTGATATTTTTACTCCGGTACGGTGCATCCGGTGTGTGATGATTTCAATCGGATGGGTGGGTGGGTGGGTGGTGGGGGGGGAAATGGACCCCCTTCTTTGACTTAAGCATTAGTCAACAACAGACATTCGCAGCGATAAATGACACCCTAATTGTACTCGAGCGCCAGGAATCATATCAGACGACTGGGATTATCTCCATAATTCGTCCCTCTCCCTCCACACAACACCCTAGTCTCTTCTTCCCCCGTTATTCTTCTTTCTTGTTCACCTGTCACGTTTCCCTCTCTTCTCTCCCTTTTAAATCGTTCTTTTCTTCTTTTTTCCTCCCTCTTCCCTCCCTCTTAACTCCTTCTTAACTCTCTCTCCCTCCTCCTTAACTCCCTGTTTCCTCCGTCATTCTTCTTCCTTCTTCACCTGTCACGATTCCCGCTCTTTTCTCCCTTTTAATTCCCCCCTTCCTTCATTTTTCTTTCCTCCATCCCTCCCTCCCTCCGTCTTTCCTCTCACTTTCTCCTTCCTTCCGTCTTTCCTCTCCCTCCCTCCCTCCCTCCCTCCTTTTCCTCCGTCTTTCCCCCCCCCTCTCTCTCTCTCTCCTCCTCAGCCCAGTGACGCGACGAGTCTTGAGTCACGATGATCACCTCGTGGATCCTGGCGATGAAACTTCTGTCATAACAGGAGGAAAAATCAAGGAGAAAAATAAAATAAAAGAAACTCACCTGAAAATCAACATAGAATACAAAGAATTATGAAGAATAAGAGATAAGTGAAGGAGATGAACAACAGACTGGAGTTTATAAATAGTCGACATGTCTTTGGTGTAGTCTTACTTGTTATATGGGAGTACTGGTTGATAGCTAGTAGGTCCAGATGTCACTCAAGTCAGGATCATAACACGCATTCTCGCTTACCCACTGCATAATCCAAAGTCGATGGAGGATGACAGTTAGAATATGTTTGAATACATTTCTAGATCAAGTTCGTATGGAAGAGATAAGGACATTTTTTTTAATACCTGGTCAGTGGTCATCACCTATTTAGAGAATCCCTCTGTTGACAAAATAATAGACCAGCATAGATTCTTTTAGCAGCTGTATATAACGAGCCAGAATAGATATCCAGTTACCTCCTATATACAGCCAGTTAGATACCTACATAAAACCTATCTAGAGAATCAGTGTGCTTACAAAATAATTTCGAACTCTAACAAACTCTACAGGATACATTACCTAGACCCTATTGGACACGTCCCACCTGCTGTGCATAACTAGCCAACGAGGTGTCTATATTCTAGGGTGGTTCCCGTCGGGTTCAGCTCATCTGTTGTATTTTTAGATATTGTCCAGGGGAGGCGTAGCGGGTCCCTACCTCACAAACCTCGAGTAAGTAAATACGTGGGCTGGGCTGCGTGACGGCCGACCTCCCTCCCTCCTCTTACCTGCCTCTGTATATTGTGAGGGGAAGTCTTAGTTAATGACCTGCCTGCTATATGGCTGGTTCAGGCTACAGGCAAGCATATCCTAACAACAGTGTGTGTGTGTGTGTGTGTGTGCGTGTGTGTGTGTGTGTGTGTGTGTGTGTGTGTGTGTGTATGTCTCTTGTTTTGTTTACTTACTTACATATTTATAACGTTATTCTTAAAACGGACTTTGTGTTAAATATATCATACGAATTTATGTGCAATTAACTAATATTTTCCTGGATATTTGCTCGTGTCTCTGGAATATTATGTCGTACTCAGATTAATTCCATTTTGTTGTTGTTTGTCAGACTGGTTTTAGTGACACAGACAACAGACCTGGAGAAACCTTTGCTTATAAAGAAAATGTTATGTCTGACTTTTGCTTCTTCTTATTTTTATTCACTTTGGTTATCCTCGTAACTCAAGCAGACCTATCCCATCAGTCGTTTAAAAGAGGAGTTGTCTCATTTTCGTCATTTCTTGAATATAATAAACGTTTTTTTTTTTTTTTTTTTAATATTTGTGCAGAGAAAAGTTTGAGAATAACTGAAAAACATAGTGGGGAAAATATATGTGGTAGAGGAAAAGTGTTTGCAGGTATATGATAGTTAGTTATTTGATGTTATCTCTGTGTATGAAGTTGTATAGAATATCACTATATAAGACAACCTCTCACTAGTTCTTTTCAAAAATGCATAGCGGCTATTTTGAATCTAAAAATAGTCAACATCAATAATCTGCTTTGGTCAATGTTTCGAAAATCAGACATAATAGAGACATAATTTTAAATGACAAAGCTACAGTGTCGAGTATAAGAATGCTTTACAAATCACTGCATATAATTATTTTGAGTTTCTGAGCCAAGTTCACGGTGAGCGAATCTATTGTGTGGGAAAGTTCAACTATATCTAATTGTATTTCTATCTTATTCTCCCATTACTCGTCATCTTACATTCCTTTGGGCGATGATAATGTGTTTCCTAAGTTGTCATGTCCTCGAGTTTCTAAATCAATCACCTTAACCCCTTGAATACGATGATTTAACCCTTTGAGTACAATGACAACCTCTGAAGTATGATAATGTAACCCCTTGGGCACAATGACAACCCCTCGAATATAATGACACCCCTTCAAGTGCGATGATTTAACCCACTGAGTACGATGATAACCCCTCAGGTACGATAACCTAACCTCTTGGGTACGATGACTTAACCCCATTGAGTGTGATGATTTGATGATTTAAGGAGTTATTATATCGTACTCAAAGGGTTTAATCATCGTACTCGAGGGGTTGTCACTATACTCAACGGTTATCATAGAGCGTAGTAAAGTCTTTGTAGGCTTCGAAAAAAACTGGCAGCGAAAATCTCCCGCACCAACACCATTCCGTCAATAACAAGATTTATTGGGAATTTTTTTTATCCTGTTTAACTTAATTCACTCCAAACAGTATCTTTACGGAGGTGTCTCGGTAGGGTTGTCAAAGTCATTCGTATGTTGTGTCATGTTGTCTCACACCACATAGATAGCTTTTGGAGCGAGTTACATAGATGTTAAAGTATTGTCCCATCTGTTGGTTTCAGAAAGTCTATAACATTGTATTTATGATTTCGGGAAAATTACACAATAACCTTCGTCAAAATTTGTATCATGTTGGCATATTTGTGCAAAGATTCAATTCCTCAGAGTCTACATTCCTGCTTGAGGACTGTACGATAACTATCAATCTAGCTTCGTCAAGTCTAGTGTTAAGACCTTACACTCGACCTCCAAGTCTGACATCTTTCTCACCAACACTCCATGACGGTGGTTTGACCTTTGTCCTTTTGACCTCCAAGTTTTCATTTCCAACCTGGCGTGTTTCCACAACCAGTGTCTGAGCTTCAAGAATAAGTCGATGTGTTTCTGTCTCGGGCTTTTGACACAGAGACATCCATTGATTTGAAGTTAGGGATGTAATTAATATTGATAATGTTTTCGATATTAAGATATTTCAGAAGGTTATATCATGATGAAATTGTTAAGGATTTCACTCCAGCGATTCTTCTCAGGACAGAAAAAAAATATAGAGAAAAGTTTGTTCCGTTAATTATATTAAACCAAAAAAAAATTAATGGCTGACATAGGGCACTTTTCTGGCGTAATTATGAAGTATATCAGTTAACGTATCTTCCTGGCTGACGTGAAAGTGTGTAATTAAAGATATAAGAAAATCATGAGGTAAACTTTTCTGAACAGGTCGTGCAGAGGTTGTTGTGAAAGGCCTCCTAACAGTCGATTACTTTTAACACTTCTTCCATAATGGTTATAATGTATATCTAGTTGCCGTTATGGAAACAAAAAAGAGAACATAACATTTAAAACCTGATGCAATTTAATTACAAGAAAATGATCATGTATATACAGAGATAATTTCGAAATAGCGATAATTTCTGTTTTGCTTTAGACCATTTCAACCGGTTTCTGTGCACTACATTATGAAGCAATGTTAGAAGTGACACACACACACACACACACACACACACACACACAAAATCATCAAGTAATATGTAACTTCGGGACATATTTTGGGAAACTTCACCAATTACTTGTATCCTCTCCATGACTTCAAGATAAACGTCAATTTCCGAACACTAGGAAATAAATCTATTTTCCAATGTCCTCAGATGAACTATATGTAGTAGTTACAGCCCCCAAAAAGATGACTGGCTAACCTAGCGTAACCCAGCTCAGCCCAGCCACTACGACCCGACCCGACCCGACCCGACCCGACCCGACCCGACCCGACCCGATCCGATCCGACCCAAAATCATGTGATCAAAAGCTTGTGTATATTGTGTCGTCCGTGTAGATTACATTAGGTTAGATTTGGCTTTTATTAAGGGTATTTAATCATCAGGTGAAATAATCTAGGGTGGCTAATTTTCAGGTCATCCATTATATCTATCATTAGGGATATGCTATGCTTAATTTTTATATTTTTATAAAGTAACGTAGAGACAAGATACAAAAAAAAAGAAACAAAATCGTGGTGCGATATTTACGGATTCAAGCACGACTTGTTCCCAGCGGCGGAACTAGTGATAAAGGAGTAGGTGGTGTGTGGCTACGTGGAAGTGAACAAGTTTACTCAGTGACCGCTCACACAGTACACCCGTGACTCACCTCCGCGACACACTCACTCCTGATGCATTCCAGCTCGGATAAAAAAAAAAATATATTATAATAATAAAATAAATTTATGAAAAGTAAAATGCGTAAAAAAACAAAAACAAATAGTAGTGTTTATAGAAATTATAGTAGTGTGTGTTACTTAATTTTGGGTTTAAAAAAATACAATAAAAATACCTCAACTAGATGTATAGAAATTACTGAATTAATTCTTATTAGTGAGTGAGTAAAGATTAGGCACCCCAGTTTTTTCTCAACTGATGATTGAACACCCTAACACTAACCTAACCTAACACTAACCTAACCTAATCTAACCTAACCTAATAAATCCTAATATAACCCAACCCAAGGAAACCTAATCTAACCCAATTTAACCTAATCTAACCTCCCAGGCAGTGTTAGAATTAATTAACAAGTAGAATAATCTCAGGTGCCTAATATCCACGTAATTCTATAATAGCACTAAGTAAACTGTTCATCTATCAGTATTTATAAACTTCGAATTAACTTTAAAACAAGATATCATGATAGGCTCAAGAATATATACCTCGACAAAACTCATTTTATGTTATTTACGTTGCTTCGTGTGCCAGAGGGTGGGGTTGACAGCCACCCTCAGCCTCGGTACGCCATCCCTCCGTGGTTTACAGCTATAAGTGGGCCACACTTACCCAAACCAAGCCTGGATCAGTCCGCTCACAGCTATTAGTGCGTCACAGCTTCCCCCATCCCTCACCCTCGTGGTTCAGGGCTCGAAGTGGATCAAAGCACCCCACGCCCCACTTGTATGAGGAAAAGGTGGGACAAATCTACATTTTCTCCCACCCTCCTTCCCCTCCCTCTCTATCTCCCTCCGTCCCTCCCTCCCTCCCTCCATGTTTTAAAGTTAGAGCTTGTTGGCCCTCAACCACAACCCTCCCCCCATAATTTTTCAGATCTAAAACTGAGCCGAGAACAACCTCATTATTCGCTCGTAGTTCTCACATCTTGAGAGTAAACAACCATCAACTTGTCGTCATATGTTACAGAGACAGACATCAAGTCTTAACTACTGGATGGCCCCACTGATTCAGGAGCAAGGAATGAGTTAATTAGCTATAGATATACCCCCTACCCCCTTCACCCCACTGGTCTTATAACTAAAAGTGAACCAACTCGCTCCATCCTCAAAGATACTCACAAGAGATCAGATACAGTCCCCATAATTCACAACTAAACGTCTATCGTAACGACCCATATTACCCAGAAGCGTCGAGTTAGAGAGATGGTCCACAGAACATCCCCCATCTGCCTATCCTCTCACAGTTAGAAAAGGGCCCCGGTGTACCCCCATCCTACCTAATCATCAAAAAACATGAGAGAAATTGGCTTGCGTAATGAGAGAACAGCGAGTGCTTTTGATAATACCTTCCATTGTCAAAATTAAGCCCATAAATCCTGTTTATATTCTGTTGCAGCAGCGGCGCTCCCCCTTGAGAGTTACGACACACGTCAGCCATACGTTGTCTCATCCCTCCCCTCTTCCCTCTCCTCTCCTCTCCCCTCCTCCTCCCCTCCCCCTCTCTCTGCCTCCCTCTCTGCCTCCCTCACTCATTCTCTCTCTCTCTCTCTCTCTCTCTCTCTCTCTCTCTCTCTCTCTCTCTCTCTCTCTCTCTCTCTCTCTCTCTCTCTCTCTCTCTCTCTCTCATATCTTGCTCCTGCCTCTCCTCTCATGCCTCCCTCAAACTCTCTCACCAACTCACCTACCCGCCCCTCCTCAAACACTCTCTAACTTCCTCTCCTCCCTCCCTCCCTCCCTCCCCCACCCTCCCCTCCCCACCCCTCCCCACCCCTCCTTCCTTCTCCCTTCTCTCTCTCTGCTTCTTCCTTCCTTCCAAACAATCTCCTTTCCTCTTTTCTCTCTTCTCACTATCCAACTACTCTTCTTCCCTCTCTCCTACCTCCCTTCTTCCCAATGCCTCTACTTTTCATATTCCTCTCAGCTGTCTGCCTCTCACTCCCACTGCTGTCTATCCCAGGAAAAAAAAAATTGTGTTCCATCATCTTGGTACAATTCAGGTCCAGCCGTCTGAGTTATGGTTCATTAACACGGTGCTAAATATCTCTCTTGTTGTCTTGTTTTGTTTTGTTTTATTCTTTATTTGTTTTTTATTTCAAGTGGAGTATCTTTCTGTCTATCTCATTTACTCTCCCCCTTTTCTGTCTGTCTGTCTGTCTGTCTGTCTCCATCGTTCGTAACAACACCCTCGCTCCTCCACTCTCTCCTTCCCTCTCTTCCTCCTCCTCCATCTGTCGCCTAATTCGTAATGTACCACCCGAGAGGGGATAATAAGTATGTAAAATCAGAATCTAGTATTGGCAGGAGTGAGAGAAAAAAAAATCAACTTAGCATCAATCTCCACTGACACCCTCCTCCCCCCCCCTCGTGCGGATGGATTCGGCGACCATAAACGAACTCCCACCCCTGGCATTATTTTCACTCTGACAATAAACACAAATTAAGTTTATTATCGTTGCATCCTCCCGGGCTGGCATTTACAGCCCGTGGCCTGGGAGTTTCTTGGGCACTATAACAACAGCTGCAACAATGAGGACAAGCGAGGCACCACTCCTCCTTCTCAGCACGGGCTTAATAAATGTTATAACACTTTGGCCAGACGAGCAAACAACATTAGTTACCGGGATAATTTATTGATAGTGACGAGAATATTAAAGGGGGCCGCTGGTAGCTTGACGGGAAGGTAAGTCGGTCGAGACGCCGAGGTGCACCGCCACCTGCCCACATGGGGTAAAGGTGCTCATCAAGATATGACACACTGGAGGAGAGGAGGTTGGTGCTAGCAGTCTAGGTAGCTAGGATGATATCTGCTAGACATCGACACAGAATTTACATTCAACGAGAAAATTTATTCGTATCAGATATCTTGAGGTCTTAAACATGGCGGGAGGAATGACAGGAATTTGTGAACAGACGAGGAATTGTATGTGTTATGGCAGTGAGGGTCGCTGGACATAGTTACCTGCGGCTAATCAAAGACTCGCCCTTGTGTAGCGTCGGCCTCCCGGTGAGTGTCAGCTGGGTCTCTTATAAGGCGGTGTGTGGCGAGCCTGCCTCTCACCTTAACCCTGCCCAGTCATGTATCATTATTAGTTTATTGTCGTATGGCCTTGTGAGAAAGAGAGAGAGAGAGAGAGAGAGAGAGAGAGAGAGACTAAACAAATAGAATGATTGACTGTTATTTATCGTACGTTAAGTTTACAAGAGACGATCAGTTTAGATTTTTAGCTTGTGAAGGAAACCAAGTTTTCATCTCGCAGAAGTTTCACGAGTTTCAAGAGAGGTGTAAGAGATATATAGAAGGGAATAAAAGTGTCCTCACCAAGAATCCATTTTGGGTGTTGGCAGCTTGGTCAATATCCCACAGCGAGGAGGACCCGACACTTATTGTGAAGGTAACTGAAGATGTTTCTTTTGTTGTGTAGGTTCCGAACACTGCAAATGTTGCCCTGTCACACAGCAGTCGAGGTGATGTACAGTAGTTGGCTATCCTTCAGTATCCTCTATACCTGTGGGCGAGTATTTCTTCTGTTCATTACTCTTTAACATTGATACTTACTGAGAAGAGATTTCGATAATGTCAAGTACAGTACCATTGCCTTCAAAGAATAACCTTTTTTTTCTTCTATTTATCTGGAGTTAAACGTCAAACTATAAAGGGTTTCAAGAAAAGCTTCTCATCCGCCTTATCTTCAGTTCTTACGTATCTGGTCTTGGAATTTCACATCACATTTTCATTTCTTTCTAAACATTAAAAAAAGAGTCAGATTTAATACACAAAACGGTGCTAGTTTCTTGTTCATTCCAGTATATTTATTTACGTTCGCCAAGGATTATTTTTTTTAAAGAATTAATCTATGTTACCTCCAAATACTAAACAACAGCTATAGTAAATAAAAGAATAAAATATTAATTTCCTTTTCTTTAGTATGTTTAATATTACATCATCTACATCCCTTAAATGAAAAATGCGGGTTGGGTTGGGTTTGGTTGGGTTTGGTTGGGTTGGGTTGGGTTGGGTTGGGTTAGGTTGGGTTGTACAAGAAAGAGGATTTACACCTAACTTTAAAAATGTTCTTATCATTTGTATGCATCCTCTATGCTAAGATGTCTAAGTACAATATTTCAAATCAAATACATTCTACAATATCACCCTGCCTTCCTTGAGGACCCGGGACCTAAGTAGTACAAGATGTAAACAAAATTCAATACATCACATCTTTGCCTCACACTAAAAAAGCTGTGAGAGAGAGAAAGAGAAATTCGTCTTCTAAACACCTGTGTATGGGTTCCCTTTTCTCAGCTGAATAATAATTGTCAAGCTTTAGCCAAATAAAATATTAAAAGTGACGTCCCCATAGTGAAGAGGGTTAAGATTCAAAGTGATAATGGCCTTCCTTCAATCACCATTAAATCAGAAATTTAAATTAGCTTCAAAATATAACAGAATCGTCTTTTGGATTTTAAAGAACTTTAAACTAATCCGTATAAAGCCCAAAACAACATAGCCCAGCGCCGTGTAATAATCATATCTCCTACAGACAAAACATGAAACTGCAAAAGGTGAGAATCTCGCTTTAAAACGTCTGGGAGTAAAAGTATGGTGATGTCCTCTCTCTAAAAGAACGCTCACACAAAATAATGTACAACTCTCAGGTAAAAAATTGTGAGTGCTTTAGTTCATGGTGGGTAAGTCTTAAAGCTCATCTGGCGGGGGAAGTGGAGCCAGGAGGAGTAGTAGGAGGAGGAGGAGGAGGAGGAGGAAGAAGAGGAGAGGGAGGAAGAGGAGGAGAGGGAGAGAGGGAGGAGGAGGAAGAGGAGGAGGAGGGAGGTTTATGTGACAGTACTTGATACATGTGACACTTTGAAGACGTCGTTTTTAAAGTCAGCCGAATAGTCGTATCTCTTGTCGTTCAGGGAATACAATGTAAAGATCATGTGAAGGTTAGACACGTAAGTTTGTTTCAACTGAAGATTAACCACTCTAATGGTACCTGGGAGGGTTAGGTTAGGTTAGGTTAGGTCAGGAGAGATTTGATTTGGTTAGGTTAGTTTAGGTTAGTTTAGATTAGGTTGGATTTAGGTTAGCTTTAGGGTGGTTAATCTTAAAGTGAAAGAAACTAAGGTGCCCTATCTTCATGTGATCCCAATATTATGAATAAAAAGCAAAGTCACTAAGTCTACATATAACGACATAACTAAACAAAACAACAACCCATCAACACCATAATCACCTCAAAATAAAAAAATAAAAAAATCCTAATAAACGAGAAGTATTGCAAACGATTCAACAACAACAACAACAACAACCACCACCACCTCTTAACCGAAAACGGCTGTAACTCTTAAGATTACTTGGGCTTTCAACACGTACAACAATCTCCAGCAAGAAACTGTCATGATATACATCTTCACTCATAAAAATGATCATCACTTGCAGAAATCTCAAGCAAGAACCCGCCATCATGATACATTTTCACAACAAATATGAAATAAATCAATAGAGATTAACGTAAAGGCTATCGAGCGGATTCCAATTTTGGTTCACGGGCGGAGGAGAGGTGTGAAGTCATTGTCTTCTATACACTGTCTTCATTTTCAGTCACAGCGATTTTAAGAACACCTTCGTTGCTTCTCTAACACACACACACACACACACATACTCCGCAGATCCATTCTTTTGAGACACTATCACGCAGAGTGCACTTCCGACCGTGACCAACTTCATCTACTCCTTGTTCTACCCCTCACTCACTCTTTCCCTCACTCCTTACTTCCCTCCCTACCTTCTTTCTTCTCGGCCCAATAATGTAATGTTTACAACTATACCGCATCCACCACTACCATCTTCACCATCACCACCACCACTACCATCACCACCACTACCATTACCACCATCACGACTACTACCACTATCATCATCACACAGCTGCCCTAGAAGTTCTTATTACCTTCCTCACCATCAATACCTAGCATCTTCATCATCACTAATTTATTCAACACTCTCTCTCTCTCTCTCTCATCTTTTACCCGATACATTACCGTATTTATCATCTCCATCTTCGTCATTTTTTTACTTTTCATTCTGTGTTGTCTTCTCGAAATCATCTTCCTTAGTCTATTACCCAACCATTTCCTTATTCCTCTTCATCATTTTATCCCTCCACACCTCTTCTCCATTATGTCTTCTCCCTCCTCGCTCACTATCTCCCTTTTAAGTCTCCCTCACTATCTCCACCAGAACTACTCCATCACTATCCTACTTTATTCCTCTGTGTAACCTTGACAACTTCACCATCCTGTCATTATTTTCCTCACCACCATTATTCTCCTCCTCTACCTCCCTCAATCATCTCTCTCTCTCTCTCTCTCTGTGCCTGTGTTTTTCCCTGTTTCTGCCTCTGTCTGTCTGTATATATCTCTCTCTCTCTTTCTCTCCACTCCTCCTCCTCCTCCCCCTTCTCCTCCTACTCTTCTTCCCCCAGCAGCACCATCAAGCGGCTGCTATGTTGGGCCATAACAACTATCACGGTGGCTGATCAACGGGAACCTCGCCACTGTGATAGCTTTACGGGGGGGTATTACTCGTCCGCTACTCACAGCTCACCCGCGACAGCTAAGATGGGAGCCCTTTCCAAGGCGGCCGTGAATCTTTCCAAAACCCAAGAGAAACTGTAATCATTTGGTGGTTAAGCTTTACTCACCAAAAAATATAAAACAAAATGTGAGGATAAGGGTAAAGGGAGGTAGGGGCTAGGGGTGTGTGAGACCAGAGGCGGTGGTTTTTAAGGGGGTTTTGATATAGAGGTGGCGGTGAAATTATGTCTGTTTGGAGAGGGAGGGGGGGTTCTCTGAGGCTCGTGACAGGTTAGTGCCTCCAGAGTATTGGCAAAACACTCGATGGTCGCCCAGGCTGGTTGGCATTCAGCTGACTGGTCTTTGGGACGGGGTTAGGGCAGGGACTGGTGGCTGCATTATGGCTACTTGCTTGGATTGCTATCTGACTGGTGGGTTAAAAAATATATATATATATTAGACTGAATCAATAATCTATGAACTAATGTGTCAAATTTCTGAATGATTTACTGGCAGTTACTAGTTGTGTCAGTAAATCTAATTGAATTATTAGTTAGAAATCAGATTAAATTATCTCATAACTGGTTAGTGTGGTGAGTGACGCACTGGCTGGCAGACTGATAAGTTGAGGAGTTGCCCAGCAGGGTGGCGCTGAACCTGATAACTTTGCCAGGCGCCAGTGTTTACCTTTCCCCAAGTATCCGGCTGATGAACGTGAAAAGGGAAGATAGTTGATGATATGAATACCTTTAGAAATTCATTGGCTCATAAACCAATATAAATGATAGATAAATATATGACAATTACACATTTAAAAAAAAAGCATTACTATATGATAGAACATAGACAATCAGTACAGAGCTGGGTTATGCATTACGGCAGTCATAGCAAAGCATAAATAACTGCTTTGGTACTCTGTATCTGAATCTAAACCCTAATGATATTTCTGAATAAACTTTTTTCTGATTTCGATTTCGATTCTGACAATTCATCTGGAGTGACGTCAACGCCAACCATTCATTCCCGAGACGCCGTTATCGCGTTCCCCCAAACATTTCTGCCAGACAAGAACTTGTATTTGCTTTCTTGTACAAGTTTATGACGGCATTGGCACAGACACTCGATGAAGGAGAGGAATGTACACAATCACATAAGTTCCCGTCCTCATCCAATATATAAAACCTCAGGTCCTTGACAATAAACATTGTGACGTCATTTGGGGGAAGAGAGAGCGAGAGAGAGAGAGAGAGAGAGAGAGGGGGGGGGCAGAAAAAGAGGGAGGTCGTAATGCTGACAGAGGGAAGGATAGTGTGTGTGTTGGGGGGGGTGTTGGCTGAGTTGATAGAACGGAATGGAACGCGGTGCAATGGGATGTCTATAATGAAGAGGTAGAATAGGGTGTAAGGTAAGAGTTTTAAGGTGATACGAAAAAATATGATAACAAGATCAGAAAATATTCAAAATAGGGCCGAACGAAAACAAGATTGACCGAAAATTGATTTGATCAGCACCAGTGATTGAGTCAGTTAGTCATTCAGTCAATCAGTTAGTAAAAAGTCAACCAGGGTTAATATTTACACTATTCCCCAACTCATACTGACCCGAGCACTACAGAGAGAAGAGTTTGTTACCCTGGCTTCTCGAGATTTACCAGCATGAGCAACCAAAGGTAAACAAACACCATAAGGAAGATTACATTCTTTCTTAATGTTTTAAAAGTTGTTGTCTGGTGTACAAACTCAGACTTGGTGAGAGGTGGTGCAAGACCCTGGCTGTTGAAGCACCAAGATACATTACGATTAACACAAACAACAACGACCGTCTTTGTCGGGGTAAAGGGGGAACACGGTGATGTCGGAAGATAAGGTTTTACCACTGAATTTGGCCCAGAAAAGGAACCTCATTGTTCTTATTAGTGAGCAGAAAATAAGTGATAGTTTCCTAGTTCAAGGCATTATGCTGATAGTAACTTTTCGCGTTTGTTTGTTCAGAAATAACCACCAAGTTTGTTGTGTAGAATGTAAAAATACTTACTCGGACAGCGAAATCTGACGAGAACGAGACCTCGAAGCAAGGTTTAGATTGGTCAGGTGAGAAAAATGATCACCATCATTTAGGATTTTCGGAGAATATTGGCATAGATGTTAGGATATTCTTATAGTACAGTAATGAGCTAGATCACACGGGCTGAAGGTAACCCTATGCTAACTAAAATTACCAGCCAGAGACAACTTATGTAATATTGTATCACGTTATTGACCTATGATTACATATTTTACGGATTAACATACCTTTTTGTCGTTAGAGGATAACATTGGAGATAATGACAGTAGTAGTTGTAATAATAGTTGTATCAATAGCAGTATGAGTCTCCCATTAGGAATTTTGGAAGAGGGCAGAGAAAGACTGCCATGACTATTATTACGAGTTTCTTTTTTTCACTATAATTACATTATTTTAGACATAAAAGCCTTGTTACAACTTTCGAATATACAGACTAACACTCGATAACGTTCTTGACCGTTACTAGAACATAAAGTTCTGGCCTGAACATTTACAGAAATTTTTAAATGGAAGAGTTGGCCTAATATCGAGCGTTTTACGTGCATTTTATATTTACTAATAGCACACCTGAGATATAAAGGGATGTAATCAGCTAAAGAAATAAAATAATTCATAAATATTTTTTTTCCAAAGGAATTGCATCAATTATAGTAAAATGAGATGAGGCCATAAACACGTGTATGCTAATACCGATATACTACGAAAAAATATTGTAATGCAAAAAGAAAATCGTAAAAGGGATGTCAGCTATTTTTTGTTCTCGCCTGTGACTGTTAAACATTAAAAAAATCACTTGATAAATATGATGCGACTCCCCCTGGCGATGACCCTCGTCTACGGTGGTGCCTTTTACGGGATGTTTATAAACAAAAATATTATCATCGTCCCATGCAGTGTCTCAGTAGATCTTGATATAGATAAATAGATTACAAAAATATAAATTCAATATTGATGTTTGATTTTCCATTCGAAGATGAGGAACCAGATCTGTCAGAGGCTACAAATTAGGCTGCTAGTGATACCCTTAAGATATAACATCAAGACAAGAGGTAATAGAACTTTACATAAAAACGAGAATAAGAAATTATAATTTAACCTAAAAGATTCCAACAATATTTTTTAAGGCAACTTTGAAGCAATAATTTAATACGAGTATATATCAATACCCAGGACTTAAAAAATCTTCAACTTTTATTTTGTTCTTATTCAGATAGATATATTTAGTCACGGCTGAATATAAGAGTTAAATCAAATTAAAAGATAAATGGGTTACTGAGTGTTAATTATACCAAACCTTCCTCCTGAACACTCAAACCTCACCATTGTTCAGCGGTGTGTGTGGCCTGACGATGGTGATTATGCACTAGAAAGGCAGATGCGTAGCGGAGAGTAGAAGGGTTAATAATAGCTGAGAGGAGGTGTGCAATGAGCGTGGCAGGTGAGGTATACGTGCACTTGAGGTTGTGATTAATACTACAAATCAAAGTTGTTTGTTTTCTTCGCTCGTGAGTTATGAAGACGCCCACACGACAATATTTTCCTAGACAAAGATTAGCTGAAGACTTGGCTCGTAAGATGTGTCTTTGTGTTAGCTATGGGCTGATCTATCACGAGTTAAGAATACACAGCCCCCAGAGCCTCACCCCTGCAGCAGCTGACGCTTACATTGTTAATTTTATAAAAGATGAAATGATACTCTGACGTGTTTTTGTTAATAGAGGTGCGAGGAAGAAGTGTAGGAGCCATCTTTATGATACTGGGGAAGTGAAGGTGACTCAGCTGTTCGTGTTGGGTGGGGCGAGGAAATGGTAAAAACTCAATGCTGTGGTAGCGATTCACAATGAGAAAATAAATAAGAAAATAATAACACAAAGTGGGTTGTTAAGATTATAAAAAAGTGGAAATTGTAATGCACTCAGAGAAGTCTGGGTGATAAGAAAAAAACGGCCGGGTGTATTTAACTGGGGGGTGTGATGCACGACACGAGGTTGAGGGCAGAGCCTTATGTTACTCCTTCATTGCCAGTAATGGTGTTAATAAAATTTCCCCCGTTACCGCCCACACGCCCTCACGCCCACATTCCTGACCTCAGTCTCTCGTTTTCGATGATGTCGAGGCATAACTTAAAGAGAAACACCATTTCCACCGCAATCCATTCAACTTACAAATGGGGGCTGGTAGTGGTGGTAGTGCCGCAGGTGGCGGAATGGTGCGAGCACAACCAGTAGTTTTAAGCTCTCGTACAGCAATGGCTTGTTGGTCCTCACGCGAGGAGTGATCATGGAGGAGGAGGATTATGAGGAAAATGATTAGCATATAAAAATAATAATGCCCCTCCAGTGCCATAGGTGTTAGATTTAGGAGGTCATGATCACTACAGAGGAAGTTCGAACTTTGTTATTATTCACTGAAGTTCGTATTAACACCTGGGTATAGAGTCATACTGGCGTAATTCATCCCAGTTGTAGTGATTGTCATGACCTCCGAGTTAATAATACAGGGACAGTGTTGGAGCACCGGGAAGGTCTCTAGTACCTGCCGTAATAACAAACATGAACACCATAAACTCTGCGGATATTTCCTTTACCCACTTCCTGTGAAAGTCTCAAGACAGGAACTCTCGAGTTTGCAGTTGCTTGAAGTACTATGTTGATGTCTGATGGCTTCTAATAGCGCCGCTGTCTATCACTTTTGTATAGCATTATGAGTCAATGATAGACGATAGCAAAGACGGTGTCCTGTCTCTTGGAATAACTCTAGTATACTTCTCGTGCTGTTTGCAGTGACAGTAGTTAGTTTCTCCTGCTGGGGAGTTTACCACCAATATATATATTTTTTTATCATTCTGGGTAACTGTTGTCAATGTCTTCGGTCATAACTGGAGTCAATAAGTCCCCCAATGGGTGAGGCAAGCATCTACTACAATAATATTATCCCCGGTGTGTCGTTTTGAAAAGTTATACTGTATACTGGTAATATAAAGTGTTGATTCAATCATTTATATTTACTCCGATTCTTAACTTACTTGAAAAAAGACTGTTTATGTTATGTTTATTTAAGATTAGATTTTTAACTTTCTAAGAAAACAAAAGATAACGGGGTAATAAAAGAAGGAGAGGCAGCTTACTCCAGTTTAAACAACTAGTGAGGAGTTAAAGAACAAGAGGCAGCTCACTCACGTCTACACAACAAAGCGCCGCTGCCTCGCCTGGTGTGACGAGGCACAGAATGGTAGTAAAGATGAACCCCGAATTGAAAGTCGCCCTGGGTGACATTTATCCCCGGAAACATGAAAGCAGACACAAATCTTAAAAGCATTAAGAGCGCTGACTGTAGTGTATCTCTGTCAGGGCGATGTGTTCAAAGCTATTATTCTGATATATGGCACGACGCGTCACTACGTGTGCTAGTGTGTTTGGCACCGAATGTCGTACAGAATTAGAAGCGAGAATATTCCTACTCTTGATACTCTGCCACTCCCTAAGTGTCAAGTAATGACTGTTCGGGAATGACTTATAGAGAGTATAAATTTTATGGCAATGTCTCGTTTTAAAATACACCCACTATCATGTGATAAAACTTCCCCGCGTCATCTTCAGGGAGGGAAAGATAGCTGTTGTGTTCGTTCACCTTAGTGTGTTTTGTGGTGTTTGTGTGTTTTACTTGTGCTCGTGTGTGCGTGAATGTATCCGTGCGTGTCTTTTTGTAAATGTGTGTGTGTGTGTGTAATAATAATAATAATAATAAACGGTTTATTAATATAGTTTGTGTGTGTGTGTGTCCGTCTGTGTGTGTGTGTCTGTGTTTGTCCGTCTGTGTGTGTGTGTGTTCCTTTAAGCTGTTAACGTTACTGTGTATATAGCACGAATTAAATTTTTTCCATCAATAAATAATTGAGTTCCTGAAAGTCCTGATCAATTCACACACACACACACACACACACACACACACACACACACACACACACACACACACACACACACACACACACACACACATATATATATATATATATATATATATATATATATATATATATATATATATATATATATATATATATATATATATATATATATATATATATATATAAAGCCATTTAAACTGATTAATATTCTCCATCTAATTTAAAGAAGACTATTCAACAAAAACCTAAAACAATATAAACCTTCGTCAACACTCATAATGTAATAAGGTCGATCATAATTTGTATGTGACTCGATCCTTCAGTATTTCTCCTCCACAATTTTAATCATTATTCCCAATCTAGTGGTAGATAATATTAATGTAATGATCTGTTAACATATCTTCGTGTAGCTCTGGTGAAGAATTTTATTGTTCCTATTATTTCCTCTTGTCTCACATAGTAACATCAGTCAGCGGGATCAGTAGTGTATAATGATGGACGTAACGTAACGAGAATATATCAATTGACAACATGAACATTATAAACCTCATTATAGTAATACCAATATCATTATTATATTTTATTGACTATCATTATTAACTTATATCTCCACTTATTGAAAATGAGGTGAAGCTAAAAAAACAAAAACAAAACAGAAAGACTGATGAGTTTAAGAACTCAGGTATATATGATATGAAAAATTTTCCAAGTGGCAGAAAAGAAATGAAACACGACGTAAGCTTTCAGAACGTCCATTCAGAATAAGGTTTTGAGTGGCGTCGTCTGCCCAGTGTCAGGTTAACCTCAGATTTTTGTTTCGTTATTACACCTGTCAATAATAGCTGTCTTTTACCTGTCACTCTTGAGGGAAATAAAACATCCAGAAAATTAAGAAAAAAAACTAGAAATATGTTTAAGAATTCTTCACTCGGTCATTTTTTTTTTTATTAATTTCTTTATATATTTACGTAATTGTTTAACTCATTTACATGTTTATTTGTCAGTTTATTCAATGTTTTATTAAGTTATTCATTCACCTTTTTATTCATAGGTATTTTTTTCACTTTATCTTTATGTTTTTGAAATGTGACAGTGCCTTATGGGTGTGACAGTTCATTATGGGTGTGACAGTGCCTTATGGGTGTGACAGTTCATTATGGGTGTGACAGTGCCTTATGGGTGTGACAGTACCTTATGGGTGTGACAGTGCCTTATGGGTGTGACAGTGCCTTATGGGTATGACAGTGCCTTATGGGTATGACAGTACTTGGTTATGACAGTGTGTGACAATTGCCTTGACAGTGCCTTATGGTGTGACAGTGCCCTTATGGGTGTGACAGTGCCGGGTGTGACAGTGCCTTATGGGTGTGACAGTGCCTTATGGGTGTGACAGTGCCTATGGGTGTGATAGTGCCTTATGGGTGTAACAGTTCCGTATGGGTGTGACAGTGCCTTATGGGTGTGACAGTGCCTTATGGCTGTGACAGTGCCTGTGACAGTGCCTTATGGGTGTGACAGTGCCTTATGGGTGTGATAGTGCCTTATGGGTGTAACAGTTCCGTATGGGTGTGACAGTGCCTTATGGGTGTGACAGTGCCTTATGGCTGTGACAGTGCCTTATGGTGTGACAGTACCTTACGGTGTGACAGTGCCTTATGGGTGTGACAGTGCCTTATGGCTGTGACAGTTCCTTATGGGCCTTGCCTTGGGTGTGACAGTGCCTTATGGGTGTGACAGTGCCTTTATGGTGTGATAGTGCCTTATGGGTGTAACAGTTCCGTATGGGTGTGACAGTGCCTTATGGGTGTGACAGTGCCTTATGGCTGTGACAGTGCCTTATGGGTGTGACAGTACCTTATGGGTGTGACAGTGCCTTATGGTGTGACAGTGCCTTATGGCTGTGACAGTTCCTTATGGGTGTGACAGTGCCTTATGGGTGTGTGACAGTACTTATGTGTGATAGTGCCTTATGGGTGTAACAGTTCCGTATGGGTGTGACAGCCCTTATGGGTGTGACAGTGCCTTATGGGTGTGATACCTTATGGGTGTGACAGTGCCTTATGGTGTGATAGTGCCTTATGGTGTGACAGTACCTTATGGGTGTGATAGTGCCTTATGGGTGTAACAGTGCCTTATATGGGTGTGACAGTGCCTTATAGGTGTGACAGTGCCAGTGCCTTATGGGTGTGACAGTGCCGTTGCCTTATGGGTGTGACAGTGCCTTATGGTGTGACAGTGCCTTATGGGTGTGACAGTGCCTTATGGGTGTAACAGGTATGTGACAGTGCCGACAGTGCCTTATGGGTGTGACAGTACCTTATGGGTGTGACAGTGCCTTAGGCCTTATGGGTGTGACAGTGCCTTATTGTGACATATGGTGTGACAGTGCCTTATGGGTGTGACAGTGCCTTATGGGTGTGACAGTCAGTACCTGACAGTACCTTATGGGTGTGACAGTGCCTTATGGGTGTGACAGTACCTTATGGGTGTGACAGTACCTTATGGGTGTGACAGTACCTTATGGGTGTGACAGTGCCTTATGGGTGTGACAGTGCCTGACAGTTCCTTATGGGTGTGACAGTGCCTTATGGCTGTGACAGTTCCTTATGGGTGTGACAGTGCCTTATGGGTGTAACAGTTCCTTATGGGTGTGACAGTGCCTTATGAGTGTCATCAAGGAACAAGTGGTAACCCAGAGCCAATTAAAACACCAATGATGATCCAAGGAATGTTGTCACGGCTGCACATCATCATACGGAACCTGGTACAATATATACAGTTATATGTACAGTGTGTATATATATATATATATATATATATATATATATATATATATATATATATATATATATATATATATATATATATTATACACACAGACAGACATATAAAATTTTCCCAGGACGGTCTAGATCCTGGCCCAGTGTGGTCAGTCATCAGGCTCAACACCACTAACTCGCTCACCATTAATGCAAGGCAGGAAAAAAATATTACTGCAATGATCATTATCTCCTTTTTTTTAATATGAACGAGGGTTTCCATTATCACAATTAGTCGTTCACGATTATGGGACTTAAATATAATACCTCCTTAAATACGAGAATAAGCTGAGTATATCAGGTAAATTCAACTCTTATTCCCGGGGAATATATGATTTTTATTTGACTTTCAAAATAGCCGCAGTTGCCTCTTTAACCGTGCATGAGACTACTCCTAAACTCGGCGGTGAATGTACATTACAGCCACATTTCCCCATTGTGCGCAAGCAAGATAAACTAAGTAAATTATATCACTCAAACTATACAAATCAACACAACTGTACTCGGAAGGCGCAACTCTGCGTGGCGAGCTTAAGGCTGACAGCAGTTGCTCATTTGACCCAGCATAGAGGATCCCTGGGACTAGACACTTTATGCTCCGCCCCTGATGGATCACGTCATAGTCCTTGGCAAGGATTGTAGCCCAGTCTCCCTCTTCCCCTCCGCTTTGATATCAAGCATCGTAAAAATAATTGAGAGAGCTATATTCACGGACATCACTTACACTTAATGCCCATGTATGACGCTCGGGTATAATGGACTGCCAAATGTTTCGGCTTGGTGAATATAGAGGAAATTATTACGCTTCCTTAAAGAGATGCCCTCGTCCAGGATCACTGCCACTTGTGCTTCTTTTAACAATATATCCTGGCTTATTTTGATATCACAGTGTAACTTTTCGTGGCTCCTGAAATGTGATGCAAATGTGAAGAGGCCAAGGGATACCAGGGCTTTATTTTTTCACGTAAGTAATGGTTTTAGAGGAGTTACGGAATAGTGACATAAAAATAATGTATGATATACAAAGCGGTGGTGTTGTCACATATATCTGGCGGGATTACCAGCCATCATCACATACACTACACGGCTTCCGCCCCGCTGCCTCTCCCCACCGCTCCTCTTGTTTATGCTTATGTATGTTTCCACGTGCCTCTGCATATACTATTCTACATGTGTGGGACTCTGTATGTATATATATATATATATATATATATATATATATATATATATATATATATATATATATATATATATATATATATATTTATTTATTTATTTATTTATATATAAAGGTAGGCCAGTGATGAAGCCTTCTCATAACGGCAAGAAGACGCATCGACGTTCCCCGTTACTTATCAACAGCCTACGGGCAAGAGACCTATACAACTCAGATCCTGTTGTGGTACTTCTTGGATAAACCACGACCCATTTACTGTACATCTAGGTCGAGGAGGGAGGGCGTAGTCAACCCCTATGTCCTGAAGACACAACTATAGTCTGGGTTTACACTTGAAATGTTTGACACGAGAAGAGAGACATGGTACACTTACAGTAGAAAGCTTTTGAGATGTTGATATGGAGGGGAGTGAAGAAGATTAGTTATAATAATAGGATAACATAGCAATTTGTTTTGGAGACCAGTGGAGATTTTTTTTTTAAGTTAACAACAAGGAGAAAGAAACACTGGATTGGTCAAGTGTTGGGAAGTGGGGAGGGGCAGTTGGGGGGTGTCATGTGTGGTGGGGGGGAGGGGTAGACAGGAAGGGACGTTGAGGATGAATGAAGATTAGGTTGTTCAAGGAATTTTTAGAGTGACAAACATTCACAGTGTTGCAGGATAAGGTAACAAAGAGAATAAAGAGAGGAGTAGTCGGACGGGTATCGTAATAAGTAAAATGAGTATTCTAATTACAAGGTCAGTCACTTACTACTTACCATCAGTAGCTTCACACACAAAGCTACTACTGGTCAGGTACTAATGACTCTTAGATGTCAAATAAACCTTCTGCGTCTCTCTCCCCTGCCTATAGAGACATCCTCAGAGCAGAGACTAGGTCATCAGCTGGCAGTTCATTTTCTACTTTTTGCAAAATACTCTGACTCCGCACACCCAACAATATTTCTATATACTTGTTGCATTAAAACAACATTGTATATTCTACTTCAGTGATAAAATCCTAGTCTTAAAAAATTATTTTCGCTACTAGTTGCCTTATTAACTTCCTGAATGATTAAAGTCAAAATTCTTTCCAAATCACTCGGCCAACTAGACGTGATACATTAATTTCACTAAGATATATATAAACACAAAGAGGGAGAGAGACAATGATTAAGTGTGTGAGTGAAACAGTTGATAAAAAAAATATTCGGATAACTGGACTCCAGCAGCAGACGACGGACCGTGTGCACATAATCCCCGGGTGATGGCTGGCCACGGACCACCATGCCAGGCAAGTGTGAAGTGTTTTACAGCAGCAGCGACGGAGGTACCCAGCGGCGGCGGTCTCACCTCCGCCACCCGAGGCCCAGTCTTTGATATCACGTGTCATAAAGATGATTGGGGAGGCTATATTCCTGGGTATCGCTTACGCTTTACGGCCGACGGTGATGAGCGCAGACACCTGACTGGCTGGCTAGTGGGGTAATGGGTGGGGGTACGGTGATGAAGGAAGTGGGGTAAGGGCGGCAAGGTGGTGGAGGTTAAGTGGAGGGGGTGTAGGGTGGTGGAGTGGGGTGGTTAGTGGGGGTGAGATGGGGAGGGTGTGGTGGAGGGGGTCAGGGGAAGGTAGGGTGGTGGAGGGGATGAGAAGGGGAGGGTAGTGGTGGAGTGGAGTAAGGGGAGGCTAGAAAAGTAGTGGAAGAGGAGGGGGGGGGTAAGGGAGGGGAGGTAAGAGGAGAGAATAGAGGCGTGAGAGTGAGGTAGTGGTGAGGATAGTGGGTGGAGGAGGGAGAGAAAGGTTGAGGGGTAGGGGTGAGGGGGAAAGGGTAATGGGTGATTGAGAAGGTAAAGATGAGGGGGGTAGGGGGGAGGAGAAGGTGAGGGGGCGGGAGGGTAGGGGCAAAGGTGCGGGGTGCTAGCAGGTGTGAAGAGGGTGAGAAGTAGTGACGGGTTTTGGGGTGAGGTGTGGACTGAGAGCTATACTTTAGGTGGTGGGTTGTAGGTGTGGTTGAGGTGGGTTGTAGGTGTGGTTGTGGTGGGTTGTAGATGTGGTTGAGGTGGGATGTAGGTGGGTTTGAGGAGGTGGTGGGTTATAGGTGTGTTTGAGGTGGTGGTGGGTTCTAGGTATGGTTGAGGTGGGTTGTAGTTGTGGTTGTGGTGGGTTGTAGGTGTGTTTGAGGTGGTGGGGTTGTAAGTGTGTTGGTAGTTGTGGTGGGGTGTAGGTGTGGTTGTACTGATGATGGGTTGTAGGTGCTGTTGTGATGATGAAATATAAATATGGTTGGGATAGAGGGTTGTATTTGTGATTAGAATTTTGGTTGGAGTGGTGAGTTACAAGCGTTGGTGGAGTGATGTGGTGTGGTTACAGGTGTGGCTGGAGAGGTTGGTTGTAGGGTGTGGTTTGGGAAGTGTGGTTGAGGTGATAAATTATAACTTATCAGTATGGTCGATGAAGGAGTTGTAAATGCAGTTCTGTGGCAGGATGCAAGAGTGATTTGGTAGATGGTATGGTTGCACCTATGGCTGGGGTGGTGGGGTGCAGGTGTGATTAGAAAGGTAGAATGCAGGTGTTTGTGTAAATAGGTGGATAAGTGACTGGCTGAAGAGAGGAGGAGTGTGTGTGTGTGAGTCCGTGCGTGCTTAACATAGACTCAGAATCTCATTGTAATCACACACATCTGAATCATCCAGTCACTAAGGTACAGGTGCATCTCTCAACAGGTGTACCACAATCATGCACAACCACTGCCAAAATTCACCCAACGTTTGGCCACAGTTGGCACCTACTTGTGTGTGTCATGTATGTGATAGGTTATTTGGGAGCTGCATGGATAATAAACATTCTGTAATACTAAGAAAATTATGAAAGCGAAACGTGACCTTCAAATAGATGCCAGATGTTACCAAAAGTGTTCAGGGTATTTTGTCTGCAACTGTACACTCCCAAATCACTGTCGTGTCAAAGTAACCTTGTCAATGTTCTTTATATGTGTATGATTATTGATGTTTCACTTTAATAAATGAGAAGTTAATTCTCCAAAAATGTTTGAAATATCTCTAAGATTTTCATATTTTCGAGAATTCCCTCTACAGATTCCTGGAGTTTGTCGGTGTCTAATGTGTTTCCACAATTGCTATTCCTTATAATTCTTTAAACCGTCAATGTTAACCTTCCACGTTTATGAATCAAGATTTGTACCTACCCCCTTCACTTTTATTTTTACGTATATAAATTCAGTTAGAGTTGTACAATTGATTATATTTTCATTGGTATACTTTTTCTTCATGTTATCCACCTCTCTTGCTATCTGTCTAAATCTGAGTAAATGGAACAATAATCACCATTTCACCAAAGAGGGAGGGATGGGCTTAAGAAAGTCAAAATAACTTCCCCCAGTATCCTGAGTGGTTCAAGAGGAGGTTGGATATGCTGGGGGGGGGGACGAAGGGGTTAATGAGCGTGGGGAGCAGGAGCGGTTTTAATGACGGGGCAGTGAATCAGATAAGACTGTACAAGGAGGTGATACAACTGACGCCGTGTTGATGAAGGTGTGGCGGACCAGGTGATGGTGGATGGTGGTGTGATACCGGGAATGAGGTCTTCAGGAGAGCGGAACGTAGCAGGTTGGATGTAATGGGGGGTTTATATTGTAAATAGTGCTTAATGCAGATGAGATACAAGAGTGCGGCCGAGGAGGGGAGGGAGGGTGAGTTGATGGTGTGATAGAGTAAATGAAGTTTAATAAGAGTTGGATCACGCAAGCGAGACTTTGGCAAGGTGAGCGTTTGAAGGTTATGGTGATCGTAAGAGTGTGACCTTCACCTTAGATGGGAAATATGATGTATATGATGTGTTATAGCGGGTCAGGTTCATGGGTGTGTTGTCGATCAGTGATGCTGTGTGAAGCTGGTTTAGTGGTACAGTTTGAGATTCTTTAGATGGTGACCTGAAAGTTTTGGGATAAACTTAAACTCTTGTAGTGACTACGGCATAATTTTTTTAACTTTTCTCTGTGGAAATTTCAGTGATCATTGGATTTCCTGAAGTGTTTGTATGGCGTTACAGATTAGGAAAACCTTCACATAAAAAAATAGGCCTACTGTTATGGGATGGATACACAGATCATAGAGAAAATGCTAATTTTACAGCCACACACACCAACTGCTTAATTCTATTTACTACAGTACGTCCTTATTACCCAGATGTAGCGGCCTACACACCAGCCTGGACGGTATACAAAACACCACCCTGCCTTACACTTTACAGCCAGGGTCTCGATAATACACTGTGTCTGTTCCATTCTTGTGCTAATGCTGAGTGCTACACGTCGCTCCCTAGCCAACATCAGGGACCAGCCGCCATTACCAACACATCCGCAGCGTTGCCAAGGACTCTTTCGTTGCTACGATCTTTCATCCTGTTCACACGATTGGGAAATTTCTTGATACCCCATGGACGAAATCTAGCCATATGAATGCTTTTGGGGTGAGATACAGAAGATGGTTTTCGAGAAATTTAACATTGAATTTATCGAAGTTGAAACAAGAGGCCATACAATGTTTTTAATCGTTATTTATTACCATAAACCAAGAGGCGTGGCGTGGCGTGGCATGGCGTGGCATGGCGTGGCAGAGCTGAGGGAGCCGCAGGGAGGTTGGAGACTCGCTGGCGTTTACTACCGATAAGTTAGCCTTGCTGGGCCGTCACACTGAAGCGAGCCCAACGTCGAAATGGCCCACCAGATTTATCGATGCTTGGTCCTTTTATACATCAGACTTAGCAGAGCGTTCATAAAAATTTGGTCTTGCCTTTTGGTGGCGGCTTTGGTCGGGCCGAGGAGGAGTGGAGTGCATGATTTAGAACGTCATGCCTTTGGTTTTACGGACGGCGGTTTTGTTGCGGCTTTGAGAGTGTACCGCTGAAATGGACTTTGTTATTACACTCTGTTAGATTTATAACTCGACATGAAGATGACATTTATACCTGGAGGATAAAGGGAGATAGAAACTCAAGCTCCGTGAGGTTGAAGCGGCAAGTAGGGGTAAATGTGGCTGCCGACGACCATCAACTTCCTCGCAACTGATCATCCTTGGAAGTGTGTATGTGTGTGTGTGTGCGGGCGTGCCTGCGTGCGTGTGTGCGTGCGTGCATGTGTTCGTGTTCGAGCTTAACTTCATTTTATCATCAGTGAAAAGTTATCTTAAAAACTAAAACACACAAAAACTGAGAATAACCTGTATTTTTTACATCACCTGTAAGTCACCAGACATATACGAAACCTTATTAAGAAAGGTATAAGCCTCGTATTAACTAAACTTCAGTCACAACCTAAAATAAAAGCAAATTATATGAACATTTAGTAATGGCATAACTCAAGGGATTGTTTTGATACTGAGGGCGTGACTGTGTGGCAATGGACGGGGTTGACTTTTGTGATGAGTTGTAAAAGAAGTCTGTAAGACGAACTTGTTAGAGGGTTAAGTGGATTCTCAGAGATTCTTGAAGCATCTTAAGTATGTTTAGGTAATGGTTCTTGTAAGGAATTAAGAGCATAGAATTCAAAAGTTACAATTTATCGAAAAATTTGTTGAAGTGAATAAGATTTTTGACCTGCGACACGATGTTGTCAGGAGTTAAGCGATTACTGTGATATTTTCGTAACTCTCTTAAGAATGGTTCGTGTAAATATGTCAAAGTATTTGAGGAAAAGTTATAATTTATCGAAAATTTAACACGTATACTGTTTAGTGGGTGGTAGGATATTCTGAAAAGATCTCAAGGTACTCAATAACACAGATGCTCTTTTATTTACAGGTACCTGTGTAATTTGTGTACTCTGCATATCTATGAATGTGGAATACTATAAAGCTTATTTAAAGATTCACAAATGATACTACACTAATTCATACCAAGATATTTTTTATAGATCTCATGGGAATTTTGGTCAACGTGTAAAAAAAATCGTCTTGGTATCGTGGTTGGCGCACCTTTGACATCTGCAGTGATTATCATATACGCCCACGATGTGTACGTTTGCAGGCCTGTCACCTCCTGGTCCCTAACACACCTCCACCAACACCAGGCGACTATCACTTCCGGGTCCCTAACACACCTCCACCAACACCAGGCGACTATCACCTCCTGGTCCCTAACACACCTCTACCAACACCAGGCGACTATCACTATCACCTCCTGGTCCCTCCCTAGGCGCCTATCACCTCCTGGTCCCTAACACACTTCCACCAACACCAGGCGACTATCACCTCCTGGTCCCTAACACACTTCCACCAACACCAGGCGACTATCACCTCCTGGTCCCTAACACACCTCCACCAACACCAGGCGACTATCACCTCCTGGTCCCTAACACACCTCCACCAACACCAGGCGACTATCACCTCCTGGTCCCTAACACACCTCTACCAACACCAGGCGACTGTAATGCAAAAATAGACTCAAGGCAGAGTTAAAGAAAACGAGAGTCATGAGGATGAAGAGAAAAGTCGTGGGGTGACTTACGTATCCTGATTAGACGACTATTGTTTGGTTAACTTTTACGACCAGCAGCTAAGGCTCTGTCGCCCGTCTGATCACGTGATGCTCATGTCCTCTCGGGGAGAAGACAATTCCCACGTGACGTCATTGGCAGTTAACTCGGAGGATCGTGAAATCTTGACGAGGAGGAAGAGTGACCTGACCTCCAACGTGTTTTATTACTTTATTTTTTTTCTATTCTGTGAAGGGTAAGGGATGTGAGGAACGTGCCAACTGATCACGCGAAACAATGTGATTAACTAAAGAAGGATATATACTAAGTCTTGATCTGCTTGGACTGATAGAGCTAAATTCTTCTTACGAGTTACTTTTGTCCGTCCGTCCGTCTGTTTGTTTGTTTATAGATTTACCTAGTGGGAAGCAGGCATGTAGTACTATACACAACATTGTTATAATAATGATAATAGAATGAGCTATACAGTTGACTCATATAAACACCAGCACCGGTTATAGCTCCTCATATCCTTTAGCTATTAAGTTTATTTGTTATTAATATTTGTCATTAGCTACATTACCGTTGTTGAGTCTTATGATTAACAGATGATCTGGAGGAAGATGTTAGGGGGAGTGGACATAAACCATCCTTACTACTGTACCATCCTTATTACTGTACCATGATAAACCCTGACCATCCTACTACTGTACCATGATAAACCCTGACCATCCTACTACTGACCATCCTACTACTGTACCATCATAAACCCTGACCATCCTACTACTGACCATCCTACTACTGCACCATCATAAACCCTGACCATCCTACTACTGTACCATGATAAACCTGACTACTACTGACCATCCTACTACTGTACCATGATAAACCTGACCATCCTACTACTGTGCCATGATAAACCCTGACCATCCCTACTACTGTACCATGATAAACCCTGACCATCCTACTACTGTACCATGATAAACCCTGACCATCCTACTACTGTACCATCGTAAACCCTGACCATCCTACTACTGTACCATCATAAACCCTGACCATCCTACTACTGCACCATCATAAACCCTGACCATCCTACTACTGACCATCCTACTACTGTACCATCGTAAACCCTGACCATCCTTCTTATCACACTGAAGTATATTTTCCGCAGAATTATATATTTTTCTTTGTTTACGTACTCGGCCCTCAAGTGTGTCCTCTTGAGACTATTGTGAAGTCCTCCTCTTGCGATTCTTCCTCTGGCCTCTTGATCGCCAGCATGAGAACTTGTTACCTTTGAAGACGGAGATTTTTAGTCCCCACTCCCGAAGATCGTGCGACACTCTCTCTCTCTCTCTCTCTCTCTCTCTCTCTCTCTCTCTCTCTCTCTCTCTCTCTCTCTCTCTCTCTCTCTCTCTCTCTCTCTCTCTCTCTCTCAACATTGTATGGTAATGAGTATGTCTCGCTCTAGATAAGAGATACATCGTGTTTTTTTTACTGTCAACAATAACATACATACGTTATTCTCATCTTACTAATCTGATTGTGTTGAAACTGTCGTATATATATACAGTATATTCTTGTTCTTTGGCTTATTATGCCTGGATTATTGCTTGGTTTTTTTCATAGTATTGGCGAGTTTTTAGTGACCAAACTACAGACACTACAAAGAAACACCTACTTTAACTCTCAGAAGAAAGAAGGTATTTTAATTTACAGTTTCCTCAGTTTCAAGTTTATGAGAATGAGGTTTTGCAGCAACACCTTGAGAAAAATTCCTCACAACAAACTAAAATAATTTGAAATTTGTGGATTTGTATTTGATATAATAGGGGTCAAAGGTCAGAGGTGGGGAGAGGTGGCGTTCACCCCATGTGTCGAGGTTTCACTTTATTGACATCATTATTGTTACCAGTGATGGTTTTATTATTATTATTATTATTATTATTATTATTATTATTATTATTATTATTATTATTATTATTATTATTATTATTATTATTATTATTATTATTATTATTATTATTATTATTATTATTATTATTGTTGTTGTTGCTGTTATTTTACACTACTTACTTTCAAGCTCAAAGTAAGAGTAAACAAAAATGACAATAATTATTAAGACAAATAATAAATGGAAAACCAAATCATAAAAAAAAAAACAATAATAACTATTTCATAAAATCAATAATCATTCACCTGCTATAAATCACAAATATAAAGAAAAAATAATCACCCGTAATTAAAATAATATCAAAATCACCTCCAGTAATTTTTTTCTTCAACATAACTGATAAAAAAATATACAATAATAATACTACTGGGAAAAACACACACAGGAAAAAAAACAGGGGGGTTAAAATTCACACCGATCGTTATTCATTGTGCTTTATTTTGCCGGCATGGCCAGGATTAGTCAACTTTTCCCCCTCCCCCTTGTAACTCGCGCTGGGAGATATATTTCATCAGTCAGCTCGTCGCGTCAGTGGCCCGAGGCACGATGAATCCCCGCTCAAGTTTATGGGTGGCATTCCTCCCCCCTAACCCTACCTACCCCCTCCCCCTTCCCCCTACCATACCCCTCCTCTACTCTCCCCCCCCTTCCTATCCCCTCCTAACCCCTCCTAACCCGCCCTCCCTCAACACCAGATCAATACTAACTGCCTGTGTGTTTTTTTTAGATAAAATGTTTTATATAATTAAATGATTTTTATAATTGTTTAGTGTTATTGTTTTATTTTTAATTGCTTTATTTAGTTATGGGTTTATATTTTGTTTTATTTAAGTTGTTTTAATTTGTTATATGTTGATCTGTCTATTATTTATTGAAATTATTTTTGTTCCATCTCTGCTTTATTTATCCAACCTAACCTAACCTAACCTAACCTAACCTGGCAAAGTACAGAAATATAAATAATAACAATAGATAATAAACAATAACAAACAATTAAATAAACAACATCATTTTTATACCGATTTAATATACTAACATTCAATATAAAACATATAATAAGGCCAATTGTCTCGTATGAGTCAACACCCCGTCATGAGACTTCCTAACAGCACGTAACCTTCGAGATATTCTTACACGACTCGTCCTGTTGTCTTACTACGAACATTGACTCGTATTTTCAACCCTTAACCAATAATCGAGCTTCAGAAATCACCTGTATCACATATCTAAAGGATTTCATTATTATTAGTTTATTTTGCTAAGTATTTGTAGTTTGTGAACGTGATATATAGGAATGCTTCGTTTAAATATTTAGAATGTTGAAAATGTGGTTAAGCATTCAGTCACTTGCCTCTCCAGTTTAACCTGACTGTAAATATAAGGTGAAATCTGAACCTGCTCTTAGATATTCTGTAAACTTTACCTTGTGTTGTACGAATAGTCAAGCTTATTCAAGTGATACATGGTGAATTTTACAAGAGATTAGGTATGAAATGTAACGGACACACACCACACAGACAGGCACAAACACAAACACAAAAACGGAGCATAAACACTAAACACACACACACACACACACACACACACACACACACACACACACACACACTGGGAGCGTGAAGAGGCGATGTGAAGTGCAGGAGGAGAGAGGTTAGATGTGGGAGGAGGGGGAGAGGAGAGATGAGGTGCAGGAGGCGAGGCTGTCCATCAGGTGAGCTTCTCCGCCGCCCTGACCCACAATTGGCCATGCTGGCTTATCAATTAAATTTCTCCCGAGGATGAATGAGGTTCAGCGAATCTATCCCCTGCAAGAGGTCGCTAATGGACGGCCCTCCACGGGTTAATTGCATTGAGAAAATGTATTCGTGTGATGTATAATGCGATATCTTTTAAGATTACGGGCGACACAAAAACGCTATGTATGCGAGCCTTTAACCACAGTGTGTGATCATTAAGCTGAGGGGGACGTGGACTGCTCTCGTGTACAATGGCATACACTCTGACCCCTCACTGTCTCTTGCTCGCTTTCACTGCCACTATCTCCTCCAGCTGGGTCTCTCCCTGTCCAGCTGTGTGTATATTTAGCGTTGTATACCGTTCTTCATAGATGATGTGAAAGTGGATCCTGTAGGCTTGATGGTAACACCCGGACCAGTATGGATACAACACAGTACACTGAATACTAAGCCATCGGTACACATGGAGGTAGTGCATGCGACCGCCTCACTTCCTCACCTGTGAAGTTGGGTGCCCATTCACAGCTGGTTAGACAGGGAATGCTCCGGGCAGGAATCAGAGATCCTAAGGACAGGAGGCGAGTGTTGTATCCGCTCAGCCGCCGCACCTTTCAAGTTGGTGTATGTATGAATTTTATACCTTTGTATGTCGTAACTGTGTGTACATATAGTGTCAGTTTATTATATAATTTTCCATAGTTAGTGTATATGTGAAATACTTTATACTATTGTTCATTATCTATAAGAAAACGGTTTATTCTTGTCTTATTTTTATGTGAATCTAAAGAAAAAAATTATCAATCCCAAACCACGTAGGCATAAGAAATAAGAGACAGGGAATAAAATATTCTTACCTGTCGTCGGTGGAGCGGAAGGGTTAGGTATAGGGGTAGGGGGTCACAGCTATGTCTTTAAAGGAACGACAGAGAAGTAAAGGTTCGCCGTTTTGTGGACAGGGAGGCAGCAGGGAGAGGCAGAGGGGCCACCTTCCCACCGCGCCACACAAACTACACTTTTGTCCTCCAGCTAATTCCCTAATTAAATTCCGCCTGTGGAATATTTTTCCGCTGTAGTATAATAAATAAAGCGTCGTAAAGTATTTTCAAATCCTGTATAATTCACGATCGTTACATGACTCATTTCAGAGCGTTCTAAATGCCTTTTGTATCTGGGAAAAAATAGGTTTTATTGCTAAGCTGCAACTCATTATTTGTAAGCAGATAACCGGGGGAAAAATGCGCGAGTCAGTGTATGATAATTTGTCATCAAGGTGAATATTTTACCAGCGAGCGAAACAGGATTAATAACATGATTGAAAATTATCGTTTATTGTAAAATAATATTAACATAATGATGACCTGATATTAACAAAATAATTGAAAAACACCCCCAAATGGATTTCATCAATTTACACATATTTCTTAACCATCTTGTTGAATTACATAACTTTTACTATCAATTAACCCACAGAAAAAGAAAACTGCTGTAATCTCTTGATGGCGACAGGAATTTGCTGAGGTAATAAAAGAGAGAGAGAAAATAAGACCAATGTAGTTTTTTCCACTATTCAAAGATGTCGTGCAGACTGTTTGGTGACAGTCAAAGAAGATGTACTATGGGATGTGACACCATTTTCATGATGCTGGCTTCCCATCCCTCTATTTTATCTCTATTTCAACTATCTTCATCTTCATTCTCTCTAATCAACTGCATCAAGCCCCATACAGGAATATATTATGTATCTGTTACGGTATTTCTTACAGAGACTCGACAAATCTTTGACGTTAGTTAAGTGATTAATATTAACTGATTATACACACCTGAGTCTTGAGGTTAGACTATATTTATGTATTATCACTATTCATTCTTACGAGATTCTTTCATTACACATCATCTGCATCAATGTTCTTTCAGCCACTGCTACTCACTCACTATATCTTACGAGGTCTTACACGATCTATCATTCCTGTAAGTCTGACCATTGTTTTAGATATTTGTACATCAACATTCATGCGACAACGGATGAGTTTGTCTCTTATCCATACAAGTATCTAATGAGTTCTTCCCCAAACACATCCTTCCCTTATCTGTCTTTATTATCTTCTTTATCGTTCGATGTCTTATAGTCTCTCGTGTCTCGTCCCTAACTCTTCATAACTCCTCCTAAGTCTTATGCTACTCAAGGACTGACAGACGATCTCTTTCAAGCGAGTGGATCTTACCTTTATTTGTACTGTCTTGTATATAGCAGCATCCAGTCTCCTGTTCACGTTATATAGAGATGATATTTTGTTCTAAATCCATCCATTCTTAAAAATAATACTATAAAATGTTCTTAATCGGTAAATTTGACAGATAATTTATTGTTTTGTGTACATGCTTTACCGTAACCAGACTGCAAAAGGTGTTGAGGTCTATTCACGTTCCTCCTGTCATAAACATTCCTTGTTCCTCACTTATAAGATGTCCAGTGATTTTCGAGCAGAATCGGATCACAGTCATGTACGAGTCTCATTCTATATCAAGAAATACTTTTTTTTTTCCTCTTTAATATTATTCTCACCTTTATTCTCTTTTACCTTTGTACTCCGGAATAATCTCTTGCCTTAATCTAGTTTTCCGGTACTCGTCCACATTATCATCTTTATTCTCCATATCATTTCACTTGTAGTTTCACCTTCGCACTTCACCATCAACTCGACTCATTCTTCACCTCCCAAGTTTTTTTTTTTTTTTACTCTGACACTTTCTTGTTCCCCAAATTCCTCTGCTTTAGTTAATTTTATGCCATTTTGCTTTTCCTAACCCTCTAATTTAGCTACACTGTCGAACATATTTCTTAAGTCACTGAGGTTTTACGCATGAGTGAAATTGCCCGCAAGGTTGGTTGACAATGCATTAAGAATAAAGAGAATGTACCACCAGTAGACAGCTGAGAGCGTGCGTGCGTGTGTGTGTGTGTGTGTGTGTGTGTGTGTGTGTGTTGAAGCGGTGAGGGGTGTGTAAGATACATTGGCAATAAAAGTGTAAAATATAGCCCAACATATACAGAGTAAGCGCAAGAAGTACAGTACATTCATCCTGTCATCAGCCAAGGCGCAACACCTCTGTACTGACCACACAACACACGAGAATTGTTAGGGCCGTGTTGAGCTCATTTAAACTATAGCTGAATAGTATAATCAATATATTGTAAAGATTGGCTTGATACGAAAAGAAAAGTACTTGTAAGCAAAAAGGAAAAACTATTAACCAACAAGTTTTTTTATGGTTCTGATGTCTACAATATGTGTGGACAGGCAGGTACTCACACAATAGTAGTTTTCCCCAGCCTTCAGTTGGTCATTAATCCACAGAATTCCAAAATATCAGTAATTCCAGAATTTCCGGTTGTATGTTTGAGGTCATCGTGGTGTTTACGCTAAAGCCTTACATATAACATGGACAAGAACCCCACGAAGACAAGTGGCGTCACTGTGTATCCATCACCTCGGGCGATGTAATGACACTTATTACGGGGATCCACTAAGCACATGGTTCACCCAAACTTATACATTTCACTCTTTTTTAAGAGACCAACACTGACAATCGGGTCGACAGCCAGACGGATGATATAACCGCGTCTTTCCTAAATTGTAGGGTATTAGGATCACTTATATAACAAAGGTTGTGTGTGACTCGCCCACACACCACAACAGGCGGCCACCACCGGGCTACAGTCGCCTCTCCTCGGCGAAAGTCTAAATTGAACGAAATTCACTTCTTCACTTAAGGTTTAGGTCTTGCATTGGCTCTAAATCAAAATGAATGATTCAGTGTCATCTAGATTGGAACATTGTCGCATTCAATTTCATTTTACTCTCTTCCATCCTTCGAATCCACGGCAAATTGAACACGTTCACAGCATTACTCCCCCGCTGCTGAACGTCGCCTCTTCAGTGAGGTTCTTGGTAAGTGAACTGACAAAATATTAAGCGGACGATCCCTAATACGTTTTTGTGTAGTACACATTATTTTACCCTGCAACGTGCAATCGAGTGACCATCTCCGCGTTAACCTTCTTCAACTTCCCTCCTGTAAGCTTGCCTCGCATAGACGATCTCTACAAGTACTTGGGAACTTATTCTTGATCTGCAAATTGACAAAAGACTTTTCTTTAAGTACACTCCAGTTGTTTATACAAAGCTATGTCAATGTTACGGTTTAGAAATGATCGTATCAGCACGGTAACAACGGTAACCTGGCCCCCAGCATCACACAAGTCATATAGTGTTTAGTAACTTTTTAGTAACCGGATCTTTAAAGCCACATTAAGTCAGGAGTGTGATTTCGACAATATATATATAACTAAATCAACGTACAAATGACGGACGGCTGAGTCTCCGCGTGTACCCGGCGGCTGAGTGCGGGTGAAGACTCCCTCACCAGAGATGCAGGAAGAACTTACTACGAAATAAATTCTTGTTGTTAAAGACATAGTCCATCACAGACTCAGTCGGACGGAGGAGAACATTGCTAAGCTTCTGTACATCAGATAGAGATCCGCTGTGGCAATAACTTGTACAGTGCAAGACACAGCCCAAAATTTAATGATGTTTTTTTGCTCATAAATACTGCACTTTATCTGTGAGCTTGAAGTGCAGTACTCCCTGTGTTTCTTGAAGGAATTTTATTGCAATGAAATTTGCTTTAATAAAACACAATTAGAATGATACATCTGTTAAAGTGTGCAATTAGTTTTGTGTACAAAATTTAGTTTAGTATTTTAGTCCAAAATTTTGTGAATTGAGGTTTGTAAGAAGAAAATGCCTTACTACGAAATTATGTCATGCTTATAAACCAGTAACACCAGTTAGTGTTGTAGCAAGTATAAAATGTTTTCTTTTTTAAACACCGAGTAATATGAAATTACTTTTGCAGTAATGCTGAATGATAACTAACTGTGTTCCACGTTCTTACATAACCTCTTCATCTGGTAATATCTGGATAGGATCATGATACACTAAGGTCTCATGATTTGCACGAATTTATGAAGTTGTGCTATAAAGATTTGGTATAAAAATAGTGCAGGATTCATCTACACTATTCCAGCTAAGGCTTAACATACGTTGATCTACAAACGTTATGGCTGCAAACACCGTCCACTTTGCCTTCATCTCTACTGTATGAAAACGCCCTAGCTTGTGCTCTCCAGTTGACGGGTCTTGGATAGAGGGAGACATGGTCGAGGGACGGGAGGGGGTGATACCTTCCTTGCCCTGCAATTGGTGGGTCACCAGAGACGTGGGGCAGGGGAGGGGTTGGGGGTTCACCCTGTGCTCTGAAATTGATGAGTGACTCCAGCAGGGAAGGGTTGGCTGGAGTTTGGGGCGTGGAGGTGGTGGGGCGGCAGGAGAGGGGGAGGCTGATGGAGGGCGGGGGCTTAACACCCCTGCCTCTCATAAACTCTTCCTCCTCTTGTAACATGCGTCTCATAAACTTACATTACTTTCCCTGGCACTAAATTCTTCTTGATGATGGTCAAAGAGTATCCTCGTTTTAATGTCCATTTACCTTAAGCATTTATAGCTGTTTTTTTTTTCCTTTTTCGTTTGAAATGTCTTATGGCTGACCAGGTAAGGGAAGTAGTATACGAGTATGTCGCATCTCTTGTAGAAATTGTATCGATCCTGTCGTAGCTTGGGATTTACGTAAAGGTCTCCACTTTTCCTCCTACTTCTTCAGAACTCACGGGTTAGTAAGCTCTTCACGATCCTCATTCCAGTGAACATCCGGGAAATATATATATACAAGCAACTTTAACCTCTCTCTGAAAAATTACATTATCCAGGATGCCATAATCAAGAGTCATTAAAAATATCTGATATCCCTGAGCAATTAGTTCGAGCCGGAAGAAGGTGGTTAATGTGTGGTGGACGACTATTTTGTCACCCGACACCTGGTGAGCGGCAGCGTCAACCTTAGCATTCCAAGTTACTGCCACTGTAACTTTGCCTGTCCTCCCCCCCCCCCTCTCGGTGGCACTGGAAGAGGTGAAAGGGTAGAATATGATTGAGGGAGACTTAGAAGGATAGACAATGAGGGAGGACAGGAGGGAGAGAGGTGTGGAAGAGCTACCAAGATATGACATCCTAACGATACCATGACCCTCATATAAACCCACATCATGCAGGAGTCAACCAATCTCTCCACCTGGACAATAACACCCTCATAATGCCATAATAATCCACCTCCTTACACCGTCATACATATATAAACACTATCTCTGTCTTGCCAGCGAGGTAAGGAGTTCACCAAGGTACTCTGTGTGGTCCTTGTTAGTTCCTCTAAGACACACCTGAAGGAAAACTATTATCGCTTTGTGATTAATGAACACTTGAGCACCTACATTTCAACTTTTTTCCTTTTTTTATATATTTTCCTTCTCCACTTTTGCTCTACTGAATATGGATATTTTTTTGTATATAAATGCAGTCCCTGGATGTTTTATAAGTGCGGTCCCTGTGTAGTGACTTAATTATCCGTCTCCGGTGCCTGTGTTGCTGAGGAGTTACTACCTCACAGTCGCGCTCGTAACAATTACCTCTCTTACTCCACCCTGCTTGACGAGACTCTCACCCTCTTGCCCGTCCCACTCCACTCCACTCTGTCCCACTCCACCCCGCCCCACCACACCTACCACTCCACTACCATCCTTTCCCTTTCCCCTTCCCCTACCACCCCTCCCCTACACCCCTCCCCAGCACCCCTTCCCCACCCCTACTCACAGCTCAACTAACACCCAATGATACAAGAAATAATTTGAGTTGCAACTAACTAACTTATAACTTGTATTGCTACTAATAAGCACAAATAAACACAGTTGCAACTAATTAATTGACATTGTTGCAACGAACTAATGTACAATGTTACAACAAAATAATATATAATGTTGAAAGTAAATGTTAATTAATGGTTGCAATTAACTAATAACAAGAGTTGTAACTAGCCAGTGATGCAATTTATTAGTATAATCAATGATGTAGTTAAATAATTTCAAGTGTTGTTAATAACTAATGACCAGTGTTATAACTAATTAATTACCAGTGTTGCAGCAAACTCGTAAACAGTGCTGCTATTAACTAGTGACCAGTATTGCTACTACCAGTATTACTACTAATAAAAACTAATCTTGAATCTAACTGACATCAAGTGTTGCAACTAACCAATAAGCCTTGTAGCACTTAACTAATACTCAAGGTTGCTAGGGTTGTGCCACTAATAACCGGTGTTAAACTAATCACCAGGTGTACAACTAACTAATGATCGATGTTGCAACTAATGAGCGGTGTTACAACTAATAGCCATGTTTGCAACTAACTAATACCCAGTGTTGCATCTAATAACCACCGTTGCTGCTAATAAGTGTTGCTACTACTAATAACCACCGTTGCTGCTAATAAGTGTTGCTACTACTAATAACCACTTTTGATACTTATGGAATTTAATTTAGACCCTTAATTCTTACCCCCATAGATCTTGACCTTTTCCAGGGATGAATTTTGATCATGTGAAGATAACAAAATTCAGCCATTAAAATTGGTTGTTTATGATTAAATTTGCATACTCATTATTTGTATACATATATGAAGTATATGTATATATGTATGACTATATAAACAATGTACTATGAGTGATCAAATCTCCTACTGTAGACTGGAGAGTGTAGATAGGAACAGGTTTACCTCATAACCTACAAAACTTTATGATCCTTTGAGTTTCATTTGGGTATCTATATATAGAAGCGATTAATAAACTTTACTGTTGATTCGTGATGCCTTTATAATAGTGATTACATTGGGTCGGTGACGTGGCCTGCTAGAGTTTACGTCTATTACATACTGCCAATCATGAAGGCTACAGAGACATCCCCATTATGATCATCCTCTCCACATGTTCCCAGCCAGCATTATCCTTTAATTTCTCACAATCACCTCTATCATTTTCTTAGAGGCGAAGGCTATGATCTGTTGTGACTGCAATAATCATCAGAGCACCACTTCAGACGAACAATTCTAATAACCCGGAGATAATTACACAGTTCGTCATGATAGTAGCCAGCAATCGACTCCATAACAACCTTTATAATGAACGACTTGTATTACACAGTTATTGCGGTGGACGGAGGAGAGAAGAGTATACGTGTCCTCACCACCCTGGCCAATGTCATAGGTAGGAGTTTGCTCCAATACGCATGTCCCAAGGCCCTGTGCAAAGACGACCAAGTCAATCAACACCACACACATACAGAGGCATTATAAATTGTTTCACTTTACAGGATTGTTTCTGAGATTAGTTTTTAAAGAGACGTGGTAAGAGAGAGAACGAGGGAGAGAAAGAGAGAGATAAGAGAGAGAGAGAGAGAGAGGGAGGTTAAGTTTTGACATGGCATCCCTGGACTGAGCTATTATGTAGTTATTAGATACATAAGAAAACGTCCTCCGTGGGTTTGTTTTTTTCCTATAAATATCACAGTTTATTTTCACTCAACCTATAATCGACATCGTATCAACGTTACTGGCTGGATGTCACAGAGGATACCTGACTTGATGGGTATGTGGCGTCATGTGGTGTTGAGCAACATGAGTGGACCTCGGTATTTACAGCAACATGGAGTGGGACTTGATGTTTTGAAATAAATTCTTAACGCCGAATTCTCTTTTTTTTTCGATTTAGCGTCCTCAAAATTATTCTTCCAGCAAGACTTAAAAGACATCAAGGAATCTAACCCTCTGACTCTCCTTTTTACTCAAGTGTCGTACTAATAAATCCCAAATACTTGAGTCATTACTACCCTCAAAGGCTGTCCAAGAACTCTAAACCCACTCGCGTACCTCCTGAGATAATGACCCTTGTTTGTTGTAGGAATGGAGTCGAATATACAGAGAGAGAGTAGTGTGCTGTATAAACCTTTTAGCACCTTGGTTTATATGATGACAGCGACTATTTTTGCGCTGTTACTGTTTCCTTTGTTTTAAGTCGCCTGACAGATTTGTGATCCTGTGGAAAAAGTGGATGTTTGCCAGTCTCGGCGGTTCAGTTCCATGTAGTCTGTACATTGGTCAAAATGGTCAAAGAAGCTTTTACCATAACTCTGAAGCCTGAGGTCAACTGACTGTGATGCTATGAATGCAGAGTTATAGTACACAAAAAGAGCACATATTGCCATTGCAACATGATAAGCAATATATAAGAAAGATGCCCCCTAAATATCCAAACTTGGGCGGCATATCACGAAACAGAACGAAACAGTCAGGAAACTTGGCTTACAGTGTCGTAAAAAGGGTAACATACAGCCTCACCTGGGCCGGACGTCTCCCTTACGCTCGCTCACGGGCCCAGACCCTCCGAGCCCGCTGAACGAAACTTACCGTATTCCTTCGATTGTTTTGTCAGTGTGAATGAGTTATTGCAGTCATCTGTTGTTGAAGTGTTCTTATGCATCAAATAAAGGAATAGAAAATAGCAGAGGAGGCGACATAGGCGAGAGCCAACCCCACGCCGGCTGTCGAGGCAGCAGACGACGACACGTGAACAACTTGAACCGAACGCTGAGCTGGTGAACGATCCCCGGCGACCCTCGTTCAAATGACACGTTTGAAATATACTCGGAGGGATATCATAACAAATAAAAACGATCTGATACAAAACTTATAGTTCAAAATATCGGATTTAAATATAGTCGGAATGAGTGAGTGCCTGGCTGGCCTTGCCCGACCACGACGGACGACCAGTAGACATGAATTGCAGGAAATGATGATTATCTTGACAAAATCAATTGCAGAGGATGAAGGGGGTTAATCAAATGAATATCAGGAATAATACAGAGCCCAGGCTTGATTGGCGGTGTCGGTGGGGATAACAGTGTTTAAATTAGTTTTCTATAACTTGAGGCCAAATTCCTGAAATTACTTAGCGATTACTAGGATAAAGATAAGGTTGAGTTGACTTCATGCAGGGTCTTGATTGGTTGTTTCGAGTAGTTCAGCTATTGGTCGTCGTCCTCAAGTCGTTTTGTGATTGGTTGGGAGACGGGAGAGAGAGAAGGGGGGGGTGGCAGGAGGGAATGACAGCTACAACAACAAGAACATCAATCACTGACTGGAGAAGCAAATGTCACTTCAATAATAACAGTGTGTAGGAGCCGTGATGACGTGCATGGATCAAGGTGTGGAGAGCGAAGACCCGTCTGTAAGTGGCAAGGTGAACTGAGGTAATAAGAGGTATTTTGAATTACGATAATAAATACGTAGCTGAATACTGGTCATAAGTGGTAGTATATCAGACGAATTTTCACCAAGTGCTTTTTTTTTTTTTAGGTATCTCCTCTCCTCTCCCTCCCTCTTTCTGTGTGTCTCTTTATCTCTCTTGCCCGAAGCAGCGACACGTCTGACGGTGTGAGTGAGAGATATCACCAAGATCGGCTCCTGACGCTACACTAGGACCTGTTCTCAGACAAATTTTCGCCTCTCTCTCTCTCTCTCTCTCTCTCTCTTTATTTTGCCCCAAAGCAGCGACACGTCTGGCGGTATAAGTCAGAGATATCACCAAAATCTGCTCCTGACACTGCAGACAAGGACCTGTGCTGACTCTACACGCCGTCACCAGGACTTGTCAGTACTATGAACCATGCAACAGAATTCGCTGACACAAGGAACCAGGACAAAACTGACAATGAACCGTGTACCAGAACCAGCTGACAGTAAGAACTGTAAGAATGACTGTCCTGTTTAAGGCGAAAATTTGAAGGTAATGAAGGTCCAAGTACAATAAGAGGAAACAGGTGTGAGATGCCTAGAGAAATCTTTTTCGTGTGTCCGATATTACGATTTTTCCCCATCCGTGAGATTAATTGTAATTGTGATCTGTGGACGACACTTGCATGCTTGATTGATTTGATGGTGACAGTCATGATGAAGATATTATTATTTTTAGTAATTTAGTAATTTTGTTTTCTTAATTGATATTGTTGTTAGGTGTGTGTGTGTGTGTGTGTGTGTGTGTATGTGTGTTTATGTGTGGTATGTGTATGTTTCATTCTGTGGACAACTTAGCGATTTCTTTCGTTCAACATATATTAGAAGTCAGTACAGTATATCTTTTAGTATATGACATGCTCGCCTCGCAAGCGAGTGGACCCGGATTCGATTCCTGGACAGGGTGAAACTATGGACAAGTTTCTTTGTGCCTCTGTCTACCCAGCAATCTTAGGAACCTGGATGTTTATCGATTTGCGGATCGCGTTCCGGGGTAATGGTTAGCCAGTGCAGTTGGCGAGTTGTCCGGTCTTCTCGGACTATTCCTTGACACTGGGTCATGCAACTCGTTAACTCAGGGTTTGGATGTTGTGTTGGCGGTAGCTTCTACACCTTAAACAAATTCACACCTAGGTGGTCCTTTGGCTTACCATCCTCGTACACGAGGGACAACTATTATTATTATTATATGACACATTACCTGTCCAGACTCAGGGTTAATTGAATATACCACAGGTGAGACACGCCCCTTGAAGCAAAAAACAATGGGTGTTCATCGTCGCCTCAAGGAACATTGCTGACACCCTGACTGTTCTTATACTATGTCCGTCATCACTTACAAGCTGCTTGTACCATGGTAAATGATATGGTCGAATTAATTCTTCATTAAACCTGCAGTCTTGAATTATTCTTGCTTTTATATTGTCCTTTATGTGATTTTTTTTTACCATAATTTTGACAAAACTCTATTGTCAATAGATGAGGGTTTGTGTGTTTGTCCGAAACTTGATACACAACTCTGAGAGAGTTTTCGGGTGGATCGATTTAAACTTCATAGCCCATCAACAAAATCAATTAAAAAATGGTATGTAGTATTTGTTGTTTTAGAGACCACGTTCAAGGTCACCTAATAGGAAAAAAACAAAAAAAAACGAGAAACAATTTATGGCCGATGGTTCTTCCGTGATGCCATATAGGAATCTCTCTATATCCTTCCTCCATCCGTATGGGTACACAATATCCTATGAGGGACAACAGTCATATTCGTATCTCACTATGACCCAGACACGATTTAGAGATGATTACCTTTGACCTACTTTCTATGTCTCGGCGTAATGTAACCTGGAGTGACCTTGTCGTAACATATTGCGAAGGATTGTGACCAGATTTTCGTGATATATTTCATTATGGGTCAAAAGCCTGTTAACAGGTACGTGACCCTGACCTATTATTAAGGTCATATCAACACTCAGAAACCAATTGGAGAAAAAATATTGAGTCCCTTCAGTTCTGTAGGCACGGTGACCTGTGGTGAGGAGAGTTTATTACAGGAAAACACCTCTGTCGAGTATTTTGATTATCTCCCTTCATTCTCTCTTTTATTCTACCTTTCTCTCTCTTTAGTTCTATACTTCTTCCATTTTATCTGTCTTTCCTTCATTATATCATTACCTCTATCTTCTTTTATTTTATTTCCTTTTCCTTCTATTCTTTTTTTTTATTCTATCTCTCTCTTCATCTGTCTCTCCTTCCTTTTATCTTTATGTCCTATCTTTCTTCTATCTCTCATTCTCTTATCTCCCTTTTTCATTACTCCTGACGAATACATTAACGTGCAATCAAACTCCTTAAATACAACACAAAGACAATCATACACCTAACAAGCGGAAGTAAAACATTAAATTGTCATATACAGATTTATGGACTGCCTCATCAAACTCTGTATATCATTGACGTAAAACATAGAGAACGACTCGTGGTACTTTGCATATTATCAGATCTTTAAAGTTGCTACGTTACTTTTTGTGTTAATTAACCTAATGTAAATATTTTGAAAGAAGGAGTGGTATTAATGTATGTGTGTGTGTGTGTGTGTTTGTTTGATTATATATTATTGTTTTTATTTGTTCGCTTGCTTGATTATTTTGTGTTTTTGTTTTGTTCGTCTGCTTGATTTATTATAGGTATTCGATTATCTGTATTTTTTTTGTGTGTGTGTTTTTTTTGTTATTTTGTTATGGTACTTAACGACTTCAAGTATTGTTTAATCCCGTTTGTTTACTGTATCTCTTTGTGTGATGGATACCGGTCTTGGTGTGTGTGTGTGTGTGTGTGTGTGTGTGTGTGTTTATGTGTGTGTTTATGTGCGTGTGTGCGTCAAGCTCGGTTAACACGTCGCTTCCCTCATCCCGTCAGTGTGGAGGTGCAGTCGAGGTCATGATACTTATGTGTGAGTGTGTGTGTGTGTGTGCGCTTCCGTGTATGTAACTAAAAACAAAACAGTGCGACCGAGTTTTAGTTATATGACATTATACATCTTGGAATTGATTAAAAAATGAGTTTGTCAAGGACCAAAAGGTGTTTCTGGGTTGCGACGCCAAAACGTTTCAAACTAACAAAGCCAAAATTTCTAGCCCAATTTATTCTGACAACACAAGACTCGCCTCCAGCTGTTGTTAGGTCAGGTTTGTTTATTATCATGACGTCATAGCTGATATCAAAGCCCTACCGATTCCTAAGATGATCAAGAATAGAAACCAGACTGTAAACGTGTATTATAGTGTGCACACAAGTTCTTACCATTCCTAGGACAATCAGGGTGTAGGATTCAGACCGCCAAACATAACATGCATTATTTTTTCCCCTAATCTGGTTACAAAAACTAATCTTGATTCACAGTCGAGTTTAGATATATATTGGAGGTCAGTTTAACCTCTTATCCTTCAATCCTATCGCTTATATGACCTAGTTTAGAGACATTAAAATACCTACACTTAGGATGGGAGAAACCAAGGGAGAAATTTAACGTAGGAACCTTTGAGAATCAGTCCCCACTCGCCTGACACAGCAACAGATTACGAGAAGTTATGGCTGTGGCTCGGGGCTGATGCGTCTGGCTGTAATGGATGTTTCCTCAGATTGTCACGAACTGTAGGGAAGTCTTCATCAAAGCAAAGCTAAGTTATTATTACGCTCAAGAAATGTCTCTTTATGGTCCACTGCCTGATGTATTACTTGTGTTTTGTGGTTTGGTTGGTGTGAGTGGCATGATTGTGTGTGTGTGTGTGTGTAGAGGAGTGTGGTGTGATTGCCTTCACCTGTGTATATATGTGTTTATGTAACTAAGATTGTAGATAAATGCAAGTACAATGTATAATTCATGTATAATTATGCATATATGTGTGTTTGTTCGTATATCCGATCACATTGCCACCCAAGAACAAGCGTACTAATTAGGTTTTGTGAAATACCGACAAACAAACGAAACATAAACTCTACCTGAAACTGTAATATTTTTTTTTCACTCAATTTCTTCGATAATCAATTTTCAGATAGGTAATAGCCCCACCCCCCACTCACTAATTGGCGCTGAACTTCCATAATAATTCCCCGAGATATTCTTGTAATCTATAAATGTTAACAAAAACACATTATTTTCTCAATTTTTCTTTTGCTAATATTTCATGGATTTTGTTATTACTTCCAATAACCTTAGAAAATAAACAAAACACTTAGGAATCTTTTCTAGACATGCATTTGAAAGGAATAAAATTCCCTCGTATAGATAAACACTATCAGTCAATCAGTCAGTCAGCCAGGCAGGAAAGATATTACATCATGTTAATTCTCAAAACGATATAAGACATAGGTCGTGTAAGCTATCGACATCCTTTTCTTTTCCTGGTGATTAGTCTTCACGTCTCGAGTATTTTATATATATATATACATATATATATATATATATATATATATATATATATATATATATATATATATATATATATATATATATATATATATATATATATATATATATATATATATATATATAAAATGTTCCTGGTTTTGTGAGTCATTGTTGTTGTTGTTGTTGTTGTTGTTGTTGTTGCTAGTGTTGTTCGAATTGTGTGTTGAAAACGATCCTGATGTTGCTTGTGTGTGATGCACTGAGTCGTTTGTCCATACATACATACATACATACATACATACATCCCTCAGGAGCTAACTGAAAACGAGATATTTCTTGCGCGTAATTATCACTTACCTTTGCTTTGACGAAGACGTACTAACAGCTCATGACAAGCCTGGGGTCACGCATACTAGGGGTTACTGGTGCCTGGGGGTCATACACATACCTGGGGTCACTGGCACCTGGGGGTCATACACATACCTGGGGTTACTGGCACCTGAGGGTCATGCACACCTGGGTTCACGCATACCGGGGATCACTGGATCCTGGGGTCACGCATACCTGGGCTTATTGACACCTGGGGGTCATACCCACCTGGGGTTACACAGGAGAGGGTCGGGCATCTAGGCATAAGGAAGTTAAACGCCAGAGAATCACACACCAAGGTATACACACACACACACACACACACACACACACACACACACACACACACACACCAGGGGGTTAAACACCAGAGGTCAAGAGGCCGCCAGCCCCTCACTAAACCCCAGATTTACACCTCCCCAGCCTGGGATGTCCCCCTACTCACCCACCGGTGTCGCCAGCTCTGATTTCAACCCTGATTAACTGACAATAAACGTCAGGAATATTTTTTAATGATTTCTGCCCCGGGAGTCGTGTCCAGCAACGACACTAGAGGGAGTCTTGTTTTTAGCCAATCAGAAAACAGGTGACATATACTACACCTTATATCTTGCCTGGGTCGCACATTCGGTCCTTCAACTGATAGATATCTTGATTGGACACTAGTTCGTAAAATTCTCGTGAATATATTAGCATGTGAATTATATAACCTTTGGGAAGATCAATACTGATAAATAGAATATACAGTATAGAGAGGGAGGTGCATTACGTCCAGGTGGTGTCTAGCGTCTGATGCTATATATCACTCAGTACTATTCGTGAACCATATCATTTTGCCTCATGGTATATATCATTGAACAGATTTGTATCTTTAAGTGCTTCTGGTCTTACTAAAATACTTTATTATCATTATTACATTTTAAAGACTCATCTGTTTATTCTCTTTACATTTACCTGTTTAATATTAAGTGTCGGTAATATGATTGTATTTATTTCAGTCTTATTATTTGACAAGGTATGTTTGACACTTCCAAAATCTCTGTTATCATTGTCATTATTACTCCCTGGTCTTAAAGTCACTAACGAAGACTTGACATCAATGCTGAAATTAAACTTTTCTACTGATTAGTACCTGAAGTCTTATGATTTGTAATAAACTTATATAGGCATATCAGGTCCGTCTATATCACTATTAATTGGAACGTGAAGGTGATAAAATATATGCCGGGTTACTCGCTGGTGAAACGCTTTCTTTGGGCTCTAGAAAAGTTAAAGACTACGCCGTTTGAGAAATAATGATATTATTTAGAATTCTAGATGAAATTGATATACTGTTCCCTGTCTCTTTAGTCGTATGTATCATCGTAGAGGAATATTTGGGTGGTATTAGTTTATTGGTGAAAATGACTTTGTTAATCATGTGAGACATTAAGTGTTCACTACAAAGCAAACAATTTAACGTGCTCAACGATTTCTTGCGATATTTTTTTGTTGCCCTTGAATGTGTAAAAAAAATAATGCATTTGTGATGGTTGGTTCAGTAGCTTTTACTTGTGATAATAGATGGATATAGGACGCGGCGTGAGGACACAGAAGGCATATTGTACACCGCCTTCCCCCTTTGTCTTTAGGTGCCGTATGAGGTGAGAATACTCTGTGTGTTTGTCTGTTTTCCTGCTGCGGGCGACATCTCAAGCACATTTTGAGCGAGAAAGCTAAAATTTTGATACATTAGTAACCGAGTGATTCCACAAAAACGAATGTTTTTCATGTTTTTTTTCTGTTCTTTTTAGTTTTTTACTATATTGTTCACCGCCACCCCCCATCCCCCTCCCCCTCCTCTATTTTGTCTCCAGGTATAGCGATAAGTGCTGGGCGGTGTACACTGATCGTAACACCACTTTTTACTTTTACTTTGTGCGACATGAGTTCATAGTCTTCACTGGTAAAATTATAGTATCAACTATTATCAACATGACAGACTTCTTAAAGTGGAGATGTAAAGGGAGACGCTGTTATAAATTACGTATATTAGGAATTGAAAAATTAATTGCATCTATTCAGATCAAAATTATATTTTCAAGGTTCTTCATGTGCTGGAGTCCTTGGGAGTGTTTTTAGTGTGGCTTCCTTCACCATCAGTGGCCATCACTATAAATCCAGTTCCAGTTGACCATATTGTGACGCTGGTTGTATTAACAATAAACGTAAAGCGTGTTGGCATGGAGAAAATATTCTCCTCACTAAATTTTTTTTCATAGGAACAATACCATTAACTGGAAAATATAAAAAGCGTATATTAGCCCAAAGCTTATCAAACAGAATCATGCAGCTGGCGTCCCGGAAATGAGGAGAGAGTTTTTTGATGGCTTGGATTTTTACTGCATTTTGGCGAAATAAGCGCAACCCCTTGAGGACGATGGTTTAAGGCTTAAACCATCGTTTTTAAAGGGTTATAGCTTAAGCTTAAACTTTAAGCTATTAACTCTTGAGCGTAATGGTATAAGCTACTGTATATCCTTTTTAGGGAGATAATTTAAGTTGTAATCCTCATGAGATTGAACCATCGTTTTCAAAGGGTTAACAATCTGCAAAGCAATTTTTGGGGAGGATCAGGCATTTTGATTTAATGTAGATCCTTAAAATGCGAAAAATTTAATAACCAGGAGCGTCTTTATGTATTCTTCAAAATAATATTTGTTACCGAAAAATATTTTAAGCAAATAGTCAAAGTTTTAGAAGTAACAACATCCTTTAGCAAATCGAGACCGTCTTAAGAAAACGTCCACGTCCTCAGAGACCCACACCTACCAAGGTCCCACTCACGCCACACACATCACAACAACTATTCCAACCAAAAGTGGATTAAATTTGCCAACCTATAATAGCCCTGTCAATCAAAATAGCCGTCACTTACTCTTCAAAATGATGTCATCCTGAAGGTTCAGTGTTCCACCACACCTTCTGTCCTCTTGTTTCACCTTAATACAATCCATGTTGTATTGCTTCCCGCCCTTATCATATTAATGTATATCACTGTAAAATATGTAAATACTTATAATATAAATGACAAAAAAATAATAAGATAAAATATAATAAATAACGAAGCGATAAACGTGGTAACATTCTGATATGTTCTTACTACCACCATGCTGTGTGTACTATTCCAGATGATACGAAATGTTACATAATACTTCGTTGAGATAAATGTACAGTATATATCGGGTGCCTTCAAGAGAGCTCAGGCTCTCAACAGGCTCAGCCATGTCATATTGTTATTATTATCGACTCCATCTGTATTTTTCTGGCTAAATAAACTGTCTCAATATCAATATCAATATCAACACCAATACTATAATTTGCTCACAATTTACCACTACATGAATTAGCATTGTAAGCTGATAATTCAATAATTTATGTTTTAGTAGTTGTAGAGAACTACTACTAGTAGGAGTAGTAGCCGTAATATTGTAATAATAGTAATAGTAGTAGTAGGAGAAGAATGGCAGCGAAGGTGTGGCTATTGGGGGAGGATGGTGGCCACTTTAAAGGAGGATAAGTTGGAGGAGGATCAGTAGGAAGAGAAGGAAGAGTGGTGGTGTTGTGATCCTAGTCCTATAAGGGAAGGTTGGAGGCCACAATAATAATAAAAATAGTAGTAGTAGTAGTAGTTCAGTTTAGAGTATTACCAACTTAAATATCTATACCCCACTTAAGCTCGTATCTCCATATGTCTTTGATTAATTGTGTACACTTAAAACTGATACCTAGGTCGACTTCTACTGTTGGCAAGCCATAATATATTTTACCTGGTATAATATTTTAGAAATTAAGTCTCATTCTTCACTGTCTGTAACCGTAAGATTTATCGTGAGTACACTTTGAAGATTTAATGACGCGATTTTTTTTTTGAGTTTATAAATTCATCATAACATTAAGTTGTGGAAAGTAAACAAAAGGATTAAGTTTTTAACCTACGACACAAACCACACGAGTAGAGTGAATTAAGTAAGTGTGTAATATATCTTGTCCCCATGAATACTGCTATTTAACTCCCTTTAGTACGTCGACTTATTGCGGACTTGGTGGACTGTATCGTAAGATTTGACAGATTCTGTTGAAAGTTGTAGGAATCCTGGTGTTAGCGTTATCGAGTGTCAGATCCTGATGAATGTGTCAGTTCAGGGATTTTTAAAGGTGTTACGTAGAGTTACATTATAAATCTGGAATTTGGTAAGAATGTCAGGTTTAAAATTTCTCAAAGCATGGCAGATCGGATTAGTGTGTCAGTTTTGTAAAATTATGAGTCTGATAAAAATTAATGTATGCCTAAGACCATTGTTTAAATAACACCCCCCCCAAAAAAAAAATTGTCAGATGGTGATAAAAATATAATCATGGCTGACTCCGGTAAAAGTGTCAGATTCCAGACTTCTTAGAACGTGTTGGGATAGCTGACGAAAGGGAAGGATCAGGTTTCTAAATGTATCGTATCTGACACCCTAGCTAAAATCCATAAAATGAGTTAGGTTTCTAATATTACAAGAGTCTGATAAAAATGCAATCACGTCTGATAATAGTGTTTAATCTACGAAAAAATGTGTCATACTTGTAAAACAAAACTAAAAAATACGTAGTTGACTCTGGTGCCAGTATCAGATTCCAGATTTCTTAGAGCGTGGCAGGATATCTGGTGAAAGTGTCAGATTTTGTGGTGCCTTAGTGCCAGTGGAGGGCACCTGGGGGTCACCTCAAGGCCTCCATTTGTCAATCTTACGGCCTCGTTTTCTTGATCAGTTTGCTTGTCGGCAATTTCCAGAGTCGATCGTTACTGCCCTCACGAAAACAATTTCTCGCTGGAGTCAAAGAGTGTCAGCGGCGAGTTGGCTTCAGTTTCCTTCGCTAGACCCTCAGATTTGACTTACTTTTCGTCCATTCAATGTCCCAATTTATTTACTTTCCTCTCAGTAATCAAAAGAGATTAATCAGTGTTAAAATCTCTAGGGACATGATAGTCTGGAAAACCTTTTTCCCCGCGAGTTGGGAAAAACGAAAAGAAATCGGACGCATGATACGATGGGGAAAAAAAGATGGTGGCAGTGTGAGGCGCCTCACCTCCAATGACCCACGCCGTTAAGTGACCACGAGAAGGGCCCTCTGGCATATGGGAGAGGGGGCGAGGGAGAGGGGAAGGAGAGGGGCCATAAACACTGGGAGAGGGGGAGAGAGTGAGGGGAGGGGGCTATAAAATGACGGGAGGGAATAGAGAAAGGGGGAGGAGGAGGAGGAGGAGGAGGAGGAGGAGGAGAAGGGGGGTGACTTACCGAAAGGAAAAAGGAAACAGAGAGAAGGAAGATAACAGGTCTCACGTACACGCCACACCTCAAAAAAAATAAAACAGTGGAAGAAGATACAAAGTTTAAGAATGTGTACTTCCCATATGGCATTATTCTTACGTCTCTTTGTAATTCAGTATATTAGTCTGTTTTGTAAATAGTTGGGTTATTTCTTATCTAGTTCTGTAATATTGTGTTCTGTCATTTCCCTCTTTCCCCCGACTCGCTTATTCTCCTGGAAATCCAATGTCATATATTTTTCTTGTCCACTGTAATGATTAGAGAACTAGATTTTCATTTTTTTTTCAGTTTGTTTATTAGTATATCTATCTGGTGCTAACGCTATAAACTGACTGTATACCGATAAATTCTATCTCAGTTAACAACAGAATTCTTAAAGGGAATCTAAGCCTTTCAACTCTCATCTATATTTATAAATGTAATACTCTGGTTAGATATTCAGTTATATTTTTATTCTAGTGTCTCTCCGTGTACTACTAGCTTGCATCTTCTCATACATCTTCCACGAGCTCGGAGTTTCGGCATCATTTTTATATTCAATCGACATGTTTCTCATTCATAAGTTAACACAGGTAGTAAGTCTTGGCCAGGTAACTTTTTTGTTTGAAGAACGAGTAGGAATAGTGTTTGTAAATATATGATTCTATTTCTCACTCTCACTCCAGCTAACTTTGATCTCTTCCTTTGCCTTCGTTTTATTGATTTTTCACTAAGTGTTCACTAAGTATATATATATACCATGACTATTCCTCCTTTTATAATTGTTGACCTCTGAAGGGTGAATGTCTGTTTTGGTCAATTTCGTTTTCAATCTTAATGTTTTGTTAATTTCATTTCGTTCTTGTATTTGTGCGTTTAATCAGGTGGTTATGTTGGAAATATTATGATGTTAGTAAAATGTGGCTGATTTAATTCGGTAATAATTGCTATTTGATTCTGTTTCGTAGCTATTAATGCTGTGTAAACATCTCTCAGTATTAATTTGGCATGGTCGTTTTTTAGATTATTTACCTTATTTTTATAACATCAGTGTAACAAACTGTTGTGTGTATACATTTGTCTCTACCACCCTGTTTCCATAAATCCTTCTTAACAGACTGTACAGTAGCTTGAAAACCAAAAACCTCTTTATTATCAGTGAACCCTAATCATAAGAGTAATTTGAATTCTATGTAACTTTGGGGGTGGCGACCACGGCCTCCATTTTTTTTTGTCTGTGGGGGGGGGCTGTCTTTACCAACCCTTCCATTTTTTTTATCTCTCCGAGGACTTGGCTTATAATTTCATCCGTCCATCTTGATTAAAAATAATAGAACCATTGCATCTGGCGTCAATATATCTTGAACCACTATAACATGAATCATTATATATGGATCCAATACATCTGGAACCACTGTATTTGGAACCAATGTATCTGAAATATCTGAAAGACAGGAGTGTAAAACATTGAGTATGGCTTGACATATGTTGTTATCTATATATAAACATTTAAACATTTCCCTGTGTTTTTATTGAGAACTCTCCACCCAGAGTTCTGTAAATAACACCTTTTATAAGTTAGGTCATTAGTGTAAACAAGGCGAAACACAAAATACACACACACAAAAAAAAAAAACACGACTCGATCCAGTTCAATTTATACTCACTTCCCTCAAGTTACTGTATTTTGAATATTCTCCCCGCAGAGACACATTGGCTGTGGCACTCCCCTGGCCGGCGGTGCCTGTGTAGTGGCACTGGTGGCGTGTATATCGCTGCCAGTGCCACCCTTTGAGCGGGGTGCCATGACCGTGAGTCTAACCCAGTGTGACTCCCTCAGAAACATGTTGATTAACCCGTGGCCGAGATGCGGTCAGGGGCGCGCTGGGGGAGAGCCGGGATGGATGCTGGAGAGACAGGCTAGAAATTAGGCCAGACACTTTAGAGATGGTGGTGAGATGCGGCTGGGAGGCTGAGGGGGGCTGAGGAGGGGGAGAGAGATGAGAGCTGGAGAGATGCGGCTGAGAGGGTGAGTGGGGGGTATGAAGGGGGAGAGGGGACTTGGAGGGAGAGGGAAAGGGGAAGCTGGGAGGGAGGGGGGAAGAGGGGGCTGGGAGGGGGAGGGGGAGAGAGATGGGAGCTGGAGAGATGCACTGGAAATTAGGAAGGATGATTTGCACGCCTAGAGGTGAAATGTGGTACACAGACGCCAAAGAGAAATGCTGGTATTTGAGGATATCTGGATCGATGTGTGGAGGAAAACTGACCGAACGTATTAGAGATGGAGGAGAGTGATGCTGTACACACGTTAACGATAGATATGGGGGAAATTATAAACACCATCGTTAAAGAATTGTAGTCGATCTTTCGAAAATTCGTTCCAACTTTGTCAGGTGGAAATGTTTCAGACTTAAAAAATTAATCTCAGTGTGGTTAAATTATCCACTTAGAGACCCGCACTTTAATAAGGTCTGTGAGAAGTAAGTTGTGTCAGCTGTGTGGCTTATCACCAATTATATATATATATATATATATTACAAGATGATCACTTCAGTCGAGAGTTTGTTTACGTATTCTGAACGAGTCAGTCTTAAATCACACTTTACGAGTTAATTGTCAGGTGCAATGCTATCTTCAGGATCATAAGTATGTCAATATGTTCATAACTAGGAATTAGGCGAGATCTATTGTAAATGTATAAGACAAAAGTGTGTGTGTGTGTGTTTGTCTGTATACATACTTATAAAAAGAAAATACATAGGGAAAACTCTGACTTCATTCGCCTTGCTCTGTCGTTGTTGTTGTTGTTTTCTTTATTCAGGCCAACAGATTAATGCACGGGGAGGACCTACTTTTCTTGGTGAAGTTCATGTTCTTCACACCACGTAGGCTGACGTTGGTGATTACACATATTCTTCTGATTATATTATCTGGAAATTTATACGATGAACACTGGCAGTATTCCACCTTTAATTTACCAAATAATGAAAGTCGACATCAAAAAAGTCTCAGGATGAAATGTGACATAGGGCTGTGAACACAATTCTAGCCTCGTCCTACAAACAATTGTTGCAACCATAAGCTACGTGCAGGAACAACACACTCAAAAGTATGGACGGGGGAGCCGCCCCTCCTCTAAGGGAGTCAGAGGGGGACGGATCTGGTTTCGATTCTTTTTCAGAACTTGAGTCCGTAACCAGTGTGCGCGCTGCCATTGGTCAGTGCGGGTTATAGGACCGGTCCGGGAATCTGAAAAATCTTTACCAACAAAGGGGACGCTAGAAATTGTGTCTGACATTTTATACTAGTGTGTGGGGCGACTTCACCCCTCCTGTATCCAGTAGTGGAAGTCAAAAACGCTCTAAATATCGGCGATTTCCACTTCGCTGTTTTCCGTGAAAGAATTTACGATACACCAACACGTGATGGTAGTTCATGATATGGTCAGCTCACTTTCCTACTGTAAGCTTGCCAACCAATTTTCCCTGAGTTATTTTTTCGATAATACTCTTAGTATTATAAAATCGTATCAGCTACCATTTAACCCTTACATACCTTCGTGTTCTTTAACAAAAATCACCCAGTGATTTCCTGGAGAGAGAGAGAGAGAAAGAGAGAGAGAGAGGCCTGACGTGGATATACTGTAGATACCGACGGCTCTTGCTGGTTGCAGAATCTATTATAAAAGTCTAATGTATAGTAACGGAATATTTAAGTTCTCTCTCTCATCTGCCACCTTACAAACTACTCGTATTAGCCTCTTTTCTTGACGTGTTAGGAACAATGATGATAATCTTTCTTTTGCATACCCACACTACACACACACACACACTACACACCACAACACACAACACACCACAACACACAACACACCACACTACACACCACAACACACCACACTACACACCACAACACACCATGTACCTACACTACACACATTACAACACATACACCCACACACACTACACACACACACACACACTACACACCACAACACACAACACACACACACTACACACCACAACACACCACAATACACACTACAACACACCATGTACCTACACTACACACATTACAACACATACACCCACACACACTACACACCCACACACACACACACACACACACACACACTCTCTCTCAACCTTAATCCTTTCCTTAGTTCGCAAATTAGCAGTTGTAGCGCGCATTAAGGTCACACACAATACACTCACAGATAATACCACCATAACAGCTTGTTCTTATTTCCTGGGCTAATTCGACACACCTCTTCCAACCCCCTCGTGCTAATACAACAACAGACTGTGATTATTGGAGTGTCATTGTTATATGCTTGTACATGGTGAATCAATGTGACCTTGTATGTCGATTTTATTGAATTATTATCAATCTGTTTATTCGTGTCTTTGTCTGTCCAGTATGTTTATTCATTTGCCTGTCTTTAAATTTATGTTGCCAATCATTACACAAGAAACTATTTTATTATTTTTTTTATTAAATTAAATTCATTTTATGGAATACTTATGACTAGAATAAATATATAATATGATTTTTGGGTTAGACAAAAAAGTCTCTTAACTGAAGACAAATAAAGAATACACTGTTGAATGATATTTCTTGATTCTTATGTATTCTTTGGGGGGAAAATATCACTGATTATAGATATAACACACCCAATCGACTACCCTTCCTTCAAAAAAAATGCTGCTTTTGACGAAACTTTCACTTAAATTTAAGATTTTTTTTTTTTTTGCTGACAGCCAAGAGGTACACTGTGCTGTTTCCAATCGAGTGAATTGGCCGTGGAAATGATGGGGTGGTGACCAGAACCCCATAGATCAGGGTGAGGGAGTGAACCATCGCAGGGTACAAGGGCACGGGGTTTGGTTCACTTGATATATTGAGTCAGATACTGTCTCCGTCATAAGCTATTATCCCAACACCTGGTCACCCGTCTCTCTTCCCCCCTTCCCTTCCCTCTCCCTCCTTCTCCCTCCCTCTCTTCCTCCTTATTCCCCCTTTCCCTCCCTCTCCGTCCTTCTCTCCCCCCTTTCTCCTCCCTCTCCCCCTCCTTCTTCCTTTAACCTCTCATCCCTCCCCTCCTCCTCCCTCTCCCCCCTACCTCTCCCTCTCCCCCTCCCTCCTTCTCCCTCATTCTCCCCCTTCCTCTCTCCCTCCCCCGTCCCCTCCTTCAATCTCCCCTCCTTCTCTCTCTCTCTCTCTCTGACGCCTTGTTTACTGATGTTAATAATTCTATGCATATTTTTTATAGAATATATTTTATTTAATGTTATTCATCTTATCTTTTCAATATACCTTTGCATTTTCTGTACTTATCAACAGCTGATTTCTTCTGTGTATTAATATTTTGTTTTTATTTCTTCATCAACTGGTATCATGCCTCCAGTTCGATAAGGACTTCCTGTCAGCCAACATATATCAGGTACCGCCGTTTTCCTTAAATACTGTTCATTGATCTCTTTCTTATCTGTTTACTAATTTTAAATTCAGCATTAAGGTCCTTGGATTATTTTTTTAAAGATATCTCTATTTAATTTCTAGTACTGTGCGTTGCTAATGGTCAGGAATTATTAGGGTATATTAGGGAAAATATTAGCCACAAGTATTCACATCAGGTTCCATATCGTCTTCATAACATTTGCTACAGTGATTACAAACACCGCGAGGCCTGGGGCTATTAGTTCACCAACATGTATACATTATCATCAAGAATGGACTATTTACTGTTGTTGTTTGTTTTGTTGTATCGTTACCTGCATGATTATTTATTAGACTTTTGAATGACTGTCACTGTGATGATAAGTCAGTAAATCATACACAGTTAATTTCGATTAGACTTGACTGATAGTTTTAAGATTTCTATCCGGATGATACTGCTTTCTCCACCTCCACACACACACACACACACACACACACACACACATACACACACACACACACACGGGATACATTAGAGCGCTTCACCCTAATCATGCACATTTCATTTTGACCAGGTTAATTATATACTCGTCGTTCCTCAGCTATCGTTAATTGAATGATGTTTTATAGTTGCATAGTCATGAATATCAATCCAACGATGACTTCAACAACTGGACTGAATCGTTTCTTCGACATATTAAATAAACAAATGAGACAGTGGTCAGTTCTCAATCGTTCCCTTCCTTCCTGTAGTTGTTCCCTTTAACCTATTTGAGTCCTGGGGTACGGTAGCGGCTCTTTCCATCTCCTCAGCGCTCCTTCATAACCACCGCCCGCACCAACACCAACCTTGGGAAGGGAAGAAAAATAGTTAGCCCATCAAGGGGAGAAAGAAATAGGGTGGGACAAGGCAGAGAGCGTGGGTCGTGCGAGGTCATCCCGGCGTGACACATGAGAGCGCTGGACAAACCCTGACACCTTGATCCACCGGGCGATTATTTCAGGGACGGGAGGAATGGGGAGGGAAGGGGAGGGGAGGAGGGGACTCCCACCATAGACTGGAAATGGGGACAGACTGGAGATTACTTCTAGGGACAGTGGGGAGAGAGAGAGAGAGAGAGAAACGCGGGGAGTGTTAGGGGGGGGGAGGAAAAGAGGAGGGGTGAGGGCAAAGATACGAAGGTAGAGACTAGGATCGTTGTTGTATGGAAGCCAAATGGCCTCCTTTGTTGGGTAAAAATATATATATAGTCTTTTTTTGTAATTAGATAAAGCGTGTTAATCCTGAGCTGTACAGTATATCTGGGCTGTTTTCTTCTGATATCTGATAAAGGATTGTACCGTCTAAATGTTCTTGGTGGTTTTCTAATACATGATTGAGAGTGTTTGTGTAAGGTTGAACATTTCCTCGACTTTTATGATAGAAAATAATGGTAGTTTTAAACAGTGTACTTCTTTAAATGTATTATTACTGTACGTGACAGGCGGTGGTAGCCCTAGGTCGTGTATACTTGAGTATGTTAGTACCTGACACATGGTTGTAGCTCTGGTTAGAGTATCCCTGAGCGAGTGTTGAGACAGTGCTAGTGTATTTTACGGTCTCGTTGCTCCGCCATTGATTCTACAAATTTTTTCACTGGACTATAATCTATACAGAAACATAATGTGATTATTATACCCAACAGGTGTTCCATAATCACCATAACACAATAAAAGTTCTAAATAGTTATAAAATTAAGATCTATCTCCGTTCTTCGTTATATACATAACATACCCGTCAAGTGGTGGTTATATCACATCTTACAGACGTAATACCAACAGTACCAAGTGCCGAAACGTAATATCCACATACAGACGGAGTAAAGTTCGCCCAAGTTTCACAAGAAAAAGTTACCATCGCCTCCAGTTAGTCTGACGTTCCTAAACGATCAACACATAACCAGCGACGCAACAATTCAACCATAGTGAATGCGAGTAATCTAGAGCCTAAAAAGCTGGCCGCGCCGAGTAAACGACTTCATAAGTTAAAACATCAGGCAGCCGGACGAGTCATTCCCGCCAAAAATTGAGTAAATAAGCGGTGTCGTTAAGATAGGCCCATAAATTGTAGTGTGTCGCGGTAAAAAAGTACCCGCTATTAGGGCTGACACTGGATGACCAGGGCATCATTTTCTTTCGCTTCCTTCTGCTGCCTCCACCAAATTCCATTGACTTTCGTCGTATTTTAGCGAAATGTATCGAGAATGGCTCGGCCTTTTATCGTTAATTAACGATCGTGTACACGGGAAATGCCTTAGTTTATAATTACCATTACTGCGATTATGTCCTTAGTGAGGAATAGAGATTAGACGTGAGTGAGTTTAGGTGGGGGGCTGGTGGTGGAAGTGAGGGATTTAGGGTCTGGCCTTCTGGCGAAGACACACAAGGTACTCCGTAACTGTTAGTTCTTGCTGGTCACCAACAACTAGCCCTCCCTCACTCCTACGTTTTTCTTGCGTTTGTTTGTGTGTGTGTGTGTGTGTGTGTGTGTGTGTGTGTGTGTGTGTGTGTTACATTCCCACCATTTCTCACAGTCGCATTCATGACTAGTGTAAGGTTATTCACACTACTTTCAAGCTACCTACACCCTTACACTATTGTCACGCTATTCACTCTAACTATCACACTACTTACAGTCCTGTCACACTTCTATCCACACTACCCCCACACTACCCACATTAAATTCACACTAACTACAACTACCCCTTCACTATACTCCCATACTACTAACGCTACTCTCACTACTGTCACACTACCCACACCCCTATATTGTCAATCTACTTCCACACTCACTACCCAACCCTCACACTTCTGTCACAAGGTATAGACAGACACACAGTAGCTACACACAAGACACATATACATAATATACGTACGATATTTACCAAGACTGATGGGTAAAGAGTGTACACTGTTCAGACATATACATCACCATCATACACACGCACACAGAACCACCATACATACAGCACCACCATACATACAGCACCATCACAGACACAGTACCACCACACACAGCATGCACCACACACAGAGCACCACCACCTCCCACTCCCTCTGCCAAGGACATACGCTGTAGGGGTGACCTGTCTCCCTCGGGGTAACACAAGGACATGTAGCAGCCCGTCTTGTCGTTCAGCTACCAAGAACTCTAGTCATGTTATGGGTAATGGGGAAGAGAGGGAAAGGAAGGGAAAGGAATAGGCAGGGTAGGAGGAGAAGCAACGAAAGAAGTGAGTAAGGGAGGAGAAATTGGAAGAGAATGCAAGATTAAGATTAGCAGAGGGGAAGAAAGGTAAGTAGGAGGTAAGGGGAAAGTAGGCGAGAGTTAGGATAAGGAAAGAGGAATGGCAGGAGGAAGGGGAAAGACGTGGAAGAGAGGAGAGTACAGAAGGGAGACGGAAAATAAATGAAGGTATGAGAGGAATGGAATGGGAAGTGGAAGATAAGAGATAGGGTAAGAATGACGAAGGACGTGGAAGAGGAGAAAGAGGTAGTATATATGGAATAGGCAATGACGGAGGAGGAGGAGTAGGATGAAAAGGGAAGGGAAAAAAAAAAGAATGAAGGATAAATTTGCAGTAGATGGGAAATAGTTGATGATCTCTTTAATGCAATAGTTTTAAAAATCGCATAATATTCGTCCCTCACCTGGGCTCTCTCTCTCTCTCTCTCTCTCTCTCTCTCTCTCTCTGGAGCTGACGTCCACAACACACCTATAAATCTCTCTCTGGGTAAATTTATCGAGCGACCAACATAACTGATAAGTGGCTTGATCATAATAATCAGAATTAATAACATCACCACGCTTGGACATGATAATGGTGACGTGTAACACAAAGACGACGATAAGACGCTTCACCTAACCCAACACCCCCCGCCTGTCTTAAGATCCATCACAGGGAGACATACAATAGAATATCAATGTAGGTGAAATCCCCCCCCTCTCTCTCCCCCCCTCTCTCCTTCCCCTCCCCCCTCCTCCCCTTCCATCCCACCCTCAATCTCCCTCCATATCCCCCCCTTTATAAGATATTGAACCCGTGGAGTGAATAAGCGTAAACTGGGACGTATTTCATCTACGGTTATCTTGGTACGTTTATAGATATTTGTTGTTGTGGTGGTGGTGATGGAAGGGTTGTGACGTGGAACGGGGGCGTGGAGGGTAGTTACAATGGGAGGAATAAAGGAAGAAGAACAGCAGATGAAGAATGAAGTAAAGAAATACATAGAGGAAAGAAAATATGGTGATTGAGAGAGAGAGAGATAGAGAGAGATAGAGAGAGAGAGAGAGAGAGAAACGATAAAAATAGAGAGAGAGATACAGAGAAAACACACATAAATTAATATAACAAAAGAACATAAATACAAATATAACAGTTTACTTAGCAACATCTTAAAGAAAATCATCATTTCACCAATAGTTATCGTTTTTCTTTTATAACAACATATTAAAAAGGGAGATATTTTCATAGGCAAGATTCACTATCCTGAGCATATCAAATTCCTTGTCTTGTCAGTCACTACATCCTGGTTATCAGTGGGTCCGTATCCCTCAGACTCGTGGAGACATCGGTGATAGATTGGTTTTCTGGTGAGTTAACATGTTAAAAAAAGAAGTGTAGGAGGATGACCTATCCAAGTAACGAGATCTTTATGTTTATATGTCTCAGTAATATATATGTTTGGTAAAGGGAACAGGAGGTGTCTGTGTCTGTGTCTGTGTCTGTGTCTGTGTGTGTGTCTGTGTCTGTGTCTGTGTTCAATAATATGTGGACAAATAAACTCTTCAATATACATGAAATCTTACCATTCACGCATAAAAAAAAACACACAACGTTCTGTAATACTAAGACAAAACAAAAGATAAACTCATAACTCTTCACGTTAACTCCTAAAAATAAATACCGACAATACATCAAGAACTGTCAGGGCAACCAAGACTTAGACATTTACCGAGGCAAAGTCTACATTAACCCCATCTAACTAAGCTCGGCTAATGACTGTTCCTCCGACTGTTATGGCCGTATATAACCCCTTGAGAACATCAGGTCCGTCCTGGTGGTCAAGGGGGTGAACCAGAGCACGACGAAGGACCACTAAAAGAAGACCATCTATAACAGGGCAGGCCGGAGGTCCTCCTCGCTGGCTGACCATCATGTTTACTGCCCCACTGGACGGTTGTAGATAGCGGCGGCTGACTCCAAGTGTGACACCAATAAAGAAAATAACTACCGCTCTGTTTTACCCCTCAAAAGGTAGTTTTTAATTCTCATTTTAAAGAGTGTTTTCAAGGATTCAAATTCATCTGATTAAATATGATGCCATCCTAAGAGTCAAGAGGTTTAATTTATCATCAGGTATAAGATATAATAATACAACACACTCTTATATCGGGTCTCCAAGCATTCATAACACATGGCTCGATAAGATGTCCCTTATAACCGTGACGTGTTATGATGACTGTTTACCTTGTCTGAAAGTTTATCTGCTTTTCCTCTCATTACGTCAGACTTAAATCTCTTTCGCATCAAGTACCACACATTCTCTCTCTCTCTCTCTCTCTCTCTCTCTCTCTCTCTGCCCGTCTGCCTAACGCATCACTCTCCACCCTTACTGCTTTCTCCTCCCCTTTCTCTTCTTACTCCACCTTCCTTCACACATCACTCTCTATTTTTACCGCTCTCTATTCCCCTTTCCTTTCTTTTTTCCTCCTTTCTTCTCTCACTCTTCACCTTTATTACTCTCTTCTCTCCGTCTGCCTCTCCCTTCCTCCTCCTCCTTTCTTCTTCGCCAGTTCCTTCCTCCTCCTCCTCCTCCTTCTTCTACACATCATCCTCTACTGTACACAGCTTGTTCCCCCTTCCCTCCCTTCCCTTCCCCTCTCCTCTTTTCCTCCCTACATCCCCCTTTCCCCATTTTCCCCTTTCCTCCTTTTTCTCCTCCATTCCCTCCCCTCTCCTCCCTCTTCCCTCCTCCCTCCTCCCCTCTCTTCCTGTCCTCCCCACCTCCTCCCCCCTCTCCCCCCTTTCCTTCCTTTCCCACCCCCCACTTTCCTCCGTTCCCCATTTCCATCTATCCTCCCCATCCTACCTCCTCCTCCTCCCCACCCCCCTTCCCCACCTTCACCTCGTACCCCTCCTGTAAACCTCCAACAAGTCATGCTGTAAACCCTCAACAAACCGTATCGTCAGTACCAGCATCTTAAGATTTACTGTATGCTGGTTAGGTGAGGCGAGATTGACGTGTTCATGAGGTCTGCGCCAACAACATGAGCAGGTAGGTACGGTGGTGCTGTGGGCAGTGGATAATCCCGTCAACAAGAATGATATAGTTGGCGTGAAGGAGAGATGGTGATTAATGTTAGCAGATGTGGTACTGTGGGTGAGGTGCCGAGTGATAGAGTGGTATCAATAGGTGCGTGTGGGTGTGATTTAACCAAAATGCAAGACCTACAACAAACTCCATGACGCCCAAAGATCCTCCTTACAAATAAAACCTACGTAACCAAGCCCCCACATTACACACACACCCTCTTTAAAGAACACAAACTTCCATTTCAATATCAAAATTGGGTCTCACAGGCCATCTAAAATCTTTGAAGCGCACACAGTCCTTGTTAAATGTTTCTTCAACTGCTGAAAATATTGTGCCATTTTCGGTGAGGTTCAGTGAATATTTGATATTTTCATGAGATCTTATATTGGGTGTGGGGGAGCAGTCAGGAGTGTGGAGTGGTCATAGGTGTGGGGTTGTCAGGAGTGTGAAATGGTCATAGGTGTGGAGAGGTCAGAGGTGTGGAGTGGAGTGAGGTGTGAAGTGGACTGAAGTGTGGTGTGGTCAAAGATGTGGAGTAGTTAGGGATGTGGAGCGGACTGGGGTGTGGAGTGGTCAAGGATATGAATGGTCAGGGGTGTAGAGTGGTCAAGGGTGTAGAGTGGTCAGGGGTGTGGGTGGAGTGGTCAGGGGTGTGGAATGGTCAGGAGTGTGGAGTGATCAGGGGTGTGGAGTGGACTGAGGTGTGGAGTGGTCGAGGATATGAGGTGTCAGGAGTGTGAAATGGTATAAGATATGGTGTGTTCAAGAATGTGGAGTGTTCAGGAGTGAGGGGGGTGGTCTGGAGTGTGGAGTAGTCATGGCTATGGAGTGGACAGGGGTTGTGGATTAATCTCTAAAATAATCTTAACAAATTCAAGCATCTAGACGTGTGTGTACAAATTGATGTTTTATATTACTAACCTGATCGACACAAGACTTCGTAAACACATCATCCATATCTGATCCCAATGTTGCAAGTAATCAACATGCAACACCTTAACATTTGGCAGTGTTCCTTGCCCTAGACAACAAGTAACTGAGGATAAGCTGATGACAGGGATGTTACGGTATGTTCCTGAGGGTATATCTGTATATCTACTTACCATCACTATGTTAGATCATTAACTTCTGCGAGGGACGTTAAGGAGATAGAGATCAGTGAGATAGAAGGGCAGGAACACGGTGACGACTACCAGCACACACGCTCCTTATATATGTGATGGTGCTGTCTGATACAAGGTTGGTTGGCATAATGATGTGAAAAGTATCGAAGGAGATTGACAGGCAGACGGTAACTTAACAACTCCCACTGATATACCGAGTCGTTTGGGGAGTGACGAGCCAAAGGCAGAGTCAGAATCAGTGTTATATCTTCTTGTTCAATTTTTTTTTCTTTCGTGATATGCTACATTTTTTTATCAGTTAATATTTTAAAGTATTGATAAATTAGGTGAGCCAGGTAAGCCTATGTTGTGGAGTAATGACCAATTTATAGTGTCATAATTAAGTAAGTTGTGTACATCATATAAATTATCCTACAATTACGAATTAATTATCAATTGAGGATGATGATCTGACCCTTTCGCTCCCATTGGATTAAAAGGTGTAATTGTATGGATGAAAAAAAATGTTGTATAAAAAATATTACATAAGGAACCACAGAAAAAAAAACATTAGCTCAGGGACGAAAGTAAAATAAATCAAAATATACGTAGGAAAAAATAACACACCCAAAATACAATCGAAAAAATCATATTCAAGGCATTACATACTGACCAGCCGTAGCAAATATTTAACGATAAGAAAAACATGTAATTTAGAGGATTAAGAAAAGATACACAATTAAGTCTTCAAAACACACACACACACACACACACACACACAGTTTTTATAAGGTAGAGCTACTCAGCATTACGTAGAACTAGTCCGTATAAGATGGAGTGATGTTGTACCATTTATATGTCATTTGTAGTGGTGGTTAAGCGTATGACAGGAGCTGATGGGTTGTGTTTCATCCTTGTACAGTAGCAGCAGTGGCGGTGGTGGTGGTGGTGGTAGTGGTGGTGGTGATATTGAGGATAGGAAGGTGGTAGTGGTAGTGGGGTATATAAGAAGGGTGGTGGTGGTGGTAGTAGTAGTGGTGGTGGTGGGGGTAGGAATATATTAGTGGTAGTAGTAGTAGTAGTAGTAGTAGTAGTAGTAGTAGTGATTGTAGAGGTGGTGATAGCAGGGGGTAGGAAGTTGGAGAGACAACAGACCTGACTCACTCTCTCACGTACGCGTTCCCCAGGGCTGAAGATTCACTGTGAGGGGCGAGTCGTCAGTCATGAGTGTCACCATTATTCATACTATCTCCTGCCACCACCCGAGCGTCAGCTGTACTCTGTTTCTCACTCACTGTCCGTCTCGGTGTTATAGTGCTTTTGTGTGTGTGTGTGTGTGTGTGTGTGTGTGAGGGGGAACGTGCTTTTGTAGTAGATTTGTGTGTATGTGTGTGTGTGTGTGTGTGTGTGTGTGTGTGTGTGCGTGTGTGTGCGTGTGTGTGCGTGTAAAGTTGTGTGTGGACGTGTGTTTATGGTAGGTTTGTGTGTGCTTACATGTCGTTGTTTATGTGTTGCGTGTGTGTGGGTTGTATGCGTGGCTGTAATAATTGAAGAAACACCTGTAAATATAGATGTGTTCCTATTGAAATAGATATGTGTTTAATCTCTTCTTTATCAGTATTGTATATAATAAAGCTGCTGTGTTCTTTAACTTAGTATGATCATTTTCTGTATATATCTCACTGTGTATTATTCTGTTTTATGGTAACAGTGACATGACATCTTCTACTAGTAAGAGCCAACTGTTAATCCAAAGCAAAGATAACTTCATCAAAATTCACAAACGAATATCAATTGAAAGTTTGTATGATTCTTAGAAATTACTTTTGTATATAAGAACTAATAGCCCTGAAAGATACTTAACAGAAATTATTAATGACTTGTACCACAGATAATGATAAAGTAATGGGCGTCTCACCTTGGCTTCATTCATGATAAGTTGACAGTGATGAATAAGTGGGTGTGGTATTGTAGCTTCATTCATATTAAGTGGCTCTTGAATAAATGAAATAGGCGTGGCCCCTCTCCAATTTATGTGGTATTTGGTCAGCTGACTTCACACGAGACATGACATTAAATTGTAAAATATATTCTAATTTCGTTTTACAATCAATGCAGTTTAATCATCATCAATAATATAATATTCATTGAAACGTATTTATTCTTTGTTTCATCGTTGACGTATTGGAATTTGTCGATTATATTACTATTATTATTGTCTGTACTCCGTTTTCATTGGTTGTTATTCCTCATATACCTTTGGCTATACAGGCTCTTGCACCAGTCCTTCTGCTGTTTGTACTCCTGCCACCAGCACCTCCACCACCCTCGTCTTCCTAACTCCCCACACAACCCATAACTCGAACAACTTTCTGCATTCCCCCATCCGTTCCTACTCTTACTAGCTCTTACCCTCTACTAACCCCACAATTCTCCTCAACCTCCCCCTCTTCCTATTATCCATCCTACCCCTTCCTGCCTCCTTTCTCCTTGTTTACTGCCCTCAATCACCCCAAGTCCTCTCAGCCACCTCCCCTCTTCTCCCTTATATCCTAGTCCCCTTTACCCCTATACTCCACATTCACTAAGCTTAATCCTTCGCCTCCACAACGCCCACCCTCAGCCCCACAACGCCCACCCTCCGCCCTCTGGTGAGTGATAGTCCCCTCCGACAAGTCACCCTCCCTGCTCCCTCCATCAACAGCTTGACGCACATCGACAACAACACCATCACTCATCTGGCCAGACCTGTCGGGTGTCATAAAGACGACCGTGATGTATACCGTCAATATTTCCTCAAATCCGTGTCGTAAATATTCGTGGGGCCCGTGTGTTTCGAGGCATGTCATGAGATATGGCGGCCATTTCCTCCCGTCCCGAAGGAGACTTTAGGCTGGAGGTAGCTGGTGACTTGCTAGAGGGGAGCTGGAGGGAGGAGGGGGAGGTGGTGCTGCTAGACCTATGAGGGCTAAGGTGGGAATAACACTGGCGTCCCATTCCCTTCGGCAGATGATTCCTCTCTCTCTCCCCCCTCTCTCTCTCCTTGACGTGTATTCATGAGGTGGATTAGCGTAATGTGTCGTTTGTTTTGATCCTACGTTAAGAGGTTCTAATTCCATCTTCAATACCTTTGTTGTCTTTTCATTAAATTTCTTGACTCCTCTTAATTTTATTTCCCTATATCCCCCTCCCTTCCCTTCCCCTCACCTCCTTCACTTTATTCTCCTCTATTGCCTCCCTATCATCTCCTCTCATCTTCTTCCCTCTCTCTGAACGACTCATTATTCGGCTTAATTGTAGGTTCTGACGGGTGGCTGACTGTGTCTCAAATTGGGCCTTAAGCAACATCGATCATAAGTAATAAATGACAACGCTTTTTCACATTTTGTTTGTCCTGAGAAAACGCCGGCGTTATAACCAGCTCGTAATTATCCTTTGGCGTTCATCTTAAGGGATTTATGACTTAGTTTATCCAGCCATCAAGACCTCTAAAAAAAAATCCGGCATTAGTACCTACGTCGATACAGTCAATGATTAAAACTTGAGAGGTGTTTCATTACCCATTTTGCATGTCAGGACCTCTCACCAACGTCCAGTAATTCTAGTTATTCCATTATTTTTCACACAGAACCATCATCGCCTTTTTTCTTTCATCAATATCATCATGACAACGTATTTTTCCCCCATAGGTTGATGAATGTATCAATAAGGTAAAAGACTTGTATAAGAACTAAAAAAAAAAATCATCTGGCGCAACACTAGATAGACACGATACGGAAATTGGCGTATTAATATTAGTAGAGTGTAAACAGAAGGTCTCTCTCTCTCTCTCTCATAACGGCGGTCTGGGGTTATATTTCTGGTTGGTGAAACAAAAGACGCATTACTCGCTTCCGTCTCCCTCTCGATGGATGAGTTCATTACAGGGACTCGACCACCTGTCCCTCTCGCTCATTCTCTCTCCCTCTCTCTCTCATTCTCTCTGTCTCTCTCTCTCTCTCAGGGAGTCTTCTTCATACTCAGCCTCAATTACCTACACGTTTATCACCACTACTGGCGTTTCAGCTGAGTTCGTTTGCCAGAGTAACTGGAGTTTTTGAAGTCTTGTTTGGAGCTGTTTTGAGAAGTCTTTTCTTACAGCTATGGTGGGGGTTCTTTTGTTGCAGCTGTTTTAAGAAAGTTTCCGTTGAAGCTGTTTTAAGAAAGTTTCCGTTGAAGCTGTTTTAAGAGAGTTTCCGTTGAAGCAGTTTTAAGAAATTTTCCGTTACAGCTGGTTTAAAAAAGTTTCCGTTGCAGATGTATTGAGAGTCCTTTCGTTGCAATTGGCTTTTGAATGACTGGCACTCTTAAGACCCATAATTCCTGGCATTGCAGAGTCTACCACTAACTATAACAACCACCTAACCACCATTATCACAACTTTAGCAAACTACCACCAATACTAACGCCATTGAACAATTAACTAAAACACCAAATGCCATAGTAACTTCCACTAAAACAACTACCATTACCACCACAATTACCACCACTAAAACAACTACCACCACCAACAATACCACCACTATAATAACTACCATCACAACCACCACTATAATAACAACCACCATCACCACCACTATAATAACAACCACCATCACCACCACTATAATAACAACCACCATCACCACCACTATAATAACAACCACCATCACCACCACTATAATAACAACCACCATCACCACCACTATAATAACAACCACCATTACTATCACCATAGCAGCCTAGCAACCTTTACCTCCCCAATGCTATAACACTTGCGTGAGGCCCCTGGACTGGCCGGATGCTATAACGATCAGCTGTGACGTAAAGATGACGAATGGCAGCTCAGAGGTGTTAAGGCTGGATTTTGATTGGCTTACCCTGACTTAACTGTGAGCAGGTCTTATACACCGTAGTGCTCCTGAGCTTCGTATAGACTCTCTGGTGTTATTACGTTGGAATGTTCAATGTGGTTTAAGCTAAGAGTCTTATCACTTTTGTGTTTTCTCACAGATATTTGTCTATGAACTTAGTATTTGCATAATATTGTATAGTATAATATTACATATATCATGACGGAGTATTCTATGATTTTTCTGTACATTGCATTGTTTAGGAAAGGTAAAAAAGCAGTACAGAATTATGAAAGAAAATAATAATATAAATAATAGTTGTAATAATAATAATATGCCATCCACAGGCCTCTTCCTCCTCATTTAACCTAACCTACCCATCCATATCTTACCTTAACCTAACCAAACTTACTTAACTAAACCTAACCTAGCCTAACTTAACCCAACCTCATCTAACCTAATCTATCTTTAATTAACCTAACTCTACCCTACCCTAATCTAATAAAAAGGGAGTCATTATGGATGGGATATTAGGATTGGGGTCGATTAGAAATGAACCCTAATCTCAATGTTTAGGTTTGATTCAGTGCCTTTAAGGATTAGGCTCAATTAGGACTGGAGTCCACACGACCTCAGCTTTTACTCTATATAGTCGTAATGGTATAAGACGAAGTATTTTTACTCTTCAGTCATTCTTGGGTTGTCATGGTTAAGGCCAGGTTGAGTTAAACTGGGTGTGGTATACCTTATAAGTCACGCGGTCAGTGGCTTGTGTGTAGGGGGGGGGAGTGTGTGTGGGTGTGGGGGGGGGGGTGTAAGGCCTTCTCAAGATTAGTATGTGTTTAGTGTCATGCTAGCTTGATATGTCAGAGTATGATAGTTTGGTATATCATGGTTTGAAAGTTTGGTATAGCATGTTCTCAAAGCTTGATGTCGTGGTATGATAGCTTGATATGGCAGTCATTTGACGCAAGTTTTGTGCATAGCAATATGCCCGAATGTGACTCATTTTTCATAAACTTAATCTACCAGTTTATTTACCTTAAAAATGGGACGAAACAATCCTGTGTTAATATATTTTTTCTTTATTTTTTATGAGTATTTTGGGTTAAAATTTCTCGTTTAGTAAGGTACGGTAAGAGAGGCATGTTACCTTGTTGAGGATTTATATTAAGAAATCAACATACCAGCGTCTGTATCTCTCACAACACACGTCTTAAGGAGAGTCACATGTTTCCAGGTGTATATGTTCTTTAACTATCACTGTTGATAAGGTTAGAGTGAGGGAGATGCACCCTTACTCACACTTAGGAAATGATATGTATCCTTTCTCATGCTCAGGGTGTGGGGTGTATTCTTCCACAAGCTAGGGGAGTGAGACACATCCTTCCCCACGCCCAGGGAGTGAGACACATCCTTCCCCACGCCCAGGGAGTGAGACACATCCTTCCCCACGCCCAGGGAGTGAGACACACCTTCCCCACGGGGGAGTGAGACACATCCTTCCCCACGCCCAGGGAGGCCCATCCTTCCCCACGCCCAGGGAGTGAGACGCATCCTTCCCCACGCCCAGGGAGTGAGACGCATCCTTCCCCACGCCCAGGGAGTGAGACACATCCTTCCCCACGCCCAGGGAGTGAGACACATCCTTCCCCACGCCCAGGGAGTGAGACACATCCTTCCCCACGCCCAGGGAGTGAGACACATCCTTCCCCACGCCCAGGGAGTGAGTGCCCTACATAATGTATTCCAGCTTACGAGGACCATCTGTAGGTCCCTGCTCACTCTTGTTTGCACATGACCCGCATTGCTAAGTGTGGCCCAGACTGACCCACGCGTTGCCGAATTTGCGGGGGGCTAGATACTATCTTTCCTTCAGAGTTAAATATCAGGATACTGTGCATATGATTCCACTGTGAGGACCAGGTAACATGTGCATAGTTAGTAAAGGAAGTTGACCATACGTTAAACGTCAGAGTAATGTGTATATGACTATAAAAAACGAAGTTAAAAGAAAACGTGAATATATTTGGGTAGAGGGAGGTTCACCTTAAGGACGTAAGGCATAATGAGGCAGTTATACCTGAATGAGATTTATTACCGCGGGTATCAACTTCTATCCTCAAGGACAGACTCCTTTACTTGATCCTCAGAGGCTTAGAAAACGACAGTGGTAGATAGACTCCCCCTCGGGTAGATGAAGCGTAAATGTACATGAAGTGGTGAGGCCGGGCAGAGTAGAGTGAGGCGCTCCATCATGAGTGTGCCTACTGGGCTATAATGAGGCCGCATCAGCCGCGTCACGGTGAGGGATGGTCACATCTCACCCGGCCCGGGAGACACACCCACCTGCACACCCGCCCACCCGCTGCTGGGGGCACCCCCGAGGCCTGGGGAGGAGGACAGGAGGAGGAAGAGAAGAAGGCGATGAGGACGACGAGGAGAAGAAAGAGATGGGAGGAGATATAGATGGCAGTGGCAGTGGTTGTTGGTGTTGGTGGCAGAGAAGGATAAGTTAGGATAAAATAAGAGGAGTGACAAGACAGGATGGAGGAGGAGGAGGAAGAGGAGATGGAAGTAATGGAAGAGAGGGTAATGCTCAAGTAACAGAGTATGATGTAGAGGAAAAATATATAAAGTAACAAGGAGAAAGGGGGAGCGATGGAGGCAAACAAGCAGTTGTAATTAAGAACTCGAAGTAGTTTGTATAAGGTGTTGAAGGGAAGGGGTGGAGGCAGTGCGGAATACTATATTGTTAGCAAAATGAAATTATAAGCATTGATTAAGGTTTGAGAAGCAGACCCTCACAGACAAAGCGATGAGAGCTGTTAATTAATGGAAACGTTTACAGGAAAACTACAAAGTCTGATTTGTGTGTCTGATACTCGACAGAATAGGAAGTCAATAAACGTTTGAGATGTGTGTGAGAGGGTATTATACGGAGAACTGCTGTAAATGATTATTATCAGTAAGAGGAGGGAACTGAACCACGGTACACAAGTCATGTCTCAGGTCCCAACAGTGAGGGTGAGGCCGGGAGGGAAGGCAAGCACCGAGAGACCTGAGCTTACGACTTTACCATGGAGTGTAGGTCGCAGGACCACGGGAGTTCCCTGTTACCTTATGACAGTGTTTACGTTATTGACGAGAGAGGTTGAGTTTGTGCCATCAAACGTAAGACATTATGTATTCTACAATATGCTGTATGTGTAAGTAAATAAAAGATTAACACACACACACACACACACACACACACACACACACACACACATATACAGTCTATATATATACATAACCAATCATATTCAAGTACCTAAGGTTATTGCATTAAGGGGAAGGTAATTGTTGTACACGTAAGACGTTGAATATCCTTCTGAGGAAATGGACGAAGAAAAAACTATTTCATATGAAGCGAGACTGATGATAATTGTTGGAGTGGCATAAAAGGCGGCGTGGACCTATGATAAAAAAACGAGCGTCAGTGGTGGCCACCTGCCTACGAGATACACCTCAGTTATCCTCCTATGATTACGTGATCTCTCCATCTCCAACTGATGTGGAACTGATATTATAACATAAATCGTAGTTATTCCCCACCAGATGACTAATAATTACCTTTAAAAGGGGTCCCTCCTCCCTGCCCTAGGGTGTGGTGGAGTCAGAGCTCTCCTAACCCACCACCACCAATACCACTCTCTCCACCCCCACCACCACCTCAAGTCTCTGTGGAACACACTACTAATACTACTTTGCTGTCGCTCGTAATCGAGTGTGACGATCATCCAGCTATGCTACAATGATATGAATTATTAAAGATGTCACCTTCTTTGGTGAGTTCTGGAGTGACTCGAGAGGCCGATACGGGACCGGCAGGGCCGTCCACAGATGTTACACGTGAGGAGGGCGACACCCTAGTGTTGGAGGGGTGGCGCTTGTCTGGCTCAGTATGCAGTCGGGATAACTTGAAAGTATTGGCACCTTCTCGTGTGGTGCTCCTCCAAGCGTTACGGTGTAGCCTGTCCATCTTGCATTGCCTTCATCCGCCGGTGTAGTTGTTGGGTTCTCATGTTGGTCACCTTTTCTGCCGTTGGGGTCTTACTGGAGCTCTGTAAGCAAGTCTGCCAGAGGCGGGGCTCCGCCGCAGATTTTTCGTTCGGGGTTTACTCCTGTCGCTTTATACTTACCAAGGTTAATCGGCAAGGCAGCGGGGCAGTGGTTGGTAAGAGCCAGGGAGTATACGCATGCCGGTAGGCCCATGCACTGTCCCTTTGGGGCCCACTGTTACTCCGAGATCCCCTGCTGGTCTAGCCTGGGGCCACGAGGCACCCAGTTACTGCGTGTTGCCACAAGGAGGCACAGCAGGAGCTTTGATGGTGAAGAGGCGGTATACTGGCAGGTGGAAAACTTACTTACGCAAGTCTGCTTCCCTGTTCACCACGAGAGCTAGCCAGCGACGGTAACTGAAAGCAAGAGGAAGCGTATTACACGAACCTGTGTACACACACACACACACATACACATACATTTATATTATGCTATATACAGGGCTTAAATTTGGTATGGGTATTTTTTATATATGCAATTAATTTTCGCCGAAGACGGACGTAGTCGATGTGGCTGCACCAATTCTGATAAATTTTAATTCGTACAAAAATTAACTCGTGCAATGCCAAGTACACCATCTAGTTTCAACATATGAAAAACTAATAATGCAATACGCAGTGTAGAGTCTTACCTCTCCTTCCCTCTTGCCGTCTTACCGTATATAATGCACCACATGGCGTCGTCTCCACGCTTATTCTTAAAGAGGAAAAGATTAATCACCAAGAACATGATATATAACATATTGTCAGATTTTACAATCATACCATATTATATTACTTGAGGTTTTTTCTATCTACCTTTGAGTCATTTTTTTTTCACTCCACCAGAAAAATGGTCTATACTGCCCGAGGTCTTCCCCAAACCAACTATAGTATAATCGAATCTCCGGGGAAACTCTCTAGAGTTGTAGTTCTGAAGAAAAAATTAAATATAATCTACTTTTTATCTCATTTATTCATGCAATAAGAAAATCCCCAAAGCACCACTGGATATTCTAAAGTGAATCACATGTACCACCCTGGAGGAGTCTCTGTACCTGAGTGCCAGCCATCAGTCTCCAACAACTGTGTCATACAAGGCAGAACTTGTTGCTCATGTCTGATCCCTATCTTGTGTGTGACTTTTGATCTTGAATTTACATTTTCTTTTCTCAAGTAAGCTACGGCACTTCTGGTACTGAAAATAATAAATGGTGACATCAAAAGAAAATGAGATAATATTCTAAGAACTTAATGGGGAATATTATTATACTTTGAGCACATAAGGAAATACTTTTGATATTTAAAGGAAAGGATTAATTTGATCATGATGGACTATAATACGTTCCTGATAATATTTAAACCTATAAGGCGTATTGGTAGCAAAATGAAACTTTGTTATAATTGTAATAAAATCATTAAAGAAAAGAAACATATGAAGAGCGGAGTCTCCTGATCCTGGAGGAGAGACATAAACAAGCGAGGGTCAGTACTCAGTCAGACTCACGCACGGACACACGCATCAAACACAATAAACCACTAGACTTAACTTGATACCGAGGCAGACAAAAAGATCCATAAGGGAATCTTTATTGCATGTTCAGAACCATTATCTCTCATTCTTATACGAGGTTTAGAAATATCATAAATTTTATCTAATGACTTCAAAAGGTGAGTTAATTTGCTCTGTTAATTTGGTTAATGTCTGGAGTCTGAATAAACGTGTGACATATTTACCATTGTAAACGTTAATAATCCTTGTTTATTTACATCTAATACGTCATCACACCTCGTCCAATAGGGTGGCCCCAATTATTTTTCCCCCATATTCATTTATTTGAATCAGTTCGTTTTTGTTTATACTATTCCTCTTTCTCTCTTTTACAAAATATTTCTTCCTATCGTTTTATCTATCTACTCTTTGCTTTATCTTGTACGTCATTATATATATATTTTTTTATACTTACATCTTCATCCTCGCTTTATTTCAATCTCTTTGTTCTCTATTTTGTATCCCTATCTCACACTGTTCTTCCTTACTCTCTCATTACCGTGTTCTGTCATCTTGGTTTTGAATAATTATGCTGAGCTACATCTCTCTCTCTCTCTCTCAACAGCCATTCTACCATCGTCAGCAAATATACTCACCAAATATTTGACATTCTAAGCACTCTCCAGCCACACGCAGGTAAACTAAAGCACACAATATTGAACGTATTTTCTTCTCTTTCAACTTGTACCTTTTTATAGTTGATTCAAAGAAATTATTCCGAGTTGGGTTAGAAAATTGTGGACATGAAAATTTTTGTTGTAAATTCTAAGAGTTTTGGAGGTAGAGGAGGAGACAGGTGTAAGGAGATTATAATGACAGGTAATGTAAAGGATGGAATGGATAGACAGAAAGATAGAACTAATAGGGTAAGAAACCATACTGTATTATATGGATATCTTACCAATGAAGGTTTAGGTAATAATATAGTTCTTTCACCAATGTAAGTCAGGTCACAATGTAACTCTTCTATCACCAATGTAAGTCAGTGTAAGAAATCTAGTTCTTTCATCAATGAAAATCAAAGTAACAATATAACTTTCACCAATGTATGTCAGGTAATAATGTAGTTTTTCACCAATGTAATTTAAAGTAACACTATAACTTTCACCAGTGTATGTCAGGTAGCAATATAGCTATTTCACCAATGTAAGTCAGAGGAACAATATAATTATTTCACATTGTTTCACTCAAATAAGTCAATGAAACACTATAGTTCCTTCACCAATGTAATTCAAAGTAAATCAAAGTAACAATATAAGCACCATATTATACTTTACTGCACCTTTATGTTTTACCAAGAACTCAGCTGACGACGAATCTTAACCAACTCCAGTTTTTTGTCTTGATTTCCTCAGTGAAAACCTGATTAAAAACATCTTATTCTTGTCACAAAAGTACAGCAATCAGGATTTTTATATTTCTCGTAAATTTTGTAGTATCAGTTGAAGTATTCTTTGGACAATGTTGATATAATGGGAGAAGTTGATTTCGCCAATACACCTCTTTCTAGGTGTTTTACAATGGTTGGTAACTTTTTTTCTGAATGTTGTTTTACGTGTGATAAATGTTTATGAATGTGTAATGATGTAGTGGTATGCGATTAAGCCATATAATAAGTTGACTGTTTAAGGATTGTACGTTTTTCCTGGATATTTATTGTATGTTTTTTGTAATGTGGATATTTTCGAATGTGTGTGAATGTTGTTGCTGCATGTTGATGATAGATAGAGCTATTTTTATGACTTTTCTTTTTTTTCTTTCTATAGTTTTGCTGAAGCTGAGAAGATTACATGGATATCCCCACAGCTGATGATGGTAAGTGCACTATTATTTTTTCCTTTTTTTGGTGAATATCTTAAGACGTGAGGTACTATCAGTTTGACTTAAATAAATTACAGAGAAGGTATTTTAGTGTCTACTTCCCCTTAAGTAACATATAGGGAGTACTTAAGACCGCTTCTACTTAACGGAAGTAAGTTTTGGGGACGATAATACGATAACAACTTATATTTCATGTTAAGTAATGTCAATTATTATTTTATCCATTTTTTTTTAGGTTTTGTGTTTGATAAAGAATTATAGAAAGGGGGAATTCAATAACAAGTTAATTATAGGGAAAACTTCAAATATTGGATGAGTTACGTTGTAGTAGATGTAATAAATTTAATCCCAATTTTATATATAATTAGTTTTGCATTATATATAACTTGATTCTCGAAGGCCATCTATCCCTTAGTGGCATATATAATTTACTGCATAACAACTCTTAATCCGTCTGTGTTTTTTTAAAGGCATTTTGCTCATTATATACATCAACATCCTCCCATAAACCATATATGTGTTGCATCACACTTTGTCATTGCCTTTTCATGTAAGGAAATTTACCTACCGACATCACATATTGATAAACTTTCTCAGTATCGTACATTTAATGGAATAAGAGAGAAAAGCTGTTCTTATATCACACACCCCAAAAATATATTTATTATAACACGATAAAACTAGATTATTAATTTTCAGAGACTGCAGATTTACATGTCGCTCCCTCTATCAGTATGATCACGGTACAATTTTCCCATAACAGTGTGGATATCATCCTCGGACCTGACGTGTATATTGATACTAATTACTCTTAAAAGTGGTTTGTTTACGTTCTTGACAATCTTATCTGCTGACAGGTTTGTAAAATCGATTGTGAGCCGCCAATATTGCTGTCTGTTTTTGTTGAGGTGCTGCAGCTGCCACGGTTATTAGGCACTAATATATATGTGTGTGTGTGTGTGTGTGTGTGTGTGTGTGTAGTATATTATGTGAGCGTGATAAGCTGAGTAAGTACAATTGTTTTGCTTATGTTGACAGTTAGGGAAATTTTTCACTATTTTGTGTATGAAATAAAAATGCTGGGTATCTTATGTGTAGTTTGTGTGTTTGGTGAGTGAGAACTACTATGAGAACAATAACACATATGTTACACTACATCATCTGGCCTGACCGCCACGTTACCACCGGCTATATTGTTTAGATAGAGGGAAGGTTTGACCACTTTATTATTTGGAGTTAGTATACAACACACAAATTGCTCGTTAACTGTAAAATTATTAAACTGTGTATAGAGTTGTGCTGGGCCAGGAAGTATCGTTTGTACTTGTTAAGTTTTGTGAAAAAAGTTAATAGAAAATAAAAATGTATTGCTGCCCAACGAATTAAAAAATCCAATTAACCCCTTATTCACCGGTTTATTTTATTTTTTTAACATATCACCCCGATGATCATCCGCCTCGGTAAAAAATGAATAAAATAATAATACATGAAAAGTCTCCTGAAATATATAATTGATTTTTAGTTAATTCATTATATAAAATATTTTTCTTCAGTTATTAGATATGTAAACAATGATCTACTTATATAACCTTAATTTTTATTCTTCTATTCGTGGTCCTTTGTCCATTCTCAGTAGCAGCTGTCTTTTGTATATATAGAAATATATATATATATATATATACTCACTGTACAACTATGTATTAATATGCAAATAAAACACTAGGTTGCACGGGTGAGTGCTCCCCAGGGTGCGTGTTTTATACAGGTAATACTGTGTTGTCTACCTGTCCATAATCTAACAAGTTGCCCACACCACCACCTGACCACCGCTGCTTAACTCTTTCTTGCTTGATCGAGTAGCCGAGGCTTTCTTCTCTTAGCCTGTCGGAGTAGCTCATTGTTTTTCTCTTGGTGCCAAATATACTTAAGTATGTCTGGTCTTGAGGTCTTGTGGTCACTGCTGTACAGGCTAACGATGTTAAACGTTATTAACCCTTTCAGTACGATGACTTAACCAATTCAATAAGATAACACCGCACTCAAGGGTTAATTCATCGTGCTCAAGGGGTTGAGTTAGTCTTATCCTGATTTTTGTTGGTCACTATTCAGTGTATCTGGCTCAAGGCGTTTAGCTTTATTTATCGCCTAATTTCAAGAACGAGGTAAACAACATGAAACAGCTTATATCTCTCCTGCCAACACAGTTCAGTATTTGGTGTTTTGGTATTTAAGTTCTGAGTTTTTTTCCTCAATAATTCCTGAACACATTTAATCAATATTTATTAGAATTATAAAGCCTAATAATTTCCTCGTCATGGTAGGGTTGGCAGAGATATACTAGAACCAGCTGTTGTCATCGTTCTCAATAAAATCTTAAGGAAAATGAATGAGGTCTTGTTTTCCTGTTCTCGTTATCAGTATTGTTTTCGTCATTACAATATTGTAAGAGTTTTGTGAAAGGAAGACCAAGACTACTGTATATCTACACAATCTTAAGCCAGAGAGAGAAACAGGTACAGTTGCAGAAATGTATTCCTACACCCCTGTGGTAACCAGTGTCTCCAAGCAGCAACATCGCAGTAGTAGTATTACTGTTTATGAATGAATGGGTATTGGTCGTGTAATAACGGACGTGATTGGTGGATAGGTTTGTTATAGGTCATATAATTTGGCAGTTTGGAGACACGGGTTACCACAGGGGGTGTAGAAATATATTTCCGCAACTGTACCATCACGTCTCGAAAGAGATCAGAAAGGAGGCAAGAGTTGTATTGTGGGAAAGTGCAACTCACAGACACATCGGAGAATTATAGTCTATAATAATTAGCGCCAATTATTTGCTGAAAAAATATCTTCACACATTTCACAGTTCATATAACAGTTAGTTCCGAGGATTCTCTTAAACCAGGAATCCTTCGGTCAAGACGCTGTGTGGTGGGGCCTTACACCACCACTCCCTCAAGTCCAAACTGTGTCTTCCAGGGCTTCCCACACTCTCCGGCTCCGTGTTAAGCACTACTCTACGCTACCTTACATCAGGAACCCAAACTTTAAGCACAGTTCAGAAGTGTTATTCCTCACAGTGATGCAGAATCGTGGCATTATGGGTTACTGCTCTGAAAATACAGGTTACTCCACTGAAGCACGAATCACAAACACTTCCAGATTTTCATGTTATCCTCATTTTCTAAAATCATCAAGGACCTTTGTGTTTTTCCTAGTAACTGAAGAAATGTACAAGGTTCCCCACGTTTACCAGACTCCAGCATCTTAGCAACTAAAAAATATCTTGTTCGTCCTCACCCCCAGCATCACACACCCACACACCGACACTACCCATCCCCCATCCCCCCGATCCTGAGTGAGGGAGTGTAGCCCTGTTATTTGCATCCATGTCAGTTCTTCATCTAAAGACAGAGTTGGCATTATCGAGTCTTGGCTGGACCTGTTTTTAATCTTAAGTTGTGTGGAGTGTCAAGAAGCGTCCGTCCCACAACAGTAATAAAACAATGGAATGGGATTTGTTTTTATGTGTTCTCTCATCTGCATTCCGACGTCGCTATCATTTTATTGAGCCAATCCCTCGTGTAGTGCATCCCGGTTAAGGCGAACTTTTATCATGGGCCTTAAGTGTCGCGACTGATTCTGGCAGTGCCCCGACTCTTCATTAAGTGACGTGTGAGGAGAGTCATCCTGGCCATGAACACAACCCCAGGGGATATTACTGGCAGATTAAAACGAACTCTAAATATGACGGGAGTTTTCGTTATCTCGCGTCTCTCTCATGTTTTGCGAAGATAAATTCAATTTTATATGTTAATTTACTAATATATGCAAAGAACGGAGCATCAAGTCTCCCCATCTCCTCGCCTCCCTCTCCGGTCACTGTCCGAGACCCCGTTTCGTTATTGTAATTATATGATAAATGGCAACTCAGCCGCGCTCGCTTACAGAATAATTGCAAAATATTACTAAAGATGATTGGTACCTTTCACAGTGTCCCTTAATTTATGGAGCCACGGCTGATCCCCAGAAATAAAGGCTGGAGTGAGGCGCAATTAATCAGCGTGGCCGAGCCCTCCCACTCCCCGGCCTCATCTTTATTCTCGTAATAAATCGATCATATCTTCTCACACTCGACTTTGAGTGCCGATGTTCCTTCGAGATAGCGAGGATGAAGATGGCGTGAATACGGACCTTACCACTGCCTAGAAGGGAATGTCCACAAAGTCATAAGAACTTTAGTAGCGTTTGTTAGCCCGTATCTCACTTGTTATTTTTTGTGTGTGTACTTCATGACGTCGTAGGTAAATGTGTTACTGAACCAGATGGTTAACGTCAAAACGGATTGTTAAACCCATGACTTGGCATCAGATTAATGTATTCGTGCAGAAGACTGAGGAGTAAAACCACGTAGGTTCGGTAACTCATACTGATATAATACCCTCGCTAAATAAATACATCGCCCGCCCGAGTAATTGATTTGCGGCTGAGAGGAGTTGGTTAGAATATCTCTCTCTCTCTCTCTCTCTCTCTCTCTCTCTCTCTCTCTCTCTTACTCATCAAGCCATAAGTATGCTGGTGTATATAGAATCGTGTACGTAATATACAAACACCATCAGAGTAATTCACTACACTATATCCTGCTCATCAGTGCGCATGTTGTCGACGCCGTCTGAACATAACTGCAGTATAAACAGTTATTTCCCGGTGCTCTGGCCACAACGATTACCTTGTCTCGCCTCCGTCAGCAGCAGTACCTTCAGGCTTCTCTCCCGTTACTCCATTTTCAAGATTAACTTGTACCTGTGATTGATACAAGGGTACTGAGACCTGGTACGTGGAAAACATCATCAGTGCTGAGTGAAGGCTGGCGACCGCTCGTCTGGCGATGCTCCCATAAATATCATATAACGGGACGGAGAAGAACGTTAGACACTGTTCATTGCCAGCACTGGCGTTGTTTTTTATGGTATGCCTCTGTGTTCTGAAGGAAGTGACGGGCTTGTGAAGGAGGCGGTGTAGGGCTGGAACAATAGCGCGGTGCATAGGAGAGTTATGCTCCTACACTGAATGAGCGCCACTGCAGGCAGCAGGTGGGCGAACGTTCGTTTTGCGTGATTCACACTAGAGAGTCAGCACTAGGTAAAGGGAAACACTAGATACTGTTGACTGATGCTCCTGGTGTGTTTTCAGGGTAAGGTGTTTGGTCACAGCTGCTGCCCCTCACTAGACCCCCCCCAGTGTCGTGTCAGCTGCGTAAGAAAGAGAGAATTATATCCCTTTGTGTTGCCTGATTACGGATAAGAGATCTTGTACTGTTGACTGTTGCTTCCTGTTCCAAAGCAGTATTAGTGTCTTAAATAGCATCATCACATACGTAAATTTTAGCAATCCACATACTCGTACATAGACACACACACACACACACACACACACACACACACACACACACATACACACTGTTTGAATAGATATAATCGACCATAATGATCTATATAAAACAACTTAGTGTAAACATAAATGAATTCATGTTCGTTTGTCTGTACTCACACATACTCTTGATCGTCTCTAAATAAGCGTCTCTCTATAACTTCACGTCACCAAAAACTAGTTAGTAGTGGCAAAACCTTTCGTCGGTGACCTCAATGTAACGGGTAAATCGTGCCAGTAAGAACTCGACACCGACCATGACAAAACCATCGTGAAGAATGTACTGATAGAGGAGGAATTTAGAGCACCTTATACGTTCAACCTTATGATTTCCTGTGTCACTCTGAGGGACATTACAAAACCACAACCACCGTTTTGATGTTATAATGTATCCCTGTGCGTCAACAACTAAGATTTTTTTTAGTATGTTATCTAGTTTAGTACATAAACTAGTCATCATCTTTACTGTTCTAAAAAAGTATCCCATCGTCACTGAGGATCACGTGGAAACTAGATGAGAAACACGCTATTGGTATTTGCATCTCATATCCACAATGCAAAACACAGACCAAGAGTTAAGTACGGTATATTTAATGTTCTAATCAACATACACACACATTTGATATATTTATGTTTTTACTAAATTTCTTCATCCAGTCATTAATAACTCACTTTAGGGTCTACCGGAGTTTACACGTTACTAACACATCATCATATCGACTCTCTATCATCTACGCCCCTAACCCACACACACAAAACCCACCTCACCTACATCACACCCCTTCACACACATTACCCTCCCATTGTGTCCGTCACCACCTCTCTAACAAATGACCACCTCCCCAACACACCACCACTTCCCTAACATACCCTACTTTACCACCACCCCCACCACTTGCCTAACATACCCTACTTTACCACCACTTCCCTAACATACCCTACTTTACCACCACCACCACCACTTCCCTAACATACCCTACTTTACCACCACCACCACCACTTGCCTAACATACCCTACTTTACCACCACCACCACCACTTGCCTAACATACCCTACTTCACTACCACCACTTCCCTAACATGCCCTACTTCACCACCACCACCACCACTTGCCTAACATACCCTACTTCACCACCAACACACCTCCCCAACACACCACCACGACCCCCAGACAGAGCTCCGCCCACGAGCAGCCTCGCCGTCAGCTGACATGATCGGGGGCGGGTCATCTGGCTGGATCCCCTGAGAGCGCGTGCGCAGTAAACTTTGATTCATGCGCAGCCTGTCAGTCAGAATCACCGTGGCGAAACTACGTCTCAGAGCTTGATGAAGGATCAGGGAGTCTGGTTGGCCGACGAGGTTTAAAATTGAAGTATCACGTCATTTGAGGAGGAGAAGAAGAAGGAGGGGGGGGGGGGATTATCTCCAAGCCTTTATTGAACTGTTTTGTATGAGGAGAAAAAATATCTTCTTGGAAACCTTACCTGAGCCGTAAAGGTAAAATATGTTAATCAGGAATGTGGTATTTACTAAAAGAGAGAGAGAAAAGAAAAAAAAAGAGAGAGTATAATAATTATGATAATCCTGGAAATTACGAGTAAATAAGGAGCATTTCTCTAGCGTATGGAGCGTGGAATTTTTATGGGAGATTATAACATGTGTAGCAAGCTTGATGTAAAATTATACCTTGGATGGTAACTAATCAGGGAGACAAGGTTGTAAGCGTCTCTCAAGAGGATGGTGGTGGTGGAGAGTGGTGTGGGGTGCTGGAGGCTTTAGGGAGGTGAAGTGAGATGAGGGAGAGGTGAGGGAGAGAAGACCCACAGAGAGGGAGATGGTGAGGGTGGGGTGAAAGTCTAGGGTGGTGTGTGTGTGTGTGTGTGTGTGTGTTGGAGATGAAATATAAGAGGGCTATGGGGCAAGAACAAGGACGCTTATTGGTGTGAAGGGTGCAGGATGAGGAGTGACGGGTGACGGCAGTAAGGGTTGAAGGATGAGGACTGACGGGTGATGGCAGTAAAGGTTGTAGGATAAGGAGTGACGGGTGAGGGTGCATGGACGGTCAAGGACAGGGGACTCTATAGACGACAGACTTTCAAGTGGGCATTAGGATCCGTCACGGCCATTGATGTGTCAGCATGATGGACCGCGTCACACCTATATTTCACCCGCCCACCTGAGAGTCTTAATACCACCGCTGTTTCTTTTCATAATACAAACTCATCTCGAAAGTTACATTTCCTAAACTATTTTCAGCATGATTACTATACGATTTACCTTCTTGATAGTTTATAACAGCTCAAGGTACATGTCATTATATTATATCAAACGAAGAACTTTGTTGATTTAAAATCTCGTCATTGTTCTTAGTGTTTTTAACCTTAGATTTATGTTGTTATCACCAGTCTGACTCATGGATGTTCGTGTGTCGTGCATTACATAGACTCCTACACTTCTGACTTGGAAAATTTATAGACCAGTCGCACACTATAGGACTACCAGCGTCTAATAACCTCTTGAACTGAGAGAAGCTGGTTCCGGGTTGTTTCCTTGTCGGATTTCAATTGCAAGTTATTAAGAGCCGTTCTCGCCGGCACACCTGGCGTTTTATGAAGACCTGACCCCCTTGGATGTCTGTAACATCACCCCGAGGATGAAAACCCTCTCCTTCAGGTCACGCTGCATCCCTTAATGGCCCTTATCAACTGGAAGAATAATGACCCATACTCACGCAGAGACATGGTTGGTTTGTGACGTTTTACTGTCAGAAATGTTCCAGGATTGAAGGTCCAGTTGCAGGCAGCCGCCCCCGAGCTTCACATGGCTCGACCTGTTGCGTCCCTCTTGTCAGAAGGGGGTCAAGTTTCGTCCGAGGAACATATGTTGCAGCCTCTGACACTGAGTACGTTTAGGGTTGAATATATTTGTGGACGATACCCCGCCGCTCCCCCTGTTGGAGGATCTAATCGTGAAGGCTGCGAAGAGTTTATCAGTATAAAGTTGGGGAAGACTTTATTATGAGAGAAATTTGGTGGTATAGTACAGAAAGGTTGGCAGCCAGAGTTATATGCTTTTCCGTACGCCATTTTAAGAGAGATGGGAGTAGTGATCAGGTTAGCATGGAGCCACTTACCCCACGCAGGAAAAATCACAGTCTCGATAAGATCTTGAAGTACACTGGAGAACAGATGCCCGTATCCCCGTGACATTTACGAGCGCGTTACGCCTGCACTGACCCCCTGTGGACAAGCGAGAGGGACGGAGAATGGAGGTGATACCCACAAGGTCCCTTAAGGGGCAACCGTGCACATGGGGATATGTGGTTATCAACCGTGTTGGATTGATTAGAAGACATCGTGTTGATCAGATTCTTTTGGCTGAAGGATCGGCACGAATAAAAGGATATGAAACAAATGCTGTAAGGTTGGTTTTCAGGTTGTAAATACACACGTAGACGCTTTTAACATATATAATGTGTTGCATATTCCTAAAGGCTGTATGATGGTTTAAGTAAATTATTGCCAATAATATCAAGAGATAAATATGGTATGGGCAGATATCTCATACATAAGCCAAAATAAAGTACCCTGCGTGTCATCCCTCTACACTCCCAACCCCTACCCTAAGTCTTCATACCTTAATGGAAACCTTTCCCAAGTCTCCTTTATTGTGGAGACTTATGCTGACTTTCCCTCCTTGAAGCCTCACTAAGTTCTCTCTCCTTATTGGTAAAACTTTCCCAAGTCCTCCTTACCTCTTGAAGACCTTTCCTGCCCCCACCTCACGCCCGGAGCACCAGTTTCTGCCTCACTCGTACATCTCCAACTTCAGCTCCAGTAGCACGAACTGCTTCCAACTCAAATCATTGCATGGATCATAATTTATGTCTGATGTTTTAACAGAGGGAAGAAATCATGAGAGTGAAAATAACGGTGGCTGGAGTTGAATGCACCGGAGGAAAATTTCTCTGTATAGAATAAAAGTTTCTGGAGGAAGGAAGTTCAAAGGTTAACACTCATTACCGTGAGCTGTGGAAAAAATAAATTATAGGAATGTTTATGATAAAATCCATCAAAAAAGTGTATTAATGTTCAAGTATAACTTTGAGTAACACATAAAGGAGAAGTACAGCAATTAGATCAATACTGAGCAGTTAATTGTTTTTGACACTGCATTCCACCATCCAAGATTGATTCTCGGTCAAGACATTAAACACATCTGGTTGAAGGTCGTTAGTAGATGGGCTCTCTGAGGATGAGTTCCTTTATATAGGCTGCTCCCTCAGAGTACGTCCTAGTAACGGGAGAGTTGTCCTAGTAACGGGAGAGTTGTCCTAGTAACGGGAGAGTTGTCCTAGTAACGGGAGAGTTGTCCTAGTAACGGGAGAGTTGTCCTAGTAACGGGAGAGTTGTCCTAGTAACGAACGACTGACTGGCTTTCTTAGACTGAATCTTGTGTTCCCTTATGATATTATGGGTTGGTTGCTGCTTTTAATTAAGGTGAATTAGTAGGTGGACATTCTTAAGTCGATTTACTGTAATAAGTTGGTTTAATCAAATTCAGTTTCCCATTGAGTGTATTACCGGAGGTTGAGGTTCAGATATACAGGCAGGGAACCGTCTCGCTCTTCACCACGAGTTGATATACTTTACACTTACTGTCAACTACTGGTGAACTTCGTTAACCTGAGTTTTATCGTCAGGTGAGTTGCACTATGAGTAACTATTAGCAGTCTTAGCGTGAGGAGATGAACTACTTAAGTGTGAGTCTCAATAATACGTGAACAACAGGTGACTTGTACGACCTGACTTCTGAGCAGTAGTTGCGTCATATATCCAGACTGTTTATAAGTAAGACCATAGCTCGACTTTCAGCAGTAGGTTAGACGTCATAAACAGAGTTGGTGTAGATTGCTACAACACAGTGATGAGTGTAAGATAGCTTGTGTTGAAACTCATAAAGAAGACTCTTTTAGTTCACATTTCAATAGTAGATTAAGTGGTTTAATAAGGAGTATGTTAACAGGGTCATTAAGCTGTAAATGGGTACCTAATTTTGCAGTTGATGTCAAGGCGATCTAGTGCTGAAGCCATGCTGCCCCTACTCGCCTGTCGGGCCTACAAGTCAAATACATAACAGTTAAAATAGGTCTCACTAGTCCAAATAATTTGATCTTTAAACCCACATTTGGTTCGCTCGAGTCGGAGACCATTTTCACAACCATCTATGAACCTGAGATTAATTTCATAATGTATATACAACAATAATAACAAATGTCACACCTCTCCAAGACGTGACTTTGTACAATCATAATTTCTGTGGATAAACTGAACAAAAAACACAAGATGAAACACCCTATAATCAACAACAACAACAAAAAACAGTTCATATTTATTTTCTACTTTTCTTCAATAACATTAAAGGGACAACAGTATTCAACTTACTATTTCCCACAGTATGAAAGAGAAGCGGATGTCTCCCTCTCCCAGTCACTCACCATCATTGCCAGTTGGGAAGGCTTAAGAAAGGTTTGTGATTGATTTATTTGCCACATGTTCCCTAGTCATGATAAACGACGAAAAACACCTTACCATCAGACTTTGCGGAAAAAGGGGTAAGATTTGTGGGAACTCCAAAGGCTGCCCGAGTGACGGAACCCCAGCCACCGACCTACCCCCCCCCCTCTCTCTCTCTCTCTCTCTCTCTTTGTCCTTCTGCCTGTCTGTCTGTCTGTTTGTCCGTATTTCCGTATTTCATAGGTGTTATAAATACAGAGAAATAATACAGGACTTTACTGCATAACTACATCTGTGTCTTTATGAATATTCGTCGTATAAACTAAGTCAACAATATGTTATTAGTTAAACTTACAACATGTTATTAGCTAAACTTGCATGTTATTACCTAAACTTACAACATTTTATCAGCTAAACTTACAACATGTTATCAGCTAAACTTACAACATGTTATCAGCTTAACTTACAACATGTTATTAGCTAAACTTACAACATGTTATCAGCTAAACTTTCAACATGTTATCAGATAACATGTTCTCATTTGCTCATTTGTATTATGTCCTCTTCTATTTTCACGCCTCTCGCCTCCTCATCCCCACACCCACACCTGTGCCTCCCTAACCTTACACCCCACTCTAAATTACATCCCTCTCCACCTTTACATACCTTTCTCCATCCCCATACACCCCATTCCAGCCACACACACACCTCTCCACCTTCACATACCCCTCTCCACTCTCATACACCCCTCTCCATCCCTATACACCCCTCTCCATCCCTATACACCCATCACCACCCTCTCACCCTTCACCCATACACCTACCATCTTCAAATTCAATGTATCATAAAAATTATTTACTAAACCAACCTAATTAACACTTCCTCTAAAGACAAATAAACTCAGTAATAACATTATTAGTTATCAATGTTGCCTTAGTGCTTGATATATACCTGTACGGAATTAATCTTCAGGTACTGCCATTAACAACTCTGTGTATAGGTAACTTAATGTACAGGTCAGGTCAAAATACATCTGTGAAGGTTATGCAGGTAAGGGAGGTTGGAATCTTAGTATGCAGTTATTCAGTTGTTTTTTCTTTGTATTGAATCATCTATAGAGGATTCCGTTCTATATTGAGTGTCACTGTTGGTATATGTTTAGTCCATGTATGTTGTCAGTGTATATAGATATCTATTCTGTTTAGGAGCTCAAGTTATAGTAAGGTCTGTCCAGTATACACGAGTCACCATTAAGACTGATATGTGTAGCCACGTGTAGGATCTGGTGGTAGCGGGAGCAGACTATACATATTTTAAGTCCTACAATACCTCAGATACAATTATTCTGAAAGATCTGTAAACTGGTTTTCCTCTAACATCAGAAACGAGGCTGTATATTGTTACAGCAGTCGTTCGATGAGTCTTTGAGATCATTTTGTTCGTAATCTTTATGTCATATTTTAAGATAATCAGTTGGTTAATTCTCGCTTCTTTAATAAAGGAAAATTTGGTCTACGAATCTACCTTTGAGAATCTGGGCCCTAAGTCGTCCAGGCCATGAGTGGAAGTCCTGGAGGTAGTCTAAGCTTGTCTTCTTTCGTGCATGATGTTGTAAAGCAGCTGAACAGAGTGAGTCGTATATGACAACATCAAAGAACAGGCTTCAGTAACGTCGTGGATCTTGTTTAGAGAGCTTACACCCACTGAGCTAGTCATGCACTTGAGGCGTATAACTGCGGGCGTCTAAAACACATCACACGGAGCGAGTTATGAGGAGACACTGGTAGAGGCGGTGTTCAAAAGAACTTGTAAAGTTTATCTTATTTTTTTCGGTTTTCGGCATCAATGTTGATAAGTGGGACGGATTCTCGACGCTAGCTAATCAAAGACGTCATAACAGCAACACTTAACAAGTTTACATTTTTACTGCCTGTACTGTAACACAGTGTTTCATACCCGCACTGACCAGCACATTCATCAACGGCATCACCCAGGAGAAGTCGTCAGAGGTCAGGGTGGATCATCACCATCTGGTGTTGAAACTTTCACCCCCACCTTCAGGAGCTACACCAGAGTTACTCCTGTAGTGTGACCTGTGTCTTGGGCTGTACTCTGATGGTTAGCTGTCAAAAAGTTATGTAACATGACTAAATGATCAGACATATATATATATATATATATATATATATATATATATATATATATATATATATATATATATATATATATATATATATATATATATATAGTTATATATATGCATATATACATACAGTGTATGTATGTATACATACATACATATATCATAATTCCTGAAGGGTCATGCCATCTATTGTAAATCGTAAAAATAAATATGGTTTGAGTGACGAGAGGCGGGGCCGAACAGCAGACACATCGAGGACCTAAATAACAACCTGGTGAATAATATTATGAATAATATTATGCGTGTATATGTGGACGAGGACCTCCCTCCACCGGGTAACTAATATTTCTCTCACTTGCGGCCGAAATGCTGACACTACCAGCGGGACTTTAATGACGTCTGCGGCGGTGACTTCATTTCATTAAGATTGCTTGAGTTCCTGCTGCGAGCCACAACAGGCTCCGCCCACCTCCTTCTAGGGCAGTTTTATGACGTCCTTTGGGGCTAAATGATGGTTAAAAGGCTCTTTCGTTCTTTCTCTGGGATTATAAATCATTTATCTAATCATTTCCCCACTGTGTGTATTGTTCGTCCTCCTGAGCGTATTAGGGCGAGGTTGTATCAGCTCGCCTGGCGACTCAGTCTTGTAGTCTCCCACAGCCGATGGTGAGCTGTCTGAGCGAGGGTCAGAGGTGAGGTGCTTCTCCGTCCCTTGTGATATATGTGAGGCCACTTGATATAGGCTCTTACATCATGTCCTGATATGATTCATACGTGGATTTTTTTCTGCAGGTGTTGGCGTTAAATTACACCATTAGTAATTACGGTTGGCTGATGGTCTGAGGCCTAACGAGACGTCGGGGAGGATTAGACTCTGTTAATGTATTAATCAGTTTCGTGGTCTAAGTCATCCACGGCCACGACTTAGATTTGTGCTTGAGTGGGCTAAGTTACTGGTTGGTGTGGTCGTTAGTCAGAGGCGGCGTGCAGTAATGGTGGGGTTTGTTTAAGTAACGGCATGTCGTGAGTTGGAATATCCTACCTTTACATTCAGGTGTAAACTGGGCTGACTGTGGTAATAAATTTGAATGGACTTCAATAGTAAGTAGTTTATAGCCATTGATATTTCTCCGGGAATATGTATGGCTTAATGAATTCTCCAAAATATTATTAGACAGCGAAGCTGAATTTCTCACAACGTGTCCCTGTTCAAGGATAGTTATGGATTTGTTCATCAGAAACAGTGTACAGGTGTGGCGTATATGAACCTTGGTTAATGAAGGTGGGTCATGCCGGCCTCCGTGGAACATGGCTCAGTAATCATGAAAACCCTCAGTGGTAGCCACGGGAGGGGAGGAGGTGGACGCACAGAGGGGGTCGTGGGCGCTATTGCTGGCTCGCATCTCCCCCTGATCGCTGATGAACTGCCTGCCGCGGTCCGGTCCTTGACGAATACCAGCCAATCACAACTCATCCGCGGCACAAAGCTTCATTCACCAGCACCCTGGCGGGTTCCACACACTCGGATCATGATAGTGGTATGCTAAAGTTGATTGTGCAGATGATCAGTACGGGAAGTTACTAGTTAACTGTAGAGTCGAGGGGATATTATTTCCATAAGTCAAGCACAAGAATGGTACCTCCGGAAGTACTCACATCTTCAAGAATCAAGCTAATTACTCGAAAAGTCGCTGAAGATTTATCTCAGTATAGTAACCTCTAACCCGTACAATCAGCAGCCACCGAGGTCCCTCTTTCCCTGACGGCTGGGCCTCACAACTCCGCGAAACGTAGCAGCAGCCGACGATCCCCAGTGAGGGAGCTGGAGGCGGGGGTCTCCACGGTAAGTTGGTTGGTGTGGGTCCGCGACCATTACCAGCCCAGCAGGCCCAGTCATAAACGCTCTAGGTTGTCCTGAGCGGTTGCCACAAGTTCTCCTTCGGATATATCTGCTTATATTCGCTTATATTATACATTTCACGTGGTCACTATAGTCAGGAGAGGAAGCAGGAAAATGCTCTACCAGTTTATGGATCATCTCATAGGGGCTAGTTGCTGGGTGCTATGCCTTAGAGGGTGTTAGGGAAGGTCTCTAAGGAGGTTATTGATCTGACCTCTCATAGCGGCTGTTCTTCTACACACGATAATGATCACGAGATTGATATGTGATACCCACGAAGCTCTGAGCCAACAAGGACTTCAGAAATGACCTTATCACCGGGATGAATCTTACATGTTTCTAATTTACTTCTCAACTTCTAAAAAGAAAAAAAAACCACCTTTTCCTGGTCTTGATACCATTCACACTTATATAAAACAATTTACTGCATTTTTACTTATTTCTAAATGGAATAGGCGTGAGAAAATTTTTTTTCCACACCTCGAAGATGAAGAGTACTCCAGCATAGATCGAGGAAATTTAGAAGATGAACCAATTATGGCATCTACCAAAAGCTGCATTAAATTTTACCCATTTTGTTGAGCATGATGTAATGAGATTCACTGTAGATCAAGTGAGTCATGTCAAGTGAGTCACGCAGAACCATGAATGTGAAAATTAGACGGCGCATAAAACCTGAAGCATTCTTAGAATGTCCCGGCCATTGGTCTCACGCTCTGACCTCTCCTGACCCCGCCAAGACAAGCCAGTGAATCCATAAGGTTGTAGAAGATGTTCGAGAAATCTTGTGAATCTATTTTCTGCCATTTCGCGGCCACATTCCCAGAGTTTTCCTTAACTTCTAGGTTTTAGTGAAATTTGTATTCGTAACGGGACTTAGACGACAATATGACCAACTATAATGGTTTTAGATAAGGTTGTCCGTATGTTTAGTTGCTGGTCTCTCTGTCTGTCTGCCTGTCTCTGTTTTTCCTTGGTAGTGAGCCAACCTACGAACACCTGAAGTTGCTGTATTAACTCCTGTTGATTATCTTCCAGCGGTCAATTCCAAGAACTATTTTGTTTTGCTTTTTTATGCCAGGCGTCAAGAAATCTACAGTACGTCAAATTTGGCATAGCTAACGCCTACAACATCTTACAAAAAAAGAGAGGCTTTATACCTTCCATTCTTTCTGTATAACAGGTTTTGTTGTATACGGTACTCACCTCCCACCACATGAAGATAATTTATGACATCTTTCTCGAGATGTACTGACTGATTTGGGAGAAATGTGTCATACTATTAGAGTAAATATGATAATAATGGCATAATGTAATACTCATTTTATTATTATTATTATTATTATTATTATTATTATTATTATTATTATTATTATTATTATTATTATTATTATTATTATTATTGTTATAAGGAAAATAAAGATGAAAAACATCATTCATTGGCATCTTTGTAAGAAAATATATTCCTACGCCATCTACTGACAAATAAATTTGCAATCGAATCGCTTTGATTAGAAAATTATATACTGATGCCATCTATTGGTTGTAAAACAAATCATAATCTTTATTGTCAGTTCCCTCATATTTTATCAGAAGATGGCAAAAAATATCAAGTTAGAAAAGTGTTTCCTCAATCACAGGGTCTTTTGAAAGTCATTCAGTTAGTTATTTGCTAATGGACGAAACATAGATTCCAAATGTTTTATTTTAGAACTTTGTTAGTGTAATCTTTGCTCAATGATGGCATGAAATTGCCATGTTTACCATTAATGTGTTGTTTCTTTCTAATCTCATTCATTCATTTAAAATGTTTCATGTATTTCTATATCGTGTGACTAAAGTTCCCTAAAACACAGCTTCTGTAAGCATATCTATTGTGGACCTGAGCAAAGCCGTTCACCAAACACGTCGAAACATAATTGAATCTGGGTTTGACAGCCTTTGTCGCGCCAATAAAAATAACAGGGTAACATTAACCAAAGTGTTATTATATCTAAATTACTATAGCATATGTTTCTCCAGTTATCTTTAATATATAAGTTTCCGCTATAGACCTTTTGTTTCTGATATTAACCACTTACTAACACTTTGGACTCGTCACTAGATTTACTGAAATGATGACAAATTGGCTGAGCCTGTGATGGTTTCAGTAACACTTATGAAAGCTGTATTTACTCGTATGAAAAATTACTGAAAAAATTATTAATTAGTTATAAGGAAACATCACACCAGGGATACGTTAAACATGGCTACCATTGAGTGTAGGGTCCAGGAGGCTTATATCTATATTCTGCTTACCTAGTTCTCCGCTATCCTGATCGTTGCAAAATAACTTATTAAACTTTCAAATTTATATACATAGTAAGCTTGTCTGAAAACTTATTGATAAGTTAACCAAAAGCTGAAAGAGATAAGCAAACATCCCCAACTGAGAGACAATTCAAGAGTTCGTAAAAATAATAATAAAAAACGATTCTAATGCTTTACTCCCATCCTTCACAACACACTCGTGCACATCCATTCACTGAGAGGTCATCAACAAAGCTTCCTATAGAGACAGCTCCAATAAACAGGTTTTGCACCACCATAAAAACCTGACACTTACTGTCCTCTGAACAACTTTACATTCCCAGAGAGCATAGGAAACTCTCCATAAAACTGAATCATGATCTGTCGCACGTATTTTCAAGGAGTTTACAATCCTCATCTCTATCTAGTTTACAAAAGGTTGTAGTAATTATATAAGCATAGATTCGTGTTCTCAGATTGGACAGGTGGAGGTATGGGAGTAAAAAACAGAGAGGAGTCAGTTAAAGAGTTCTTATAGTATTAATCGACAAATGTACCGTAAACCAGGCACACTGTCCTGTTCAAACTCTTATTGAATATAATCGCTGTACCAGATGTATCGAGGCATCCTTTCATCCATAAGTCCTTACATGAACAGAACTTCATCATATGTCAGGCATCCCAACATTACTGTATATATATATGCCGACTCTGGTTCTAAGACTTACTTAATAAACAATCCTTCTATAACATGATTCGTATGAACATAGATTCTTATCCTAACAACATATGCTATACGTTGTCGTCACACAACCGTACACACACATGCACACTCTGGCTCTAATATTAACGTCGTCTGCAACTAGCCATCCCCATAAGCTCCCAAAAACACACACTATTCCTAACACCGTGTTCAAGGCAGGCAGACATACACCACCATGTAACACACACTTTGTTCCTTACACTAGGACAGGCAGACCCACACCACCACCCTGTAAACAGAGACGCGGCACGTAACAATAGGTAAGGTGAACCAGCCCATCAAAAGAACAAATACTGCAGCTAAACATCCATTACAGCCACCTACAAGCATACAACTTCCTCACCGGGGCCATAAACACGGAAATAACGCGTTCTACTGTCCATTATCTAACATTAGCAGACTTAGGAGGTAGTGCAGTTCTACGTAGCGAATAAGAGAAGGAAACAATAGGTCAATAAATTTTCAATTTCATATACTGCAGGCATATAACGTGCCGTGTAGTGGTCTATTGTTTGGTCGTCGGGGAGGCTCATAGCACCGTCGTCTTTTGTTACTAAACCACCAAAAAATTCCCTCCACGAAACAAAAAAAGATAATTTGATAATTCGAGAGAGTATGCCATTAATTTCAGTACTTAAAGCTTGATATGTTAGTCCTTACGTGGAGGTATTGAGGGTGATACAGCCTTACTGAAGACTGGTATGTTCTCCATCATCTGACGATCAGGTTGTGTGTGTAACAATGCCAGACGCGCAACATAAATGCCTCCACTGCCTCGCGAATTTGCTGCCGTGTCTGTCAGGGTTCTTGATACCAATAAATAGCAACCGATCACGACCGTGGGGGGAAGTATTCCAATCTTCCCGTTGACTGTAAAGGAGGTTGTGTGAAGGCCGACAATAGGCTGGCTGATGTGTAATAGGGGTGTGGGTGGGTGGGTGGGTGTTTGGGTGGGTGTAGGTTAGATTTTGGGTAGGTGGGTGGGTGGGTGTAGGTGGGTGATTGGGTGGGTGGTAATGTTGTAAAAGTGTTTGAGCTGCGTGGTTGAATATGAGGAAGGTTGAGCCTGTAATCTGTCGTTATGAACGGTAAGCTAAAATAACTATTACCATATTACCACCTGCTACCATGAATACCTCCCTCTCCCTCTACCATTACTACCAAAGACCAACATTACCACTACCACCATCCACATTAATACTAGCACCAAAGGTCACTCACATGTACCATCAATGCAAACACTAACACCACATCAAAGCATTAACCACAATTCGAACTATCACCATTACTACCCCCACCACCACCACCACCACCGCCCCTATTAGCATCCCCATCTCGACTATCACGAAAGCTATTACTACTAACGATGCTATTAACCCCATCACTGACACTAAATTTACGTTCATCACTTTCAATGCCATCACCATCACCACTACGGCCACCATTACCACTACCACCACTGCCACCATTACCACCACCACTACTGCCATCGTTACGACTACCACTGCCACCCATCACCACTACCACCACTGCCACCATTACCACTACCACCACTGCCACCAATACCACCACCACTACTGCCATCGTTACGACTACCACTGTCACCCATCACCTCCAACACAGCTTACCCATCATCACCACTGCCACTCACCCCTTCTCTCTCCCTCTCACCACCACCACCTCCCCATTCCACCCATACAACAACAACCACCATCCCCTTCTTTTTACCACCACTCCCACCATCACCCACACTACAGTACCTCCACTAATCCCACTGCCACCACCACCACTACTCCCACCCTAAACTACCAAATCCCCACTCCCACTCCCACCCTCACCCACACTCCCACCCCCACCCTCATCCACACTACACCCCCACCACCGCCACCCCCTCCTTCACCACCACCAGCAGGCTGCAGGAGCGTGATGGAGCATCATCTCGGGTTACCTCGGCGCCCCCTGGGTGTGGTGGGTTCCTGGGATTGTCCCCCCCGCTGGGCCCGTGTAGTGTACCTAGTCCCCGGCGGCAGTTAACACGGGGCTCCTGGTGTACCTGTGTGGTGTGCCTGTGTGGTTTATCCAGTGACTGGGAGGTGTACCTGTGTGGTTTACCTATTAACTGGAGTGTGCCTGTGTGGTTTACCTAGTGATTGGGAGGACTGGGAGGTGTACCCGTGTGGTGTACCTGTGTGATGAATCTATCGACTGTTTAAGCGTACCTGTGGGATGTATACCTGTAAACTTGTATTTGTTGACGCTATGTGTACCTTAAGGGGTTGGTGTCTGACCTGTTCAACAACACACTCGTCTTGACTCTGTATCAAATAAACTTGTTACTTACACGGACGGGGCCGCGAGAGTAGTGTCGTCAGTATCTATCTATCTAAGCAGCATAACTCGACAACTGAATGACCCAACAGTGTCTTTACTTGACATGTATATTAACCCGAGATAACCATAAAAGCAACTGTCTTTTCCAGGTCATAAGGTCAAAGGTGAAGGTCAACAGCTATGAAAAATGATACCAACCCGACGTGTGGATTTAGCCTTCGGCCTTACCTCAGACCGGAAAGAGTGACAGTGATCATACTCAGAATTAATAGTTATCGTATCGTAATGTTATGTTCTGTTATCGTTATCATTTCGTGCAGTCATATGTTTAAATTATTTTGTATCACTTTTTAATTGTTCGTCTCAGGTGTTGTATCATGGAGTTTTGTAATTAGGGATGAGATTAGGTGATAGGGGTAGTCTGGTATTTTGACACCTGTCCTTGTCTTACTATAGATCACCTGTGTGCTCGCCCCAGTCCCTCTCTTACCTCTCGATCCCTCTCATCTTTACCCTGTCCCCGTCTTATCTTTCCGTAGTCCCCCCTTCTCATCTTTCTTATTGTCTCCTTTCCAACTCTTACACAGTCCCTCTCTTCTCCTCTTTCCTCACCCACAGTCCCTCTCTCCTCTCCCACAGTCACTCTCCTCCTCTCACCTCACCTACAATACTACTCTTCTCACTTCCCTCTCATCTCTCATTTCTCACCTACCGGTTACCTCTATGTCACTCCCCCCTCTCATTTCCTCAAGGTCCTCCAACAAACACGGCTAATAGGTGTGAGGACGCCTCCAGTCTCCGACAAACAAACCTCTTAGTGTTAAGGCGTCCTCTTCCCCCAACAAACAAGCGTGGTGGGTGAGGGGCGTCGCCGCCTTCAGCGCTGCAGGAGGGACCGACGTATTCCAAAAATGTGACAAGTTAAAGCGGCCATCCTGGGACCCGGCCAGACGCACTAGTGGTCATTCATTAAACCTGTTTTACCTTTAGTTTCTGGGTTTTATTTTTACGTTTTTTTTTCTTTTCTTTAACCATGTTAGTTTATTTATTGTTTCGGTTTTATTATATGTTACTTGAGGTTTTATATATTTAATTTTTATTTGTTGTTGTATTGTATTGTCTTATTCCTATATTTACAATAGCTCATACAAATCATGGCTAATCCTCCACCAATACCCACCACCCCTGTACTGTTCACTCGGCCTCCACCAACACTCGCCAAACTCCAGGACTATACATCACCCAGTACTCCACATTTAGCCACTTCTGCTACATTTCAATAGCTTCCCTCCTTTACCAGTACATCACGATCATCGCCAGTACCCACCTCTACCTTCACCTCACCCACATCGCCTTCACCACATTCCCATTAACCTCATCACCACATCCCCACCACCTTCCTCAGCACCCTCTACCCTCACCACACCCTCAACATCTTCACCAGTACCCCCTACCCTCACCACACCTTCACCAGTACCCCATACCATCACCACACCTTCACCAGTACCCCATACCATCACCACACCTTCACCAGTATACCCCCTACATTCACCACATCCCCACCAGCTTCACCACACTCCCACCACCTTCTGTATTCCAGTCACCATCTGTATCTCTTAACCTCCACGAACACCACAACCATCACCAGTACCCTCCTCCTACCCTCACTCCCTCACCTCTCCCCCACATCTCCTCCTTCAAGCACTGCAACACGAGGGAGGGAGGAAGGGAGGAAGGGAGGGAGGGAGGGAGGAATGGAGGGAGGGAGGGAGGGAGGGAGGGAGGGAGGACATTACCCCAGAACCGGATGCCGGTTGGTCCTGCCCGGCATATAAACCCGGTAATATAGAGAGTCGTGGCCTGAGTACATCAGCCATGCAGCTCAGACTGTCCAGGGACAATAATGGGACGAAGAACATTTTCCGTAAGTCAAGCATGCCGCATAATTTCGAGCGGCTGTGTTGTGACGTCTTTATCAGATAGAGCGGATGTGCGGAGGCCACGTTATGCGTATTCAGGTCTTATGAGAGAGGGAGAGACAGGTGGGATTACCTTACAGCCCAGGGTCATGACTGAGACTCCGTGTGGGGCTTTTCTCCGTCGGGGAGGTGGTTGGTTGTTCCCTCACATGGGGGTGATGTTTGATGACAGCACTGGGGGGTGAGGAGGATGAGATGTTTTAAGGAGCTGTGTCACGATGTTGGGATAGACAAGAGATTGAGTCACTCCTTTATTTTAAGTTACAGTGACATGAGATTACCTTTGCAATGTTGGAACAGTAAAACAATTGAATTATCCTGGGTTCTTTTGTTGTTGTTGTTTTTCTTAAGTTGGGATAATAGAAGACTACTTTTACTATGTTTGGACAGATGAGTTAACCTGTTTATTTATTTATTTGTTTACGTTATTATAATACAATAATATCTCTACAGTCACTGATATTAAAAAGCTAGCAAGCATAAACGTGCTTATATATACACACAAGCACAGAGCTGTACGTGTAACTGTGGGCAGCTGTATGCCCTCCAGTGAATGAGGGTTGAGGGTGTGTGCTTTTTTGTTTGTGTTCTCCTGTACGTATGCCTTATTTTCATGCATATGCCAGCATGCTTGTATTCTTTCCCCTTTGAGTGGCTGTGTATGTTATATTGTATGCTTGAAAACTCTTGTATTTAATAGCAACTATTCAAAAGCTTTCGAGATGATAACTAAAACAAATTTCCTTTACAAACTTGTGGTATTTAAGAGAAAACGACGATGGTTCCTAGTCAGCAGTGATGGTCGGCCACTGTGCTGAACAACCAACATGCAATTGTAATTCAGAGGTGGTGAACAGTGGTCAGATGTTATCAGTAATAAGAGATAACATCATGAGCCGCTGAATGAAGCTACTGCCTCCAGATTATACGCCTTATCTTTTGACCTGTCCTGTGTGAGATACAGAGATTCACCAGATTATTGACCTATAAATAATGCAATGTTTGTTCTCCTCCATTCTCTCTAGACAAAAGTTCTGAACGAATGGATGTTTGGTATTAATGGTGAGTCTCTTTATTGTGGTGTAAGTTGCTTTATGTTACAAGTAATTGTAATGGTAATATTAAAAGTAGTAATAATAATAATAATAATAATAATAATAATAATAATAATAATAATAATAATAATAGTAATAATAATAATAATAATAATAATAATAATAATAATAATAATAATAATAATAATAATAATAATAATAATAATAATAATAATAATAATAATAATAATACGGACAAGATACGTTAAAAAAAATCACGTGGTCAGTACTGTCTCCAAATATAAGTTTCCTAGATGAAAAATGCCTAAGATAACACCCGGACTAGTAAGCAATGAAGCAAATAAACAAACAAAAGGAACAACCACTGTATCGAACTCGCATCTCGGGGCACGTGATTCCTGCGGCACCTGGAAACGGAAAGAGAGTACAAAAACTCAACGTTATTTGCCACGACGATAACGACACTAGGGGGCATGTTATTAAGCTCTTCATCACGTCATGCTGAGTGTGGGGAACAGAGGAGTGTAATTTATGCAGATGTTGAGTGATTTACTTGTAGTAGGCATGATGTAGATGTCAAGTGACACAGTTTGATCGCCAACAAATTGTATACGGGGATTTAGTGTTATTAGGGGAGCAACATTTATCTTATAGTAAACATCGAGCAATAATGATAATAAGTTAAAAATAATAACAATAGTAATACAAATGACAATAATTACACTACAATACAGTAATATATATTGCACGGTATATACAAAAGTCACACACCACTACTTCTTACGTAACTGGATCGTGTCGTGTGTATCGGAAGTGATATATTGTCAATAGATTAAGAGGTTCCTATACGGTAGAAAGCGCGACGTGGCCTGAGGGGATGAGGTACAAGGTTTTTCAGGTATGTAGGTTTTCAGTTGTGTTTAGTGAAAGATTAATAATGGTTTAAAGACAGAGAGTACTATGACACCTTAAAGCCAGGTGTGTTGTGTAAGAGTTAAGGGAATTACGTGTATGGGTGTACCAGGTGTCAACATAGACAGGTGTGTAAGTATAGTAGTTGATTAAAGAGACTAAAGTATAGGGTTGCTCGTTCACTCAGGTGTGATTAATTATAGGTAATTATTTTCTCAGGTGTTTAATGGTTGATGATGTTCCGGTTGACATGTTTTGAAATGGCTAAAGAGGTTTTATAATGTCTGGAAAATGGAAGGGAGTTAAGGAGAGGTTGACGTTAATATTAGAAATAGAACCAAGTGTAACGAAATGAACTTGTTAGCTATCTCTCAGGTAACGAGAAATTGCTTGATAGCTATAGTGTCAAGGTTGGTTAGATTAAAATAGATTAGTTTGAGTTAGGTTTGTAAGGGTGAGGTTAGTATAAGACCTCTCACTATTCTTCAGAGATACCGTGGCAGCTGTAGTGTTGAGCTTAGCATGGGTGAAGTAAGGTCTCGCGCTACACGTCAGGAGAGATGGTGGAGAGTTCCGTCACCCTGCACACAGCGACCCGTAACCCTGATTTATGTGCTCCGTCCCTGACACTGACACACTATTTAAACAACAATTAAGCAGAACAGAAACTCATTTTTGCTGGTAAATGGCAGGAAAAACACGGCCGATGCCAGTGACATATGACTTGATGCTTGTTTATTGGCTACAAAAAAAAAGAATATTCATTAAACTTATACTTTGAAAATAAATGAAGAAATTAGCAGTGTAAACAGTCACTAAATTACCACTGTCGATATTTTCCGTGATAAAAATTTGACTAAATTTTTTTTTTTTTGCTGTTGATCTGTAATTCACGTCACAACTAATTAATATTTTTTTTTCTAATAAAACACATTTCACGGTCTTCACATAAATAAGTTTTACCTTAAATATACTTCAGTTTATAAAAGAAAAAAATCTGTTAGCATCAGTATGAATTTTATATAACGTCCGGATCTACGTTGTTAAAAGATAAATAACCTGACTGTAATTTATGGGGAATATTTTGATGGCGTCTTGTTAATATTTATAAAATTATCTCAGCAGCATCTTACGGTTTTCCATATTTTATCCTCCCCAAATCGCCTCCTCCTCTTTGCTGTTGTTGTTGTCCTTCTTATTGTTGTTCTTGTTTTTGCTGTTGTTGTTTTTGTTTTTGTTCTTCTTATCCTCTTCCTCTCCTTCTTCTCTTCCTTCTTCTTCTTCTTCTTCTTCTTCTTCTTCTTCTTCTTCTTCTGCTTCTGCCTCTCCCACGTTCCTCTCCATCCTCACCCTTCTCTACTCTCACTCCTGCAATGTCTTCCAACTCTCACTTAACCCTCAACAGAAAATCAAACTCACCCTCACTAAATCATATCACAAGTATGACTCTCTATCCATTTGTCTTACCTGAATAACTAATTCCCTTCTTGGTATAATTTTCGATGATTTTTATAGTTTCAAATCATTCATATGCGAGAGAAAAAAAAATAATTGGAAGAATGATATGGAAGTAGAATTATATTAGAGTGTATGATAGTTTAGAATGATAGTATAAAGTTATTATATCTGCATCATTTTCTCCTATTTTTTTTAATTATACTGGAATGCCGATGTTATAGACTTTCCTTCAGGTATACGTCTTAACTATAATTGACTTGACTGAGTAATTAGACCGACAAAATTATGCGGACACGGGAGCCATAAATCCAGCTGACGGAGGGTTGGTGGTGGGGACGGGGGGGAGGAGTATTCTTCAGGAGAACCACACCCACGCTCCAGATCTCCTCCTTCTACTCCTTCTCCTACTCCTTCTACTCTTTCTACTACTTCTCCTACTCCTCTACTTCCTCCTCCTCCTATTACTCCTTCTACAGATCTTCCTTCTCGTTCCTCGTCCCACATCTTTCCTCTCTCTTCCTCCTCCCCCTCCTTCTACGTCTCCTTTCCTACTTCTTCTATCGCTCTTCTTTCTTGTCCTTCCTCCTCCTCCTCTTCCTTCCTCTTACTCCTCTTCCTTCATCTCTCGGTCCTCCTCTTCCACCTTCTCCTTCTGCAATAGGAATAACACAGGATAGTCAAAGTAGTATTGAATGTAGGAGATACTATCACACACACACACACACACACTCACACACACACACACACACACACACACACACACACACACACACACACACACACACACACAGATAAAGAAGACATTATGACCACAGCCACAATTCCTCCCCCAGGCCAGTTGTAAGGTAAAGCGAGTCTTGAGTTTTATACACAAGCCTTCTGAGTGATTCATGGGACTTCCTGCCGGCCTGAGAACACAAGACCTGCTTGCTTATTACTCAGACGGAGCCCCACGCTGCCCACATGAAGGTATTAACTGATGAAATTATGGAGGAAAAAAATAGGCAGAGTAAATAATGAGAATGTTGACAGCTCGCCGCGGGATGTGCTGGCGGGAAGGGGGAGGTGGTGAAGGGGTGGAGAGAGGGAGAGAAGGAAGGGAGGGAGGGAAAGAAGGAGGAATGGATGGAACTTTTCACTTCTTCCTGTTTACACTTTGAGAGAGGGAAGGAGATGGAAAGGGGTAGAGGCACTCATTCGCCCTCTCCTTACTCTTTAGCCCCTCTCCCTTTCCTTCCTCTCTCCTCCCCTTTACTTTTGGTTGCTAAGGTGATGGTGGAGATTTGATTGGGTTGATGGTATATGGTTGTCTGGTTAACCGATTAAAATTTGATCAATGGTGTGATATATTTATGCTAATGTAGTGAACTGTGTGTGGGTGTGTGGGTGGGTGGGTGGGTGGGTTGGTAGGATCTGAGGGAGAATGGGATGGGGTGGGCTGGTGGTAGTGGTGATGAGGCAAGCATATTAGTGATGTGTTTGAGGGTGATAGGATTATGTGCAAAATACCTGTATGTATGTATGTATGTATGTATGTATGTATGTATGTATGTATGTATGTATGTATGTATGTATGGTATAATCAAACACAAGACAGTATCCAATCTATCATGACTCTTGGTTATTTTAATAGTAATCTGTGTATGTGCTTCAATAACAACAACTGACCCTCCATACTAAGTCACCCCCACGCTGTTAACATCAACCATTAAAGCACTGAGTGAGACGCCTCTTCATGTTTACTCTGGGATCAAATTTCGACAGATATAGTGTTGGGGTGAGGTGGTGCTTATTGCTCATACCTCAACACCACAAGACCTGAGCTGAGATAAAAGGCTTCAAGAGTGAGAGATTCCCAGTGTGTGTGTGTGTGTGTGATAGTGATGACCAAGAGAGGGTGACTCACATCTTTCTAGTGGCAAGATAATCATTTATAACTAGATGACTTGCCTTGGAAATAAGTTGATACGTGACATATATAGTTTCTCATTATGACAAAATTGTTTATGTGTTTTATTTTAGGTTTATTTTGTTGATGGAGTGTGTCATAGCGTCATTCGTCTTTATTTTTTTCTAGATTGTTGTGTAAAAGTGAGGAAATGGTTATCATATTATTATAGGAATAACTCATAAACAGGAGCAATTGGGCTCTAGGATTGATTTCTAGTTCGAATGATTTTTAAAGGTCAATTTTTTTTATAATCACCGACTTTATGTAGTTCTAAATACGATTATCTGTTAAAAGCTGTATTTATCTCTTTGAAGTATTATACGAAAATAACATGGTCTAAAAATAGCTTGGTTAGCCCCCGTTCTCCTCCCCAGGTGTGAGTGAGTAAATTATAGATGAACGCCCAGGTGATGTGAGGTCAAATTACGTGAACCAAAGCATGTGGGGGTCCTACTGGGGGTACTAATGTGACCTAACCCCCCTCTCCTCACCTCTCACGTTCCCCAGGTCCCCCCAGCACCACACACACACACACACACACAGGTCATAGGTCACGCATCCACCGCTGGTAGTGTCACATATGAATGATTATTATGTTTCCCATATTTTTTCCTTTTAGGTTTATGACTATTACACTCCATTTTTAGTCAACAGTCCACATTTAACAATATTTAATTTCGCTTTTCGTTTCCCACATCGATTAAAATCCGAAGGTAAATAGACAAAAAAAAAAGAACTTTACGACCGCATAAAAAATTTGCATTGTTGTATTCAGCCGCTAAAATCCCGATTTAGTACTATAAACCATATTCATGTGTGTGTATAAACATTTATTTATCCATTTATATAAAGTATAAACACACATGAATTTCCATAACAGAATACGATAACTTTAGATCATCCAGGTGTATATAATTGGCTTTGTTAGATGGCAAAAACAAAAAATCAAACCAGTATCATAAGGTATCCGATCCTGCTGGTGCTCCTCCCTGAGTTCTCCTTAATACACGATGACTCCCGCCACTAACAACAACAACACTACAACCAATTCAACGATAAAACAACAACACAAAAAAACTACAAAGACTAAATGTCTCCCGGGGCTTGGAAATTGTCGCTGCTGTCACAGATGAAGTTACAAACTGGTGTAATCGTAGCGTAACGCGGTGTGGAAAATGACAGAGTAAATTGACGCCCCCCGCCCCTGATGGACTGGAGTCATTAGCTAACCGCAATCACACAGTCGCGCCCACAAATTATTCACAATCGTGGCTGACACTGTGAGGCGACGCTTGTGTTAAGTGTCTCCTGGAGGTACTCTTTATTCTCTTCTCTTACTTTCTCTCTCTTTTCTTCTCTTTTATATTTGCCTTTATTCTCTTTTATATTGTCTCCTCTCTCTCTCTCGTGGATTCTTGGGCGTGACAGCTGCCTATAGCGATAAATGACTATAATCAACGTGTGTCTCGCTACCTGCTTGTTGGTTGATATTGAGTGAGATATAGTTCATTCTTTACCTGAACTATATATGTAATGAAATATGGCAGTTTCCTCCTCTTCTCTCCATCCTACTTATTTCCTCTCTTATTCCCCGCCTTGTCTTGCATTTAGTCAGAGCTGCATCTTGTATGAGCCTGTCTGTCAATTTTCCAATACACTCTTACCTGTTGACACCTCTGATCCTTCATTTAAAAGGTAAGAAGGAGTGAACTTAGGGAACGGCTGTATCGTGTGTCTGTGACTAACCATGATATATGTGATTGGTCTTTGTTGTCTTGGAGGTGTTGGCACATAGTAGAAGCTTTTAGTATATAGAGTGAGTGTCTTTTACTGAAGCTGGCGAATTATGTTTCCACTAGATTAATAATTGTAACTGATAAGAGAGAAATTAGTTATTATTATTATTATTATTATTATTATTATTATTATTATTATTATTATATTTAGTTCAATAGAAACAATGCTCACTATTCCAACCATTCCTCACCCCACAAATCATTCTCCCTCCCTCACCAGCCCCTTCTCCCTCCCTCACCAGCCCCTTCTCCCTCCCTCACCAGCCCCTTCTCCCTCCTCAACCCACTTTCCCTCTCCCACCTAACCATTCTCTCTCCCACAGTTCCTTCTTCTCACCACCCCTCTTCTTCTTCCCCAAACCTCGTCTCCCTCCCCCACCACCAACTCAACTCCTCTCCAGCTCCCTCCCCCAACCCTTCTCTCCCTCCCCAGCCCTCTATCCTCCCAACTCTCTCTCCCTCCCCAAAATCTTCTCCCCATCCCCCATCAATCCCCTTTTCCCTCTCCACCAATCCCCTCTCCTTCCCCACATTCTTTTCTCCTCCCCCAGCCCCTCTCCTTTTCTCCCCAACTCCTCTCCCTTCTCTCTCCCCAACCAACCCCCCTTTCCCTCCTTACCATCTCCCTTCTCCCTCCTCCTCCCTCTTCCCTCATACCGAAAAAATACCCACATAAAAATGTTTTAATCAATTAAATGTTCAAACAACTCATTAAACCTATTCAAAGTTTTATGAGTTCTTGTAACCTAAGCTAAAATGTAGAGTCATACAGGCTGGGGAAAAAGTCAAGAGTTTTCACTTGATTTAAAGAATGAGATCACCTAAAGACTCACCACTACAGTTTATTCCACCTAAAGATTAACCACCCTAACGCTCTTTAGGGGGATGAGGCTAGGTTAGGTGAGGTTAGGGTGATTAATCTTAAGGTGAAATAAACTGGGATGAAGATTCTTCAGGTGATCGAAAGAATGTATTCCAGGTAAAGACAAAGAACAAAGGTGACGCTCCATATAGTGTCACTGTTAGACTGAAGGTGGAACCTGCACTACTCACACCGTTGGTAAGCATTGTATTTTGTCGGGGGAAAAAAAAACATTGTTAGGTGAATGTTCCGGGCACTCCCGTCATGTCGTTCCCTGCCGTTCTGTCTGAAGGTGGTATAGACATGATGTGTGTGTGTGTGTGTGTGTGTGTGCGCGCGAGTTTACGAACATAAGAACTTGTACAACTATAGTATTGGATTTCAATCAAACTTTTTGTATAGATATTTAACCAAAAGATGTTAGATGGAATTGTTAATTAGTATTCTCCGTCAGTATTATCCAAAGTTATGACCCTTGTTTTGAACTTTCCCGTGGCAGAGACCTTGGCTAACTTCAACAGGAATAACTTATTTGTATTAGATTGGCGTTGTCAGGTTGTAGGATAAATAATTAACTGTGCTCACGGGAATCCCTAAAGGTTAATTATACTTTTTTTTTGCAATATTTTATCCATCTGTTGATTTTTCTATTTACAAAGCATTTGGAAGCGACAATTGATGAGCTATCACTTCTTATGGTGGATTGTGCAATAGCAAAATCAGTAAGATATAATGATGTATGTATATGTATGTATATATATGAAAGAGTCCGCGTATCTTATATCCAGTACAATATACAATAAGTCTATCCCAACTTAAGTTATAACTCAAACCCTCTCATACACTTCTCTTATCAACCTCACGTATAAAGATATTATTTTTGACATCATCCTTGAGAAGAAAAAGCAATTAGACACTAAGACTAATTCACCCGGCGTCTCCCCAGATCAAAACTCGTGTCCTGGCAGCTACTCCACCAACCCCTTATGTCCCTCCACCGCCTCCCTTGGGAACACCGTAACAGACACCTCAATTTTTGTCAAGACGCTAAACTTTGGTAATACAAGCAACATCTTGCCTAATCTTCCCTACCCGCCGTTTTGCTAATTGAAAATATTAATAAAAATCCTCCGGGAGTCATTTTCTCCTCTAATTGTAGCAATGTTGTCCTCCTCCCCACTGCCACACACACACACACACACGAGGCCGGGAAGAGAGTTTTAAAAGTGTCATTTGTTATTCATGTCCAAACATTTTAGAGTTGGGGCGAGGGATGGTGTTTAATGAATTCCGTTTATTAAATCATTTACATAACGTGTGATTATTCAGGTAATCTTTTAACAGTGTGTAAGTTGATGGGTGTGTCGAGGCTTGTGTGCTGCGACGCTCGAATAATGGCAATTGAGTACATGTTGCAAGGGAAGAGTCCTGCCTGTACTCTCACTCCCGGGGCTCTCTCACAGCTCACACCGAGTACTGGGATGTATTTGTATCTGATTGTCACTTGTTTGTTTAGAGAAATTTTTTGATTTCCTGAAAAGATTTTTATATAACAGCTTTTACATTTTTTAATTATATTTTTAAGAGGCAATCAAATGTAATATATTTTTACCTTAATACTTAATTGGTAAAATATATTATGAAAAGTAACATAAAGTACTGGAATTGTTCTACTCAGCTAAACAAATGAGTACTTACAATTTTTCTGACTGTGTTATTAGCCCAACACCCGCCTGTCATGATCAGACTAAAAAAAAGTATCCTGCGCGAGGGAGTTTTCTCAAGTACGGCATAAGGCAGCCAAGGACTTAATTCTTGTTCATCCTTGTTTTAAAATAAATACAATACCCGATAACGATACTAACACAGTAAGCACTATTACAATTACATCTTATTATCATAAACACTTAAATGAATATAACTAATTCATAACTATGTCATTCATTTTACCAACAACTGGAATAAAAAAATAAAAATAAAATATTCTAGTTTCTTCGTGTATTAACAAACAAAACATCCGTGGTCCTGTCATTCACACAACACATTATGAAGCATATTATTACGACGTACAATCATGATAGTGGAGTTGTGTGTTGCTTACCTGGAGTACCCCAAGGTGGGAGGGTGGATTGGGGGAGGCAGGTGGGTGGGATGGTTTAGGGTAGGTGGGAGGATGGGTTTTGGGGGGTAGGTTGTGGGAAGTGGGTAGGGGGGTGAGTTTTGGGAGATAGGTGGATGGGTTTTGGGGGAGTGGAGGGTGGGTTTGGGATTATGATAGGGGGGAGGTTATGGGGATTATGGTGGGAGTAAAGGTGGTAGGAAAAACAATCTTATGAGGTAGTTGTGAAAGGGAGATGGAAGAGGGATTTGAGAGGGAGGTGGGAGAAGGTTTGGAGAAGCAGTGAGAGGGTAATGGGAGTGTCTCTGACCTAAGGGGAGGTAGAAGGGGAGAAGAGTGTAAGTAATGGCTGGGGGTAAGATGGGAGACTTTTTGGGGGGGTGGTGGAAGGAGGAGGAGAGGGAGGAGGAGGAGGAGGAAGCAGAGTAGATAGAGGACACCAAAGGGATGAAAGGGAAGGGAGGAAGGGAAGGGGGAGGGAAAGCAACACTCACCGGAGACACAACATTCAACTTTCACTGTAATGTGCAGCAGGCGAGAGCTAATGCGTTCATTTAGTTTGGGGGGTCCGGAAAACAGTAAATTTTTAATTGACGCGTCATTCACCTGGACAATTAGGCAGCACTGGCTTACGGCGCTTTCACGATCCGGCTTCGTGTATTTTGTTTTTTTGTTTTAGAGGGGGGGAGGGGGGGTGGTGGGTCCTAATCTTCCTTATATTTTTATCATGTTTCTTTTTTTATCTTTTATTATCAGTAGTAGTAGGTGTTGGAGGCCGCGGGATGAAAATAGACGGAAAGGGGAAGGAGGGAGATGGATAAGGGGAGGTATCGTGAGGTAATTTGTTTGGCATATGAATGAGTTTTAAAGCTTAGGTGAGGACTATTATACTATGGGAAGAAATTAAGTAACAGCATCGTTTACCAGACCAGCTTGATATTGTTCTGTTATGTTCTGTTATGTTATGTTATATTATGAGGACGATGTTTCATTATCAAAAGCTGTGAATGATTTTATACATACTAATTTACAGTAAGTTCTTTGGTATATACATTATTTTCATATACATTCTTTGGTAAATACATTCTTTCATATATATTTCATGGTATACATTGCTTGATATACATTCCTTAATACGTATGCATTTAATTTGCGTTTCCTGGTACCTGTATATGTCTCTATAAATACGTGTCTTATCTATATGGGTTTTTTTATATGAATTCCTTAAAATACATTCCTAGATATACATTCTTATGTATCTTGTTAATTGTTAGACAGTCGGGGAAGTCATGTGTTGCCTCAGCGTGGAATGGTCAAAATTATCCCCAGGAAGTAAGTCAGTCAGTCAGTCAGTCAGTCAGTCAGTCAAAAACTAAATAACCCAACTAGTAAAATATAAAGAATCCTTGAATTAAACCTATTCTATAAATATACACAAATACAACGCCATAAAATACATATTGTAGTTTAATGTATAACTTAATTCCACAAAAATATTAACTGTTTTATACCATAAAAATCGTCATCAAAATATCACATAACGATACAGTTTCTATAATTTACGAGATTTAGTGTATAATTCTTCTGGTAAAAATCGCCTTAAGATCACGCTAGGAAGCTTACTATATCCAAGAGTGTTATTTACTCATCCCAAACGATATTTATTCATCCTAGATAGCTATTGCATATCACACTACCAGTTACTCACCTTAGAGACATAGTTTATATCACAATGTCATTTACTTACGCTATTCTCCTATTTTACATCTCAGTATCATTCGCTTATCCTGTAGTGCCGTTTACTCATGTTACACGACCATTGTATACCACAGGGCCGTTTTACTCATCCTAAATACTCAGCCGGCAACATGGTTCTTGTTAGATACTAATTCCCATAGGTACCCAAAATACCTGCCTCATACCACAGGTGATCCGTGACGTCCATCCCATCCTATACCACATATCCCATCTTCTCTTGCCATCAACATATTGTCGGTGAAGAATTATACAAAAAATAGGACACACAGACAAAAAAAAATGATAAAAGATCCTTGGTTTGCAGCAGAGGGCGCCACCAAACCTGCCGAAGCCACTAAAATATCCAGCAGGGGCGGCAGGACACAGACAGAGAATTAGCTGCAGGTAATGAGAACAGGGCTTGTGCATCGAGCCTCACTGGGCAGAGTAGCATAGTTGTACGGCGGGATCCCCTACCAGAGAAAAAAAAAAAGAACGGAAAATTAACTCCACTACGAGCACTCACCTGCACGTCTATAGTTAATACTAGATCCTGGCGTAACTTTCCGTTCCTTAAAAGACGTAGTTGTGGTACCTCCTCCAAGCGAACAATCACCTGACTTACAGCAGTTAAGTAAATAAAGAGGAAAAATTAGGTTTAGGAATTTTACGTTAAAAAAAATCGTACGGTACATTTTTCCCCGAAGTTGGTAATGCGAGAACGCACCCAACTGGCCCACTTAAGCTACGGCATAGAGAGATCTGCTAAATTAGGACCTAAAGTTCATTAGATACATCCCCAGGTAGACAGGTTCTCTCACTCCTAAACAGGTAGAGACAGGTGGAAAATAACATCCGAATCTTTGAGAATCCAGGACCCTGGTAAGGTACTACGGACGTTATGATAAATTCATCGTGAACCAAGAGGCGAGGGTGATTATTTTTACGGTCCTGGAGTAGAACTGCTCTTTTTTTTTCCACCAGGTAGGGGTGTGTATGTGTGTGTATGCGCGCGCGCATTCCACTACTTGGAATCCAGGCTTATAGTGTGATGGAAGGATTCGCTAGATTTTTAATTAAATACAAGAACGTTGAAATGTCATACTTTATTATTATTATTATTATTATTATTATTATTATTATTATTATTATTATTATTATTATTATTATTATTATTATTATTATTATTATTATTATTACTATTATTATTATTATCATCATCTTACTCGTTGAATCATAACATATTCAATTGGAGTACAGTATATATTCTGGTCACAACTTGGAATGTGTGGTCCAGAACCTCGACAAACATACAGCACATAAACGTATAGAATAATTATAATAACACAATTTTCAATGTGTGAAAACCAGAATATATGTAACTCACAGGAAAAAGAGTTGGTAACAGCAGTACATTCCACCTACTGTTAGTGGGTAGTTACAGCATGCACAGCACCATGTATTACCAGAGCAGTGGAACTAACAGCGATGAATGGACGGCTCTGGTACAGTAAATATTTCATCATTTAACAGCAAACAGAGCAGAAGGATTAACAAAGGAAGTTGAAGCTGTGTTGGGTTAGACTGACTTAATTGATAGTTAATCATAGAAAAAGAAAGATGAACAATAAGAAAAAGTAAATAAAAAATACGACAAGAGAGTAATGGAAGGGACTGTATATGTTTACATTATCACCACGAAACACCAACAACAGCAGGAGAAGCAACAACAAAGTCTATTGGACAACACATAACCAATGACAGTCACACAGACACTCACCCTACACCCTTCACCTACTGATCACCTGATTAATGGTAATTGATCCAGTGTACACGAGAATCAAAGTCAGTAACCTTTAATCTATAACTAATAAGTAACGGTAATTATATGTTAGTTTTATTGATTAATTTATTTAGTTTCTGTTTATATATTTCTTTATTGGTGTATTTATTGTCTTGTCGAGGCGCTTAAAACATGCCGTAAGTGTTATTAATAAGAGATATATACAATTACGTCTTATATGTAATTAAATACGTTATGTCTAAGCAATAACTCAATTGTCTTCGTTCATTTGGACTGCCACCCAACACTCTCACGGTCACACAAGAGAATCTGCCCATAAAAACGACACGTAAAACATGATCAGTGTGTGTGTGTTGTATTGTGATCCGTAATACGAGTCTATAGAGTGAAATTTAATGCCATATTGTCCACGTATCACAACTTCTGATCATTTTCTCTTGGGTAATCTTGCAGCATTCTTTATTAATCTTTTATCATCGTCGCCTATCACAATTTTTTTTACTGGAATTCCTGGTGGGTGTACAGTATAGAGAGAGTTAACCCCCCTTCCTCCCCTTCCTCCCCCTTTTTCCCCTACCTTCCCCTTCCTCCCCCTTCCCCACACTGGCCTATGATCACTCGCTGATTATTCGTCTATATTCCTCTCACTCACGAAATGAAACGAGAAGTTAGTGACCATTCATTGGTATAAAACCCCCGCTTGATGTTTATGACCGTCACATGAGCCGCGTGAGTGATGGGGACCGTGTTGGTGCTTGTATTAGCTGTAAACATACCGTCAGAGCTGTTGGTTGTGATGATGTTAGTCATATCACTATTGTTGATGGCGGGAATTATCTCAATATTTACGATTATATGAACAGCAAGTCAGAAATGATATTTGTTGTGATATTACATACGTTATTTCTCGGATCTGTGGACGTGTCAGAATAAACAGCTTATTCCTGTTATTGTTGAGAGTGCATTATAATTCTTCAATACTTCATTTAAGTTTCTTTACATTAATGCATAGAAATTAATGACTGAAGGGTATTTACTCCTTTCCTTAGAAACTGTATCTTTTAATGTATATAATGAAGTTCTGTAACAACACATAACACCCACAACGGCAGCTGCTTCCATCAGACATCTACAACAATATCATTTGAGTGACTTTAGTACAAGATTGAAGGGTTGTGAGTGCTGGGAGGTCATTGATGGTTAAAAATAAATTACCCAGGTTCCAGAGTTCAATATCTGGTCAACTTCAGAGTTACAGAATTACTTCAAAATTAACGAATGGCAGTGGAAAAAAACTGAATATCGAATAAATAAGATACGGACATAGAGCATTACAGTGTGTGGGCGTGAAGTTACGTGTGGGCGTGAAGTTACGTGAGGCCGTGAAGCTACTTGAGGGTCTCGAACTACGTAAGGGCGTGGAGTTACGTGAGGGAGTGGAAACTGTATCTAACAGGAGTCAGTAGCGTAGACAACTTTCACACCCGGGAGAAACAGGACCAGAGTGAAGTAGTGTTCTTTATGTACGATGCCTCACCCACTCACGCGGGGTCTGGCTGGGCTTGAGAGTCCAGACATCACATCCTACTAAAAGACATTTCCTTAGACCAGGGCTCCAACACACAACCTTGGAATATATGTGGGCTAGATTTTAACCACTCGACCAGTGTCTAAACCATATATGAAAACAGTTTTACTTCTTTTTTTTTCTCCGGCTAGAGATAGGCTACCATAGTTATTTACGAAATTAATTTGAAAGAAAAAAATAGTTACTAAAAACATATATATTTATACATAAAACCAATGAAAAAATATATTTGTACATGCAACATTTTTCCAGGGTTAACAATGTTGTGACCGTATTTTCGTGACAATAAACCAATATACATATAAATTTCCAGCGGCTTCCAATTGCAGTAAATGGCAGCTCCAAAATTCCAGCATCATTATTCTGTTTGCTAATTATCGCTCAATCCATTAAGAGTGACAACCCAAACAAAATTCCTTATAACAAAATCCTGATCAAATTAATGGAGTAGATTAAAGCTTATATTCTTGTCATGAAGTGGCTCGACTCGTCGCTGTGTCAATTAGTAGGATTATGCTAGTTTACCTGCGGCACGAGTAGCATAGATGACGCCCTTACCTGTCCCTCCTATACGTGAGCACCTGTCCTCCTCCTCCCACCCCCCTCTCCTCCTCCTCCGTAAAAGAACATCTGTCTCTCCTCCCTCAGTCAGCACCTGTCTCTCATCGGTCCTTCTTCTTTCAGGAGCATCTGCCCCTCTTTCTCGTCCTTACAAGAGCACTTTTTCTTCTTCACTTTCCCAACAAGAGCATCTACCTCTCCTGCACCCCTTTCCTCCCTCCTTTCCTCCGTTCACGACCCATTATGGCCCTTCTTAGTCAACACCACCCCCTAGAGCATCCACACCCCCCCCCTCCCTAGAGCAACCACCTCCCCTCACCCCGCTCCCCACCCTCACTCCTCTTACCCTCATTCTCTTCCGCTCTTCCCATCAAAACCTCCTTCCCTCCTCTCCTTCTATCCTCTCCACTCTTTTTCCTACCTCCCCCACTCCCCCTTTCTTCCCCATTTTTCCTTCTCTTCATTCCTTCTCTCTCCTCCCCCTACTCTTTATTTCCTTCCCTCTTACTCCTTCCCCCTTCCCCACGTCTTATCTGTCCTCTCTTCTCTTCACCATCATCCAGAACCCCTTCATATACAGTCTCCTTATGTATGTATCCCCACCCTCTCATGCTCTCCCTCTTCTCTCACCCCACCCCCATTCCCTCACCTCTCACCCTCCCCTCCTTTATCCTCTCACCCTCCCACTCCTTTATCCCTCTCACCCTCCCACCTCTTCACTTCCCACTTTCCCTTCCAATCGTTTTTATTTATTTTTACCGTGTTCCGTTACTATTATAGCTTCCCTACCCTTCCGCAGTCTTCCTCTTGTTTCTTTCCCTCCCTCCCCAATCTCCCTCTTCCTCCTTTCCCCTCCCCTCTTCCGTCTCTCTCTCCTCTCCTCTTCTCCTGCTCCTATATTCCCCAGCCCACCCCACATTCCTCCCCTTCTTCACCACTCCACTATCCCTCTCTTTCCTCCACCCAACTGTCTCCATCTTTCTCAGCCCCACTCAACCCTCTATCCAAGTCCCTCCACTCCTCCTCCTCCTCCTCTCTCCCCTCTCCCTCGTTAACTCCCCTCACCTCCCTCTATCTCCCCTTCTCCTCTTGCCTACCCCTCCCATCCTTCCAGCCCTCCCTCTCCCCCTCCCCTGTCCATCCCTCCTCCTCTTTACCCCTCCATTAAATCCTCCCCCTACCCCTCCCCTCGGCCAGCCCCCTCATCCCTGCTACCCCCTCTTCCCCCTCCTCCCTGGCCAGTGGCAATACTCGGCCAGAAAAATAATGCGAGCGGATCTAGGGGATAGATTGATGATGGCGAACAATGACTCCCGTGGATTTTAAAACTATTTAGTCCATGTTATCTGTGAGGGCTGAATTTGAGAGTGATTTGTTTATCTTTATTGTAAAATTTGTTAAAAAGGTCCAAAGAGATAATTTCTTTATTTTTTTTATTTTTTACGTGTAAATTTTGCAAATGAACTGAAAAAAAAAGAATTGTAATGAAATGATAAGTAATTTTGTTTATTTTCATTAGGATTTTTTTTTTTTTAATAGTTTGGATGGTATTTTGGTCTTGTAATATCCATGATTTAATTACATAAAGAGAACGAGTAAAAATAAAATAAGTATGATTAATTAATAAGTAATTCATTCATCTTTAATCTATATCTAATACACAGGCAAAATATTTATCTCATATATAATTATCATCAACTTAAATAGCAAAGAAAATTTTTATGATCAACGACAATTAATATCCACGAAATATTAAGAAAACAGAGGAATATTTTTATCAGGTAATATCTTCAACTTATATACATTGAAATAAAGAATTAATCTCTAACAACATAAAACAATTGACTATTAATGGACGTATAGACTAATGAGTGTATATAAAAGAATGTTTCTATATATAAAAATTTGTGAGATTCAATAGAGGATAATTTGTCTGTGTATTGTGTTGGGGTGAATATTATCCTGCTTGGTGTGGAAATAAAGCAGGAATTAGTGCTCATATTAGCAGCTCAACGTAAGAATGCTACGACTTGAAGGTGGTGTAGCAGTGTGTGTAGTAGTGTTGGGGAGTGGTAGTCGTAGTCGTAGTAGTTGTAGTAGTAGTGCTGTAAGGAACAGTAATAATAGCAGCAGCACCAGTAGCAACAATAACAACAAAATCAATCACGACAAAAACAATAACACCAACAAAAACAATAAAAGCAACTAACTACATCAAAAATGTAATAACAGAAGTATAAACAGTAATAACAGCAACAGCAGCAGTAGTATAAACGGCAATAACAGTAACGGCAGCAGTAGTATAAACGGTAATAACAGCAACAGCAGCGGTAGCATGAATAGTAATGACAGCAGTACATCCCCAGCAAGAACAATAACAACAGAAGCATTGACCACAACAATAACAGAACAACAATACTATCAAGAGCAATAACAAGAACAGCGAATCACAAATAAAAAACAAATAAAAAAAGTTCCAACACCACTACACTTACGACAGGAGGAGGTAGAGGAGGAGGAGGAGCCAGTGACTAGTCTTGACACTCTCACTAACCATTAAAACTCCTGACGACGCTCCCATTACGTTAAACATCGTGCCTCCAATCAAACACAACCAGACAACCACAACTCTCCAAGAACTAGGGAAAAAAACCAGAGAGAGAGAGTGGAAGAAGAAAGGGGAAAAAAAGTAAAAAAAAAAAAAAAGAACTAAAGCAAAAATCTTGGTCAAAAAAATGCCCCTCCGCTGATGTTACACAAAAACGTGGAGGGGAAGGTAATGAATTCTCCAGGCCGAGTGAAAAATGCTGGCGTGATTGACAGAAGGTAATTGGGTGAGTGTGTTTCAGATAACGTGGACTACAGCAAGACGACTGTCACAGCCTCCTCCTGCTCCTCCTCCTCCTGCTCCTCCTCCTCCTCCTTCAATCTCCCGCGTTGTCATCTTCTCCTCAACCCCCCTAATCCTCCTCCTCCTCCTCCTCTACCCTCCCCCTTCATTCACCCACGTCCTCTCTCTCTCTCTCTCTCTCTCTCTCTCTCTCTCTCTCTCCCTTCCGTCCGTCCCCCCTGTCACCTCTTCCCTGTCTAAACTCCCTTCCTCTCATCATTCCTGTCTTTTCTCGTCATCCCTGTCCTTCCTTCTTTCCTTCCTTCCTTCCTTCCTCATTTACTCCTCCTCCTGCAGCTCTCCATTCCTCATTCTTCCTCTACCTTCTCAGTTGACTCTCGTTCCTTCTATTTATTTACTCTCTTCCCTCCTCCCTGTCAACTTTCCGTCTCCTCTTCTCCTCCTTATTTATCTTCATTTCACTTCCATTCTTTTTCATTCTTCTCCTCTCCCTCTATTTCTTTATCCCTTCATCTCCTATCCTATTCTCCCATTCATTCTCTATACCTCATTTCCATTCATTTTTCCAATCTTCTCCTATTCCTATGTCCATTTTCCCATCACTTTCCCCTCACGATTCTTCTCTCAACTTTCTATCTCTATCATTCTATCCCCTCTCATACTCTCCTCTATCCTCGTCTACTATCCATCTCTCCCCTCCATCTGTGTTTTGCCTCCCTTCCTCTCACCCCTCTGTTCCTCTCTCTCTCTCTCTCTGTCTCTCTCTCTCTCTCTCTCTCTCTCTCTCTCTCTCTCTCTCTCTCTCTCTCTCTCTCTCTGTCTCTTCTTCTGTCAATTCCCCCAGTATCCCCTCTCCCTTTGCCTTAAAATTATTGGTAAACGTAGCATAAATAAAGAAAGATAGATAGATAGATAGATAGATAGATAGATAGATAGATGGATAGATGGATAGATAGATAGAACAAAGGGGTGGATATAAACAGCCAGATAGATAGAGAACAATATTTACACCTGCGTTAATTATTCATTCATAAAAAAAAAAAATGTTTATTTATCTAAGCACACACAGAGTACATCAGGTGGTTACTCTTTATCACTCCGAGGTGTTGTGGCTGTACAGGTGATGGCAGCCTTTACTTGTCCTACTTCCCTGGATGGCTGTGGCTGCTCGCTGCTTCGTGTTAGTGGTGTCGGGAAGAGACAGCTTGGTGTGGTAGGGACAACCAAGAGTATTACGCTCTGTTGTCGGACATATGTTTGTGCATGTGTGTGTGTGTGTGTGTGTGTGTGTGTGGATCTGTGTTTACCTATCAGATTGAGTACGTTTTGTGTGTATATTTGGGCTTGTTTGTGTGTGTGTGTGTGTTATTTGTGGGTTTGTTTGTTTGTGTGTGTTGCATTGTGTGTGTGTGTGTGTGTGTGTTCGTCATTCATTGATGGTGTTTTGTGTGTGTCATGTGTGAATGTATGTTTTGCTTATGCATAGAGGTGTGTGTGATTGTTTGCTTGTTTGTTTTAAGTGCATCTGTGGTCATGTTTTTTGTTTATGAGTGTGTGTGTGTGTGTGTGTGTGTGTGTGTGTGTGTGTGTGTGTGTGACTAGCAACACACATCAGTTCTTATGACGAAAAACTCACACGAAATGTTAAATCAGAAACCCAGGAATTCTTGATGAATAAAACGTCTCAAAACATGACCACTGAACGCACTTTTTAAACCCCACTCCACCTCCCACCCACCACGTACAGTACCCTACCATGCCCTATTGGCAAGACGTAATGGCCTCCTCCACGTACAGTACCCTATTGGCAAGATGTACTGGCCTCCTCCTCCTTCTCCTCCTCCTACTCCTCCTCCTCCGCGTCTTCCTCCTCCTCCTCCTCCTCCTCCTCCAGTAACTGAGTGACAGAGTACCGCCGCGTTTTGCTTCTTACCGGGGCACTCCTAACCTCCCTTCAGTTCCTGTTGGCCTGACCTTATCTGATGCTGTGATAGGCTTTTATCAAGCGATGTGTAATCCTTCCTTGTTAACGTACACACAGAGGAGGCATTTACCCCCCCCGAGATTCCTCAGGCTATTCCACTAGAGGGAGAAAAATCCTCCTTTTTCCTCCTAAAAATGACTATCAAATTGGAGCCCTGTCATTCCTCATTAACACAATCATCTCGAATAAACAGCTTGGCTCCTTTAATTGGGAAAAAACAAAATTGGGATTGTGTTTTGTACAATGCCTCACTCATTCATTCCGTGTCCAGGTGCCGCGCGAAGGTCATGCCCGGAGGATATGAGTAACGAAAAAGGCCGGGGCAGGGTATTCAGTAGTTGTACCGTTTGTTTGTTTTCATCTTTCGTGCATAGCTTGTCCAGGAGATATCTCAAGGACTTTTTGAGCTTGGAAGTATATATTTAGACACAGTACAGACCAAAGACATTGTTTTCTTTACTAATTTGTTCCTGGCATGATGTGGGAGGGAGGGGTGATGTACAGTACTTTGAACGTTTTACACCACTATTTTTTTTTTCGTCTGCTTGTGTGTCTGTCTCCTTGGCCGAATTGCGTTACTGTGTACATGAGTTTATACCTATAAGTCTGAACGAACCTTGTATATATTTAAACTGGTCTGGGTGTATCTATATACCTCCCCCAAGCAATAAACATCTACATACCTTCTATTGCTACCTCCAAAATTAGGGATCTGTTTCTCGAATCTGTTTCTCTCATGTTCCTCTTTCCTCTGCTTCTCCTGTTCTCAAGTCGATGGTCTTCACGTCTTTCTCCACCCATGTCTCTCTGTCTCATCCGCTGTCGTTCTGTTTATATCCTCCCTCTTATCGACTCGTTCTAGACTCTTTTGATAGCCTCCTTCTCCTCCTGTCGTACTACATTACTAAATTAACCTTGCTCTCTCTCTCTCTCTCTCTCTCTCTCTCTCTCTCTCTCTCTCTCTCTCTCTCTCTCTCTCTCTCTCTCTCTCTCTCTCTCTCCGCTTACGTGCTTTCGACTGTCATTCCTGTTCTTGCTCAGGTCTCTCCATTTCTCGACCTGCCCCTGAGTGACATATCCTAATATCCATCGAAACAGCCTCATCTCAGTTCTCTCAAGCAACACAACTCCTCCTCCTCTTTGTCCTCCCCCTCCTCCTCCTCCTCCTCCTCCTCCTCCGTGCTCACTACCCTTCTCCCCACCATGCATCAACAACCTGTCTAATTAATGTCTTATAGATCCCCAAATTCAATTTTCTTGGCTTCTTTCTGTCACATACAACTCCTTCAACCTCCCTATCCTTCACTCACCCCTCGTCTCTCATCCTATACTCCCCCCTGACAACTCCCCCCTCCAACCCCCCCTCCAACCCCCCCTCCAACACTCTTAATCCCATCATCAGATACACTCACCATTGACTTCCATCCACACTATATCTTATTATTATTCTCCTTCAGCTCCTAAATATCGTCAGATTCCTTGAAAATAAAGATTTAAGAATGCAGTTATCCCTTACAATCCTCACAATCCCTCTTTCCCAATCCCTGGCTAATTTTAAGCACTCATCCCTCATAACAAGTCCTGCAGAGGGTGAACATTAATCCCCCTTCCTCTTCCTCCTCCTCCCCCCTCCCCAGCACCTTCCTCAACACATCCCCACAATCGAGCTTCTTACCCAGGCTTAAGTGTTCACTGCTCATCCACACATCTCACTTTTTTCCCCTTTCTTAAGCGTTTATAATTAGATGCATAAATCCTTTTCTGAATTAATGACGCCATTCGCTGAATCCTGTACACTGATGAGTTCTTGTCATGTAGAAGTATTTAATATATCTTTAGACTTTATTTTTAATGTAACTATTCCTTCATTTAAACGTAATTAAACTTCTTAAAACTATACCGCGAGAACTTATTATTTATATACCTCAGGAAACTCTAACATCATAAATATCACTATAGAACTTGGACTGTAAGAAACTATAATAATCTCAATTATTATCACAGTAATAGTTCTTTTAAATTGCCTCCTCAAACATTACTCAAGCCTTTACTCCAACTAATTCATATAATAATCTACATCAGCTTAATTATCAATAATACATTTATAAACTACAGCTCATTAACACGTCAAAGCTCCTATCTATTTGACTTATAACAACAAAAACTAAAATCATTAATTATTCACTATCAATCTATTTTAAGCAATAACTAACACTAAGTCAAGCAACCTTTAATTAATCACTCTCATGAATACTACAGAGGAAATTTACCTGTGATCACCTGTATTTATCATATTTGCCTTTAATACTTACATTACAACTTGTATATTTCAGGGTACACAAGGAGTGGAGCGGTTGTCACACTTCCACTCCAGGGATCGTATGGGACGGTGGCTTGCTGGCTATGCTGGCTGTCCTACCTCTACAGAGGCCTATCGCTACATCTTGATGCTACTGTCAAGCTGGGAGACCTTGGGTACGCTATAAGCACTACTATTATGCTCAGTTGTAGTATATTTATTTATACCATTATAGGCATTATAATTATATGTATTTAGAATGGTTATTTAAATTATCGGTTCAGTAATTTCCTTCATATAATTACCATATACTCCATTATAAATTATCATACACCTATCATTAGTTATCCAGTTTTTTTTTATTAGTTGAGTTACCTTACACAAAGAAACACTAACATCATCTATCAGCCCCTTTTTCATAACATACAATACACGTCATCACTTTAACATCTGCTTATTGATACCTTATAAAACCTATGGGAATTTCTTTTAACGCTATTATCTATATCGATCCGCTATTACTTCTCCAATTTTACCTTTTTAGTTACTTTTAAATCCTCCTCGACGTTAGTTTAATATCCCAGCTCCTTGCTTCGAAAATATTGTAAGAAAATTCCCTGCCTCCACCCCCCTCCCCTTCCTAATTAGTCTACAACACCTTAAATGTATCCCCTCAACGCCACAGGTATCTCACAACCTTTTAAGAAATTAGTCTATTACATAACTTATCCACGAATGACATACAACTCATTTATAATCCCCCCTTGACAATGTTCTTAACACCTACGTTCACAACTCTTCAAAGTTATATTCCAATATATCTTTTTTTTTACCTATGACCTCTCTTACTAATAGGACTAATAACAACCCATTTCTGTTTCATAATTATGATACTACACCTTATTGGTAACAACCATATGATATTGAATTAATATATCCAGTACAGTACTCCATAATCCATAGACATAATCCATTAACTAACTGGGATACTTTAACCATTACTCTATACACTTTCTCATAATTTTCATAAAGCCTTTTTTTTCCCCATTGCACAATTATGTCACTAAGATTAAGGACGAAAAACCCTATTTATAAGTTACGGGTTGAATACCATAAAAGTTACGGTTGATTACCTTAGAAGTAACGGATGATTACCTTAGAAGTAACGGATGATTACCTTAGAAGTAACGGATGTTTACCTTAGAAGTAACGGATGATTACCTTAGAAGTAACGGATGTTTACCTTAGAAGTTATGGTTGATTACCTTAGAAGTAACGGACGATCACCTTAAGAGTTACGAACGATTACCTTAGAAGTTACGGATGATTACCTTAGAATACTTGTATCATTCTATTCATCGCTTTTTCTATCCATACAGAACCAGTACGTAACACTTCCCTCTATTACCTCTATGTACTCTCTGTAATCACCATTAACCCCTTCGTATATAATTACCCCTTCAAAATTACTCTTACTCTCAAAATTACTCCGTCCATAATTAACCTCACAACCGCCCTATAATTAGCCCCCACAACCCCTCCGTAATTAGGCAGAAAAAGTGTCCTTCTCTCCCCCCCTCCTCTCCTCCTCCTCTCTCATCCCCCTCCCCTACCCCATCCGTTCCTCTCCTCTCCCCCTCCCCCTCGAGAGTTCTTCGCTCCTAAGACCAACAAAACACACCAACAGCGCACCTTCAACTTTCCACCAAGACGCCCCTCCAGGTGATAAAAAAGCGAAGGGAAAGAGAAGGGAAGTGTCGATAAAAGTATGCAGGTTGGCTGGCAGGTTTGAGGGAAGAGAGGGGAGACTCAATGAAAACTGCAGGCCGGGGTAAAAGAGTCAAGGCTGATTGGCAGGGCATCTCCGTTGTGGCGAGATAACTGCATAGGCGCCGCCACACACCCGTATTGTTGTCCGTCTCCCTCATTTTTTTTTTATTTTTATTTAATTGAAAGGATGTGAAGATACGTGTTGTTGTTTTTTTTTTATTATGGTTTGAAAATCAGATGTTGAAGAGAGAGAGAAGAAAAAAACCCACTTAAGTAGTATAGCTTTGTGTGTGTGTCTTTCCCTCTTTTTTTTCTCTCTCCATCTTTCAGTCTGTCTGTCTGTCTTTGTGTCTATCTGTTCGTCTGTCTCTTTCTTTCTCTTTCTGTCTCTGTGTATATGTGTCTCTTCCTCTCTCTTTCTATTTCTTTCTTCAGCTATGACATGATGGACGTGTTAGCAAGGAGAGGACGACTCTGGGGTGTGGTGGTGCAGGGGTGCCGTGTTGTGCCTTCTCTTGCCTCTTGCCGCCTTTCGTGTTGCTGTCATGGAGCATCGGATCACAAAATTTGATTGCCAGCTCAATGCTGTTATGGAACTACCTTTTAGACCAAATCAACTTTACTCTAAACAATATAAACGTCAAAATCTTTTACTGTATATACATGTGTGTATGTATATATATATGTGTGTGTATGTGTGTGTGTGTGTGTGTGTGTGTGTGTGTGTGTGTGTGTGTGTGTGTGTGTGTGTGTGTGTGTATATATGTCTCTATACATATGAATATCTACCTCTTGGTCTGTAGTTTGATGAATCGAATAACCCAAAAATCGTTCTCCAGGATGTGTCTATCAGACGTAAATATTGACAGCGGATAAAGTTGGGAAGGGATGCTGTTTGTTCATCAGCTCACTGTCTAATCACCATAAAAGGAAGTGAGGTGATGCGGGGTGAGGGGGCGTGAAGAGCGGCGTGGAATTGACGGGTGTGGAGTGATGAGGGGAGGGAAGAGGTGAGGGGACGACGTGAGGGAAGGTGAGGCCAGCCAGCCAGACAAGGTGAGGAGGAGGAGAGAGAGGAGGGACGAGGAGGTGATGCAAGGAGAGACAGGCTGTGACGGAGTGAGGGAATGTGGCGGCAGTGTTGCAGGATAGACTGGAGGGTGAGGGAGAGGGGGAGAAACACAGAGATAGGAGAGAGAAAGGGAGAAATAGATACGTAGGTTGATGTAAAGATGAACATACAACAAACAGATGAAAACAGAAAGATAGAGCTAGACGTCCACAGACAGACAAAAAGGCAGACAGACAGATAGATAGATAGATAGATATGTATTCACAAAAAATGGTTTTCAAGGTGTATATACATAATGCAGGTATACAGTTCGGCATGTATACAGACAACGCAGGTATACAGTTCAGCATGTATATAGGCAACGCAGGTGTACATAGACCATACAAGTTTACAATATCCAATGTACCTAGACAGTGTGTGCATACAAACGATGGTAAGCTGTGAGTTAAATTGACCAAGGACAGTTAACAAAGCCATCAGATGTTAAATCGATGGGCATGAATAATGGAATATATAGATTGACTGCTAGTAGAGGTGTACATCTGTAGAGTGATGGAAATGAAATATAGAGGTGGTTAGACAGACAGACAAATAATATACTAATCCTAGTAAGATATGAAAGTTAATGAAAATGAAACACCATAATAAGTTAGTCGAATAATGGAGGAAAGTAAAAAAAAAAAAAAGTCAGTTTGTAATATTGAAAACGGGAATAAGTTTTTCGAGGTTAGACATTATGAAAGACATAATACGGAAATAATAAATGCGAGTTAAAGAGTAAAGGTTTGTGGCCGAGGGCAGGTAAGGGAGGAGTAATATTCGCCTACGGTAATGCAGGTATATTGTTTATAAAGATTTAAAGATTAGTAGGAAAACAATATATTGAACATTTTTAAACATTAAGAACCTGAAAAGGTTTAGAATTATAAGAAAAGACATGTTGAAGTTGTAGATAGAAACAGACAGACAGACAGACAGACAGGCAGACAGACAGATAATGATGAGGAATGATGAAGGGCAAGAGACGGCTAGAAGGAGAGGAAGGAGGAAGACTGGGGCAGCGTGGAGGAACACCCAACACATGGGCAATAAGAGAATATTGAGGAGAGTGGAGAGAGACGAGCGGCCGTCTGGAGATGTGAGGAGACTTGAAGGAATGTGATGCATATTGCCATCAGTAACCGCGAACAATAGACAGCAATGACGAGAGTGATGGAAGTGGGAGGGAGAAGCAATGGCTAGGAGGCACCACAGACTGTAGCCAGACGTGGAGGTATTGCCAGGCGCGATATACGACACGACCTGTTCCGGGAATACCTCTGCCTTCACCATCGTCTAGTATAGTTGTGGTCGTAATGCATGGGGGTGCTTTCTTTATTATTATTATTATTATTATAATTATTATTATTATTATTATTATTATTATTATTATTATATTATTATTATTATTATTATTATTATTATTATTATTATTATTATTATTATTATTATTATTATTATTATTATTATTATTATTATTATTATTATTATTATTATTATTATTATTATTATTATTATTATTATTATTATTATTATTATTATTATTATTATTATTTTTATTATTATTATTATTATTATTATTATTATTATTATTATTATTATTATTATTATTATTATTATTATTATTATTATTATTATTATTATTATTTGTAAAGTATTAATTCGATCATCTAGACTCTTGGCAAGACGATAAATTCAAGAAATAACGTAGAGCAATGGAGATCATTCTATTTTGTGAGGTATTAATTCGATTATGAATGAGTTACGTTAAATAAGATTAAAAAAATCATAGAATGTAAACACCGACGATAGGACGAAGCCTGATAATATATCTTATATCACTATTTGGTTGTGGTAATAATGCCCCAGATTTGATTATCCTTATAGGTATTATTTTAGCCATTTTTGAGTAATAGAAAACTAGTAGATTAGAATACCGTGACAAAATTCTTGCACGATGCGACATGACCAAGGAATAAATTGCTATAGGCCAATGTGGTTATAAGTATAATGCCATAATCTTCCATATTAAGTTAAGTATAGGAGTGAGAAGAGGAGAAGAGGTGAAGAGATGGTGTTAGGCTGAGTATAGTGCACAGTGTAGACCAGGAACACTCATTACGTGTGGTGTTGGTGCCAGTCCTGTGTAGTATCTTGGCTGTGTTAACTGACTCTCTGGTGTCTTTCCTGACTCACCGATCGGCCAAAGACACAAGGAATACACGTGTTGCTCAGTTAATATCAAAATGTGATGAGAAATTGGACGAGCATTGGGCAAACTCAACAATAATAATAATGAAAACACACACACAAAAAAATATTCAAATGAAAATAATCCAAACTTAGCAATGTCTGCCCCTAGCCCGTTCACTCCCATAATCCCTCAAAGTAACAACGTCCCTAACGCAACCTAAGAGACATTCAAAATTACCTTGTGTTTTTTATCATGTGTAGCTCAGCCACTGTTTTTGTTTTTTACGATGTAAGATTTTAAGAATAATTAATAAAAAAAAAAAACAGAACGAGGAAAGTGTGCAAGATAGTGGCGAGTGTTTCCAGCACCACAACACGGCCGCCATTAAGCTCTAGCATCGTTCAGTACTGATTATAATTTTTGCTTCATTATGTGCGACGTTGTAAAAAATGTGGAGCGCGCGAGCCTCGATAAGCATATGGGGTTGGCGTCATTCACCGACTTTTTCGATTGGGAGAGAAAAGTATTGTGAAAGAAATTGACAGGCCTGGAAAATATGAATCGCACGGGAAAGAAAAGAAGCAGAATAAACCATTTACGGCCGCCCGAAAAAATAATCGCTTTGAAAATTCCAGCGGCAGCCAGTGATGATCAGAAACAAATATTTTACTACCGGATCAGACTTTGATTTTGTTTGACCTGGGCCAGCAACAAATACACACACGCGAGCGCACTTGCACACATACGCACATACATACACACATGCACTTAAATACACACACACACACACACACACACACACACACACAATCAAAATAGAACTTAAGCACACATATACAAAAAACACTTAATTTTTACTTGAGAAATATAATGGTGTACGGAGAGGCCAGGCAAATAACAGTGAAGAAATATGAAGTAAGATATATTTGAACTACTGAATACAGTATGACTGGAAAAATGTTCTGTGGGAGGGAGTTATACACAGCGCTATTCTGGGGTATACTGAGTGGTGGGAGGCAGAGGTTCTACGTGATGGGATACTGACAGATTCTCTCATAGGTCGACGGTGGGTGCGAGAGGGTAATACTGGTGATGTTTGTGATGATAGTGACTGTGGCTGTACTTATAGATTATAGATAAAGTGATATGATGTCTTCTAAAAATATGCAGTACTGGAAGTCGTTTTTTATAGTTTTTATTCTTGGTTTCTTTGATTATTTTTGTTCTGTCTCTAATCGAGAACTCAGTGTCCGAAAAACACATCCGAACAGATGGTGGTGTAAAATGTTCAAAGTTGTTCAGCGGTAAAACAAACTCCGGGTGTAAATATATGCCTCAGTTTTGTTGAAGAGGTTGTGAACTTTCTCTACAGAAAATCATAAACATTGAAATAAACATATTAATATAATGAAACTTATATTCTTATTATCTCTTACCAACTGCGTCATGCCATTCTTTGACAGCTTTTTGAATTATAATCCCATTCTCAGTGCGTACGAGGTAATTAAGGAAATATCATTTATTTGTGCAATGAAGACTCTCCAGGGAAAGCGCCTCATCTGCAGGCTGGGTTGTCGACAGGACGCGGCTCTTGGGTGACACGCTTCTTTTACCAGGCGGTCCTCGTGCAGCGCGGCTGTAATGACCGTGAGTGGGAGTTAATTTACGAAGAGACGGGCCTTCACCACTCGAGGACCCGCCAGAGGTGCTAGAAGGGGTCTCCGGGCTTTTAGGCAGACCTCCTTCACCCGACTTCACCTTAGTCGCGACGATCGATTCATTCTGGTCGTCGCGATGACTTCCACCAACGCGAGATCTGCCGAAGGTGGTGAAAAATAAAGTATCGAGCGTGGAGAGAAACTCCTGCAGAAGTGACAACAGTACACGCAGGGTCCGCCGCAAAATACATAGAGTGGAACGTGAGGGTAAACCCCCAGGGAAAGACGTCTTAAACATTTTGACACCAGGATATGTCAAGTGAAAATGTGTGGGGTAGCGGAGTTGTGTTAGTTTTGTCTTGGCCTGCACTTCATACACCGTCTGTGAGTGACAGCCGGATCGCAGCCATTGTTCCCGTTTTCCCTGTCGAAGAAAATGGAATTAGCTGCAGAGTCCCCCGATGTAGAAATAGATTGTTATTATGAACGCGAGGTTGACATTAGGGCGACATTTACAGAACTATTGCTCCATCTTCATACTCGCTTCTGCAAGGATTAAATCCATTACAATTTTTGATGTTTATATTGTCTAACGTTTATACTGATAATTGTAAGAATGTAAATAACGCGTTAAATCACAAAAAATAACACCCAAGAATAGCATCAAATTTATACTAAGACCCTACCTTACCTACAGAGGTTCATTTAGTACCACTTAAGAGACAATATTAAGGGAATATATTAAAGATTCTGTACTTCATTATCTCCTCGGTTTCTAAATAAACTTATCTAATTAAGGTAGAATTTAAGTGCAAAAATTTTATACTCTTCTTAGATGATATCTGTGTGATTTTAACTTAAGTCAAACAGACAGGAACATCCTTAAATATGTTCGTTGCGAGGAATATTTACCTTACGAATCTCTTGACTGAGAATCTGGGGCCACAGGAAATTCATGGTAGTATATATAGGGTAAAGTTGTTCCATTTAGACACATAACATTATTCAGGTAGCCTCATCATACTTATAAATCCTGATGATAACGTATAAAGTGGTCTAAATTCTAACTGATATTTCTTAATGGGGTTTAATTGTTTCTCTCGCCCTAGGGATCATAGTGTGAACGTAAATACAGTAAGTGGAAACGTTTTCTTTATTCATGTACTCTACGTTTATCCATCGCCTCTCGTTATCACTTCTCTTGCTTTGTTTTTCTTCATGACAGTAGTTAATCTCTCTCTCTCTCTCTCTCTCTCTCTCTCTCTCTCTAACACAACTTCCCCCCTTCTTCTCCATAACTTAGTTGGTTTTCTTTCTCTCCAATTTTTATTCCTCTTAACTTAATTCCTCTCTTCTGCTTTTAATCTTAACAGTACCTCTCTCTCAGCTCCTTTCCTCCACAACACTAGCAATGCTCTCTCCTCTGCCCATCCCCTCTCTCCTCTCCCCCCTCCTCTCCTCTCCTCCTCTCTCCTCTCCCCTCCTCTCTCCTCCCCTCCTCTCTCTCATGCAGTTATTGATCGACTATTTTCCGTCTCATCCGGTTTGTACGAATTCCTCTGTTCGTTGTTGTTGTTGTTGTTGTTTATTTTCGTCTTTTTTGTTTGTTGTTTTTTTTTGCATTTACCCATGTGTGTGGGGGGAGGGGAAGGGGGGGGGGCGTGTGTGGGTGGGGGTATGTGGATTACAGAGTAGAGTTCACAAAGGGTGTGTATAACTAACCCCCGTGGTGAGAATATTATGGCATTGAATGTTACACAGTATTTAAAATAAATTCTTTGTTTAGTTCTATACATAGAGGGTAACTTATTCGCAACTGCGTGAGTACAGGAGTATGAGGCAGTATGTCTAGCTGCACACTTTATTATTCACACTGTGTGTTTGGTTCTATACTTGGGCAATGATATAGCTACCTAGTGCAAAAAAATGGATACAATCTTAATATGTCAGCTATCTTGCCATTAGAGATAAAGTGGTGTGCCATTTTACACACAGTGTACTTAGACCTGTCCCTAAAAGGTTCTATCTTCACACAGTCGAGGACGTAATGTCCGAGTGTGTGGCCATATGTTTGACCACATACTTGACTTTAATTATTCTATCTTTGACACTGCGTATACCTAGTTATTTCCTCGTACTTAGTACTTAGGTGCTCATGGAACAGCCTAGGATAATTCTGAGGGCTTTATTTTGCATTTTTTCGAGCTTGTTAATGCCATTCCCGTTGGGGTGGGTGGGGGTGTGAATATTCCAACCAGTATCCTTTCTCTCCTCCCAACACTTGTCTTGCACCTCTCTCTCTCTCTCTCTCTCTCTCTCTCTCTCTCTCTCTCTCTCTCTCTCTCGTCCCTATCCTCCCCTTCCTTGAGGTATCTCTGTCCCGTGATCCGCCCCACATAGAGGTGAGAGAGGAATAAAGATGACAAATGGGTAATAGATGTAGAATTTATGCATATATTATGACAGGTATTTGTAAATATGATATGAGTACAGGAGGGGGTTCATGTCCTCTATTTTGAACACGTTTTATGGAAAATTTTCTTGTATATTGTCTTAGTTAAACATTTGGTTAGGTAATATGATTGTCATTATCATTGTCATCTTTCATCATCATCATTTTTATTAGTACTTGTTATTATCATTATTATTATTATTATTATTATTATTATTATTATTATTATTATTATTATTATTATTATTATTATTATTATTATTATTATTATTATTATTATTATTATTATTATTATTATTATTATTATTATTATCATTATCATTGTCATTGTCATTGTCATTGTCATTATCATTATCATTATCATTATCATTATCATTATCATTATCATTATCATTATCATTATTATTATTATTATTATTATTATTATTATTATTATTAGCCAGAACTATTTTTAAGAGAATAATATATAACTTATCTTCCTTATTTGTATAACTTTTTTTTTCATTACAGTATCTGAATAGTTTTGTTTACCTTCACGTGACAGGTTCTAGAGGCGGAATCACAGTAAACATCTCCCTGAGACACAAACTCTTCAATTTACATTGTCGACTCGTTTGTTTACCAACCAAATGAAGACCTCTTGTCATCACTCGCACGTTGTCGTCACCCTCGCTTTTGTTGTTGTGGTCGTCATTTTGTTGTGATATTCGTAGTCATCATCGTCTCGTCATCGTCCTCATCGGTAGCCTGAAAACAGTCAAATCTTTACCTCATCACTTATGTTCATATTTTGTTTATCTCATGAAATATATCAATGGATTATCTCACCAATTTTATCTATTATTCTTAATTTTCTATTAATATCTAAGGTTTCTTATGGTACAGAAAATGTGTTTCATTCCCAACGTTGTCTATTTCCTCTCCTCAAACTCTGCTCCTGGTAGTCAGTTGTGTTCCTTTCTCAACACTGTTACTATTACGACCAACAAGGTTTCAGGATATATATATTTATTGAATCATTAAACTTACACAATTTACCTTCATACGTAAAAAAAAAAAAATCCTTTCCTGAACATATAGTCAACTTCTTGTATAGATTTTGTTAAAGAAGAGAAGATGGCGTTACTCTCAGGATCATTGTAAGGTGTTAAGAATGGTCCCCGTCCAAATCAATACACACGTGGGTATAATTATAGAGGAACACTTTGTCGTTATGGTTATGGCTGTCTGTTCGTAGGTCAATGGTTTTCACTAATTAAATCAAGTACAGATGGACGTATTAAAACCAAATTTCACACACAAGTTCTTTATACTCAGTTGATAAATCTTGTTGAGTTTTGTCTTAGTAAGGAGAACCAGATCTTCCAGTGATGGCTCGAGGGAAAAAAAATTACGTCTGGGTGTATAAGAATCATGAAGGGATTACTCTCTCTCTCTCTCTCTCTCTCTCTCTCTCTCTCTCTCTCTCTCTCTCTCTCTCTCTCTCTCTCTCTCTCTCTCCCCTAGTGTCGTAGCTCAACAACACGTTTATCCCCTCGAAGCTTGCCCTTCTCTCCTCCCCTCACCCTATCTCTCATCCCACTCTCTCCCGTGTCTCCCCTCCCTTTGTCCCCTCTCCTTCCCACTCTCTTTTACTCTGTCTTGTGTATACTCATCCTCTTTCTCTCTCACTTCCTCTCTCATAGGTTTTTTTATATTTGTTTATCCCATTGTATTCCCTTTCTTCTTCCTCTTCTTCTCTCATTCTGTCTTTTTTGTTTCTCTTTCCTTTTCATCTCTTCCCATCTTCTTTTTATTCTTTTCACCGCTTCTCTTTTTTATAATTTCTTTGTATTCTCCCTCTTATTTTTCCACTTCCTCTCCTTTCTTCGTTTCTTTTTTGTTCTCTTCATCCTCTCTTTTATTCTTTCTTCTCACACGATCTCTCTCCTTCTTCTCCTCCTCTCTTTGTCTTACTTCCCTCCTCTTGTCCATTTCCTTCTTCTTCTTCTTCTTCTTCTTCTTCTTCTTCTTCTTCTGCCCTCTCCTTATTTACCTCTCCTCCTCCTCCGCCTCCTCTCCTTCCCTCTTACTCCAAAGAAAATGGAGGTGGGGTGATATTCTGTGACTCTCAAAGTGCTTTGAAATCAATGAACAGCCCGTCAGGCTCTATGTCTAAAGTTGCATGTGATATTAAAAGGAATGTGATAACTGCCAATGAGAACAACTTTCGTATCGAATTTGTGTGGATTCCGTCCCATGTTGGAATCAGGTATCATGACCGTGCTGATAGACTGGCCAATGAGGCATGTAAGAAAGAAAATGTTGACCGCGACCTTGGTCTGTCCAATGCCGTAATTAAAAACATTCAAGTCAGAATCATGAACTCTGATCTAGAAGAAGTGAGAAATGCAGAGAGACCTGACAGTTGTAGCATTAGTAAATATGACAAATTTTGTAACAAGAGGTACCGGTATGGCCAGCATAAGGACAGAACCAGACAATGTGATGTAGTCGTGGCCAGAATTAGGCTAGGATACAGACACATCTGGCAAGTTAGTAACGCTGTACCCATACCGGAACACTCAGCATGTAAACTTTGTGATAAACCTTTAAAGCATACACTTGAACACTATATTATTGAATGTGACACTGTCAAAGACTTCAGGCCACCTGACTTACTGTATCTTGAACTATGTAATTACTTCATTGAATCAGGTGTGCTTGAGGACATTCTTGCTGTTTATCCCAAATTTGCTAGCCCACACTGATTAGTCTTCAATTAGAATATGACTCCAATGTATGTGATCCACTGACCTATATATGCTGCTGGTGAATGTGATGTATTTCCTTCTTTGTGTACGAACCTCTGTCCTGCGTGGCAGTGAACAGTGGCATTACCCACATGAATCTGACCTATATATAGTGTCAATGAATATGATGCATTCTTTGTGTACGAACCTCTGTCCTGTATGGCAGTGAAAAGTGACATTACCCACATGAATCTGACCGACGTATATGTATGTATGTGTGCGTGTGTGCATGTATATGTACGTGTACGTGTATATGTGTATGTATATACGTATATGTATGTATATGTGTGTGTGTGTGTGTTTACATATATGTATATGTACTGTCAATGAATATGATGCAACTCTTTGTGTACGAACCTCTGTCCTGCATGGCAGTGAACAGTGACATTATCCATATGAACCTGACCTCTATACATTTATAGTTGTTAATGAATATGATGTATTTCTTTGTGTGTGAACCTCTGTCCTGCGTGACAGTGAGAAGTGATACCACCCTCAGTGTCAAGACCTGACTGACTTACTCAGAATAGGCAAACTGTACTACAAGCTCTGCCAATAAATTTGTTAAACTAAACTAATCTTACTCCTCTTTTACTTTTCTTTTCCCGTCCTATCATCTCGCCTCTGTCTATCCCCCTCTCTTTCTTATCAATCTCCTTATTCTAACCCCACCCCTCACTTCCCCTCTACCCTCTCAACCTACTCTCTTCTCCCTCCCACCCACCTACCACACCTCCACTCCCCTCTCACCCCCCTTCCATCTACCACCCTCCTCTCCCCTCCACTCTACTACCACATACCTACCACACTTTTACTTCCTTCATCTTCCCCTCTATTCCCCATACGCCCTCCCCCCTCTTCCCCTCTTCTTCCTGTCACCCTCCACTGCAACCCTTATCAAAATCAACAGAATAAAATGCAGTGTTTGTGTGAGCTGCGCTAAAAAGGTTCACCCAGCCCCCTCCCTCGCCTTGTATTGAGACGGCTCGCGTTTCTTTGTTCAGTAACTGGCTGGTTAAATGTACCCCAGTCCCAATAGGCCTCATTTCTATGCCACTCCTCCATCCCCTACTGGGTCCCAGTTTTAATGGGTCCTATTTCTAATGGAGTCTTGTTCCAATAGGCGTCAGTTTTAATGGATCTAGCTATAATACGCTCCAGTTTTAATAGAACCCAGCACTAAGAGGACTCAGTTTTAATGGACCCCAGCACTAAAAAGCCCCAGTTTTAATAGATACCTGGTCGATTGGGCCTCAGTTCTTATACTCCTCAGTTCTAATACGCCCCTGCTCTAATGGGCCCAGTCCTATTAGACCCTACTTTTATTGTGCTTCAGTTCTAATGAGACCAAGTCCTAATAGGCCTAATAATGCTTCTAATTACTTAACCATAAGAACCCAATTATATTCAACAAATTAACCAAAGACCATAATAATAACATTCACTAATTAATTAACTAAAAGACAAATTCACACCATTAAACCAATTTAACACTGAATAAAACATATTAACACAACTAAACTAACAAAAACAATCAAATAAGATAACTAAGATAACACACATTCCCTTAACATATTAAACATAGTACAATACGAACTAACAAATTAAAACACAATAAACTAATAAACGTAAGGATAATAATACCCATAATAGGATAAACAATAGAATACTCAAATACGTAAGAAAAAGGGGTGGGGGGGAGGAGACAGATATACCAAGACAATATAAGTAAAAAAGTAAAAAAAATCAGACGCCTAAAAAAGCTTCAGGAGAGGCACTGGGAACGACTCACATTTATGCATACATTTGGGGAGTTACGACCGGCTTGAGGCATTTTTCCCCAGGGTGTTGTGTATCTTATTTCTCTGTGTGAATTTTTACCTCCTGGGAAAAACAAAAAATACTTGTCCTAGTTCATTTTTTTTACAGAGTTAATAAGACCTTGTAAATAAAAAAAAAAAGTAGCCAGTCATTGTAAATTGATTAGTCTTTTTCTGGTTTGTAAGAGTAATGTATCGTTTAGAAGTGGCAGAATGATTGTATATCGATTATAACAAGGGGCAAAATGGCTTTAAGTTGGTCATAACCGATTAATATTTATTTTATGATTTTTGCCGTTTTAAACAGTACAATAAATAACCTAGGGATTGAAATGCCATCATACTCAAAGGATTAATTCATTGTATTCAAGGGGTTAAGTCATCATACTCAGAGGGATAAGTCATAATAATCCCCACTATAATGCAACCATAGTGGTGCTGTAATGAGACTAACATATAAACAGATAATAAAATATACATTAATACCCATTTATATATAAGAAAAACATTAATTATCCACAACGGTAACATTAACATATTTTCACAGTGATTAATCTCAAATCATAATGAGGAAATATTTATACCTACACTCGATAAAATTAACGTAGGTATTTTAATATTAACTGACATTAACTAGTTTATAGTATAAGTAGAATCGTCAATAAAAGTCTCTTGAATACTGTTTGATAGTGATTAAACCCTTACAATGTATACGACAGGTAAATAAACATCGATTCTATAGTACAGGTGAAGACCAAATAGAATAAAGAAGTGATAAAACAAAACAGGATAAACAAGAGAGAAAACCAAGTAAGGTAAGCAAGAAAGAGATAATAAATGGGAGAGATAATATAGTAAGAATGAAGACTGGTTTCACTATTGCCTTTTATTTAGGTACGGACTGTCCATCCGTCCGTCTACGAAGTATGAACGTAATAAATTAAACGAATAAACATAGATTTCAATAACACTTGGTATGTGAATATAGAACCATGTTTCAGGGAGTTGTGATACGTTTTATCTCAGTGGCGAGGGTGAGGAGGTGAGGGGCGGTGATGAGAGGCACTGAGGAGAGGTAGAGATGAGTGGGCGTTGTTAAGGGACAGTGAGGAGGGGTAGAGGTGAGAGGCAATGAGGAGAGACAGAGGTAAAAGACTGTGCTAAGTGACGGAAACTGACGGGAGAGGCGGAGGTGATAGACGGAGATGACAAATGAGGCGGAGATGTGGGACAAAGATGAAAGGTGAGATGAAGATGATGGAAAGAAAATGAGGGATGAGGCGAAGGAGATTACGGATAGGATAAAAGCAAGAGACAGAAAAAAATGACGGGTGAGAAGAAATAGAGGGAGGAAGAAGAAGGAGGAGGAAGAGAGGAAGGTGAGGGAGAGAGGTGAGAGATGGAGGAGGTAAGACGTCACCTGACACCTGGTCCTCCACCCTTCGAGGATTACACTGAGTGAGGCGGTGGTGGTGGCAGCCCAAGACTTAATGGTAGGGTAGTATAAGCAGGTAGGGAGAGAGGGAGGGAGGGATGGTAAGGGAGGGAGGGATGGTAAGGGAGGGAGGGATGGTGAGGGAGGGAGGGAGGATGAGAGGGAGAAAGGGAGGAAGTAATGGAGGTAATGGATAAGGGAGGACGGAAATGAGGGAGAGAGAGGGAATGAGAAAGGGAGTGAGTGAGTGAGTGAAGGAGAGAGGAAGGAAGAAAGAAAGGAAGGAAGGAAGGAAGGTATAAGTGGAAGAGATAGAAGGAGGGAGATAGTGTGTGACTGAAAACCGGAGTGAACGAAGGAGGGAGGAAAGGAGGGAATGAGTGAGGGAAGGGAGCCGTGAGTGAAGGAGGGAGGTGGAGAGGGATGAAACGAGTGAGTGAGTGAGTGAGTGAGTGAGTGAGTGAAGGAGAAAGGACACATAAAACCCCTTAGTACATATTGCGAGAGTAATGATGAAGAAGAATTAGAGGAGATAATGAAAGTAAGTGGGAAGGAGAGATAAAGAGAGGGAAGAAGAAAACTGAGAAGAAAGATAGTAGTGAAATAAATGGGGAGAGGTGAATGGGGAAGAAAGAGAGGTAAAGACTGGAAGAGATAATGATGGTAATGGGAAAGAGAAATCAAAGATAGAAAGTTAAACAAATTGTGATGGTGAAGAAAATTGAGAGAGAGAGAGAGAGAGAGAGAGCATTTCTTGTCTTTGGTGATAATAATAATAATAATAATAATAATTAACGGTTTATTGAAAGAGCTTGGCAGCCAGAAGGCTGAAAATATACAGTTACATATTTGGGGAATGGGTTACGAGTTACAAATAATATACAAGTGACATAAGTGACATAAATAAGACATATAATAACTTAGATGGGGATCAGCTCAAACTACAGTTCATTTCAACATAGTGACAGTGTAGGGAGCAGTGTTTACTGGGAGTGAATACACTGATTTATTACATGTTATTGATAATTTTTACAATGGTTGGGACTGGGCTGTTCTTATAGCGATCAGTTCGTGCACGTATGGGCTGGATGCGGTTGTGGTGTCGAACAGCAATTCTCGGACAGGGGATCTCAGGTGGTAGTAGGGGCCGGTGTCGGGGGTGGTGTAGAAGCTTCTTACCAAATTTGCAGATGAGGCCGTGGTGATGGTCAGTGAGAGTCGAAAGGGTCAGTGTGTTGAGCGCTTCTTGATATGTGGAGTAGGAAGGGGAGAGAATAATCTTGCATGCCCTCTTTTGCACTTTTTCTAGGTGAGTGTGTGTGTGTGTGTGTGTGTGGTGGGAGGTACATCTATATTGATGTATAGAATTCATGTTATTAATTTTGTATGATACGGATTTATGTGACAGCCTTGAGAACTGATGTGCTTGTGTATGGTATAATTTAATGTGTAGTCCCAAGTGACGGCTCAGAGCACCAGTGTACGCACCTATGACAATGACTTAAGCAACGTCTTGGAGTCTCCTTCTTCAGTTACCCAATGGATGAACTCTCCCCTCTTTCCTCTTCCTCCTACCTCCTCTTCGTCCCAGGTATACATTATATTGTAAGAGAAACACGTGGGTTCTGGTGTACTGTGTCATGTAGTTATCAGTCCTACCCAGAGGAATCCCACGCTTCGAATTGTATTCTTATGAAATCGTTTTTGTGCCTTATGCTAATTCGATAGAATCTTGGTAAAAAATAATTAAATATTCATGTCTTAACTAGTCTGTAGAGTTTACGTGTAGTTTGATGTCATTTATTTTATATACAATCGGATCATAATTTTGATTAATTTTTGTAATCATTCTTGTTAATTGTGACTATTTCTATTATTTAAAGATGAAGAACTAACTATTTTCTTATGACATTATTATGATAATACTAATAATAATTCGTAGTTAATATTTTTCCTTCATAAATATTATCCATTATAACTGCAGCAAGAGGGGATAAACACAAATCCTTTTATACTGACACGAATTTTGTTGGGTTTCGCCTTAGTAGCCTGTCCATCTTGCATTGCCTTCATCCGCCGGTGTAGCCGTTGGGGTCTTACTGGAGCTCTGTAAGCATTTCTGCTTGATGCGGGGCTCCACCGCAGATTTTTCGTTTGGGGTTTACTCCTGTAGCTTTATACCTACCAAGGTTAATCCGCAAGGCAGCAGGCCAGTGGTTGGTAGGAGCCAGGGCTTGTCCGCATGCCGGTGGGCCTATGCACAGTCCCTCTGGGGCCCACTGCTGCTCCGAGATCCCCTCCTGGTCTAGCCTAGTCCTACGAGGCACCTAGTAACCGTGTGTTGCCACGAGGAGGCACAGCAGGAGTCTTGGTGTGAAGAGGCAGTTTGCTAGCAAGGGAAGACTTCTGCAAGTTGCTTCCCTGTTCGCCACGATAGCTAGCCAGCGGCGGTAGCTGAAAGCGAGAGGAAGCAAGCAGTGCCTGAACCTTAACACTAACATAATACTGTCACATTAGACGTATTACATCAACATGTGTACACACACACAAGGTTTTATGCAATCATTCACACACCCCAGATCATTTCCCAACACATAAACGCCTGGTGCTTACTTCAATGTAATGTATGTCAACAACTGTTAGTGTCTGAGGTCTGCGTATACGCAATATCGACAAATTATACAATAGCTCTAAAAGCGAGACCTGGCCGAATGTACAAGTTTGCATACATACATACATACATACACAGCAGAAATGCACATATACACACATCCATACAGACATATAGATATACACATACACATACATACACACACATATATATATACACTCATCCACATACACAGGTTACACACATGCACTTATACATACATCCACACAATACATACACACACACGCACACACACACACACACACACACACACACACACACACACACACACACACATACACATCTACAAAAGAAATTCACCTAAAACCCAGAGCTGGCAGAATGCACATACATATATACAAAAGAGAGGTGGGGACGCCTTGCCCCCTTGACGGCCCCCTTAGGTCGGGTGTCACCCCCAGGCCATCACTGCCTGGCCCTGATGGACGGGGAGAGAGAAGAGGGACGCATAGAAGGGATGCTGAGCGTAGAGGATAAAGAAGGGAGATAGAGGAAACGAAAATAGTAAATGCAGAAGGAAAATAATAATAGTAGTGTGTATAGGTAAGAATCAAACTGTAAGCAATAAGTATATGAATGAATTTTTTTTTAGAAATGGTTTGTAGAGTGAGGTGAGTTGAATGCAGTTTATTTATTTTTATTTTAAGTAGCAATAATCTGCCATCAGAAGGGGCCCATTATTATCTTTAAGCAGCTGTTAGGGGCGGCCGTAATTACCATCAATTCATCTATTAAACAACAATCCACACCAGGGTACTTACACGTAAACAGGCAACTGGGCCACCCATGTCACACTCTCCCTAAACCCCCACGTACACACACCGAGGTAAACGAGGCCAATAAACACGAATTACTGGAGGGGGGGAAAGGGGAGGAAAGAGAGGCGTAGAGGGGGAGTGGGAAGGGGTAGAGGTGGATAAAGGACAGTGCAAAGGAAGAGCCACCCGACCCGCTTTTGTTGAGTCTTCGACCTGTCTCCTGCCGCTGACGGCCAGGCCTCAACCTCGCCGATGTCTGCCTGCCAGACCTTCATGGGATATCACAGCTTTTATCTCTATTTTCTTTACCGAGTTTTTTTTCTTCTTATATTGGATGTTCACTATGTTGAGGGGCTCGTTCTTCTCTTGTGTGTTTCCCTTCCTGAAGTGACAAAATAACTCTCTGTATTGCCGTAAAATATTATTACAAAAAAGAGTATATTCAGATAAAAATGGAATATGACAATATCATATTTTTAATTTCCAGAACTTGAGTGAATCTGAACTTTTTATTTTCGCTGTGTGTTAGACTTGATGGTTTTTATTATGATGAGAAAAAATCCACGTAACCATTAGAGCAACTTCTCACGCCCAGCGGAGCAAATACAGCGATTAACGTGACCGAATTCAATCAAGGTTTATAGTAGAAGGCGAAATGAAACTTGGAGAGGCGGGTGTGGCTGGCTGGTTGGCCGACTGGTACGTGTCGTTGTGAGCACTTGGAACACCATACATTGTTGGCGGGGCGAATGGCGTTTTGTCCTGTCACTCTTAGTACACGCCACCGACCAGCACCAGGAGAAGGCTCGCCCGCTCGCCACCACCTGCAAGAACACCAACGTCAGGCAAATGTTGCTGCTTAAATGAGTTCTGATAATGGTGAATATTTTTAGGTTATATGAACCAATTAGTATTTGACGATGCGATTTCTCTAGCCAATCACGCTCTCTGTTTACACTCCTCCCAACTTTGATTTAATAAATGAACTTTATTGTGTAAATAGAGAACCAGTAATTATACGAGACACAGAGAGGTATAAATTATATCTTTATTTAAACACTATCAAGGAAGGGCTTTGCGAATTCGTACCACAGTATCTGACTGGACAAAAAGTGACTGGAGCGCTTGTACCGTCCTTGTTATCTTGGATGTTGCGGATGCTTGAGGCAGAGGAATCCTGAACGTGAGCCCAGATAACCAGCCAGCAAGTCCTGTTACTGTGGATGTGATGTATCTGATGTGCGGCCTCAGCTGCCACCTAGTCCGCTGAGTCATCGAGAAGCAAAGTAATTAGATTTATAATGATATATCAGTGCGGTTTTATTTACTGAATTGTAGATCAAGTAAAGTATATACTGTATGTGGTTATGATAATGAGGAAAAGAGAACGATAAAGTATTAAATGAAGTATTAAATGAGTAAAGTTGTTTGACCCGGATAGTGTTCGTTAGAGTAAAAATCAAGACTTTTAATTTCCTAGAGAGAGAGAGAGAGAGAGACAGAGAGGAGCAGTGGCAATAAGCACATGTACCACACATCACAACACACTGCCCTCTGGCACTCTGGGGGGGGGGCAAGACTGGCAGACAGGGATTTCAATTCCACGCTCTTACACACACCGCTGAGGGGCGCACAGAGGAAGTGAGATTCAATCCTTTTATGCTAACTTCAAAACCTTGTCGTCCGTAACATGACAGGTCCCGTCTGAAACCTTAACCCTTGCCAGCCCCGGAGGGTTGAGTGGTGGTGGGGGGGAGGGGGGGGGGAGAAGGAAAGCGTTTTTAAAGGCTTTTGAAAATCCTTCTCTGGGAATTAAGAAAGGTTATACCTCGTCGCCTTAAGTGCTTGCTTGTTAAGGGTAATATTCCAGGAGGAGCAGGAGTAGAAAGAGGCGAGGAAAGGCGTGTGAGAAAACACAGGAAAGCAGAAATGCCTCATTAGAGTTGTCCTCATCTGAAACCTGAGGGGGTTTATGGTGGAAACTACTTTGTTTTTCTTTTCTTTTCATTTATCGTGTGGTAAGAGATGGTGATGATCATATGTATAAAGACTAACCAAATATATATCTCTCTATATATATGCCCCAAACAACTTCATTAAAATGACTTCCATTTAATATTTGAAATTTATTTATTGTTTTTTTTTGTTTTTTACATTTTTCGATGAAAGAAAAAGAAAATTTAATACGTAGTGAACATCATCTAAATATACACCTGAATATACATATATATTCAAACATACATATGTAAATATACAGAAAAATACATAATATCCGACATAATAATCGAGTAATCTTGACAGTGAGGTGAAGGGAAGGTAACACGATGCTCAGGTTAATTAGGAACTGGTCGTCTCAACACCCTCCAGTAGGTCCGCCAGCCTCAATATCTGACCACCATCTCCCACTGACACCTGACTTTGGGACCAGGTGTTAAGGGCATTGTTTGTCATCAGGTGTAAGGCACTTGATCCAGGTGTGAGACAGGTATGGGTTACTGTAGATCAGGTGTGGGCCAGGTGTGAGATGCTGGAGATCAGGTGTGGGCCAGGTTTGAGATGCTAGAGATCAGGTGTGGGCCAGGTGTGAGATGCTGGAGATCAGGTGTGGGATACCAATTAATATTTATACATTAACCCATTCACAATGAAACATACTTACTCACTCACTCGTAGAATAGGTAGGAAGATGGGTAAATGAGAGCTGGAGGATGGGTAGGAGAATAGAGAGGATGAAGAGTAGGGGAGAGACAGGGACAGCAGGTCAGCCTTCACCATCACCTATCACTTTCTGTCTCTCATCTACCGTCTCAAGTCCTCACCTGGCCACCCTATCCCACGACCCACAGCACCAGTCTCCAGGATTCACATATCTTTGTTTATAGTATTTTTTCTTTAGTTAAATGGACAGTATTTACCAGGTGCCGTTAAGAGAGCTGCAGCCCACAAAAGGTTCAGCCATGTTAATATTGTCTTCATTGCTCTCTATTATTCTGGCTTAATTAACTTTTTCAATTTAAATTTCAATGTTTTGTACACTGATCTTTTATCCTCTGTTCAGGGTGTTTCTGAAACCATATTCCAGGGATACACTGATATCTTTTACTTATCGTAATTATAGTGAAGAGAGAACAACACACACACACACACACAGTTGAACTTCCTCACTGAGCCTCCAGGCAGTACTGAACGATCTGTGTTCTAGCGTCTCTCTAGCACACGATGCCTTCCAGGAATCACAAGTAAACGTATGTGTGTACTCCAAAGAACCGATAATTGTCATGTATATTGTCTTTGAGTTTAAGTAAAGTTTGTTTTGTTGTAAATAATACCTCTATAGTGAGTTGTAGACAATATTCATGGACCTTTTGTTTGATATTCCTTATTCATATACATATAAACACTGTATTTTGAAAAACAGACTTAATATATTTAGATGAAGAAATCATTACTTACACTGGAGGGAGTCAGAAACAATGATAAGGGTTGTGTGGGTGACAAGTGACACCAAGGCGAGGAACTATGGAGTTTATAGGGAGCAGTAACACTAGACGCCCCACAACCACATTCCTGATGGGAATCGTTGTACTTGACACCCGAGATAGGGAGAAAGCCATAGACAGAGGAAGACAGACAGTGAGGAAAAGAGACAGACAGCAAGAGAGGGAGGCAGATGTAGAAAACTTAGAAAGAAGGAGTAATTGAAAAAAGGTGACAAAGAGAACACAAGAGAGACTCATTGTCATGGCCTCTCTCATGATTTTATATGGAGTAGATGACTGAGAACGATAACTACCATAACAGGTGCAACTATTGATGAACGTGGATGGAAGCTAAACAGTGGAACGACTTTTTATTTCATATAAAAATTAAGAAAATTAACTCAAAGTAGCCGGAAAAGACTTAACCGCCCCCCCCCCCTCGACCAATCAGAAAATTAAAACACGCTTAAGTATTACAAACCAACGCCGAATTTTTTTATAGATCAGACAGTGATCGTAATTTGTAAATCAGATTGGAAATCCTCACTATTAAGTCGATTTCAACTATCATGGTGTAAAGTTATACTGTGTATGTTTGTTTCATCTTAAACCATGAAGACGACCCCGAGTTTACTGCATAGACACACAGACTGAGAGGGTTTTATATACCACCGTACAGTACTTGATAGAGGATAATGAAAAACTTGGATAGCTTCAAAAGTACCATCATTCATAGTAAAAACTTACACTGAGTCAGAACTTCGAATTGTATGACTCAAAATAGAAAATGTGAAGATGAAATGATTGAAAAAAGAAAAAGACTGACACAATATTAGGCTGATCTCCTGTCGATGATCAGGTAATTTCCCCCCTGACTACCTGCCCTTAATGAGATGCCCCAACTATGAATTAATAATTGTAAATATTTCTTCTTTCGATAACACGGTATGTGGCGTTTATGTTCGGTAGTGTCCAATACGTAGCTTGTTGTTACCTCCAAACCACCACCACAGGTCAGGTTGGAGACTGACCCCCTCCCACTGCCCTCCCCTCACCAACACACACAGGTATCTATCTATCTTTCAGGCACTAGACAGAACGATCCCTGCCGACCCATTTTGAATATAAGTAAAACATTGACACGCGAACCACAGCTTGATATCTGTGGGTGTCAAGGGCGAGGAGGGGGGGGGGGGCCACCCCACACCCGGCTAAAGCTGTAACTGTCACCACTTGAAGCTGTAAACATCGACACACACACAAACACAAGCGCTAAAGCTGGCTGTACTTGTTTAGCTAGGGTTACGATAACTGTGAACGAATAGTCAAATTTATGTTTGGGCTCGCTCAAAAACGAGACAGGTAGATGGAGGATTTCAAGCGCTCGACAAACGACAAGAATGATATATCTCAACGACAAGGATGACAAAATTTATACCCGTTGATGAACACCGCTCGATCAACGACAGGTAATATAAATACCAATCACTTTCTCAACGACAAGGATTAATATCTATCGCTCGATGATACGACGAGAAAAATCACAATATCAAACGGAGGGAAGACCAATCATTCTCACCCAAGGTACTGGGACCCCACCAGCGGCTTTAGCTAACAATTGAAGCAGGTGGTAAAGGTTCATACACTAATACAGAAGAATTTAACATTAACATCCCACGTAAATGAACGAGAATATATAATAATAATAATAATAATAATAATAATAATAATAATAGTAATAATAGTAATAATAGTAATAATAATAATAATAATAATAGTAATAATAGTAATAATAATAATAATAATAGTAATACTAGTAATAATAATAATAATAATAATAATAATAATAATAATAATAATAATAATAATAATAATAATAATAATAATAATAATAATAATAATAAACGGTTTATTAATAGAGTTGCAGCCGGTGGCTGAAAATATACAGACTTACATTTGATTTAGACATAATGATATAATATATACAGAAATAGGTGCAACCTTACATGAATACATCAAATCCAAATTCACATTGTATTAGCCAAAATAATATTCGCCAGTTATATATTCGCCAATTAAATGTTCGTCAAGTCAATGTTCGCCATATGTATATTCGCCAGTTGTATTAATCGTCATTTCAATATTCGCCAATTGATTCATTTCGTAGTTTCATAACCTAATTTTTCGGTATAATTTCCTCTCTGTTAACGCTAATGGCATCAGAACAAGCACTTACCTACCCGGGCATAATTCTCCTAATTATATATCAACCTAACTTCCTGACAAAAAAAAAACACGATCAGTTACGATAATTAGTTAATTTCCTCTCCAATGATGAAGACTTTTTAGAGCAGAACCAGACAAAATTGACTAGAAATTTGTTTTAGATAAAGCTAGACATATTGGTAGATTTTGTTTACTATAAAAAGCAATCAGAACATTCTGAAAGATTTCCTATACTACAATAAAGTAATCAGAAGATAGTGGTAGAGTTTCCATTCTCAAAATCATAAAAAAAAAAAATTCAGAACATATTGATATATTCTTTGTCCTTTGAAAACAATCAGAACATAGGTTTTCTTAAATATAAAAACAATTAGAAGACAATCATAATGATTTGTTTTTCGATTTCTGTACCCCATGAGACACAGTTAGCGTTATACATAGGAGTTTGCCACCATATAAAACTGGGTCTAGATTGTGAAAGGTCTTACGTTACATATTCGGCATAAAGTGTAACTCCCCATTTTTATCTTCCATACGATCATCAAATAAATCTCTAAGCAAAGTCTGTATGTATCTGTAGTTTCTATCTTCCATTTATTCATAGTTTCTGTAAAATATAATGTTAGCAAGGGTTTGTTTATCATTAATCTAAAGCTTTAACTGACAGGGTAAACGTTCCTCTACTGCACTTATGACGATCAAGTGTTAGTTGTAAGTGGTATCGAGGTTTTAAAAAGGATTATATTCGTCATAAAAGCCTTTTATATACGGGATGTTTCATTGGCAATCAGCCATAAACTCTTAACGCGTGAACACCAACACTTACACATCTTTTATTGTACTAGCTAAGTGTTATTGTCAAGAGCTTCTGAAAATATGAATTCTTTACGAGTAATAAGAATCTTCTCCAGCCCGGTGTAGACTCTTCCTGTGACCTGTTTAATGATCTTTTAATGATCAACACCCGGAGGAAAAATGGTAAAAGACAACGTAAATCAAAGAAACTCTCGGTTACGTTGTGACAACACTTCATGTGTAACAACCTGTACAGTTGCGGAAATGCATTCCTACACCCCTGTGGTAGCCCGTGTCTCCAAACGGCACCTTTGCAGTATAGTAGTATCAATATTAATGAATGAATGGGTATTGGTCATGTAACGACGGACGTGATTGGTGGATAAGTTTGCTATAGGTCATATAGATTGGCCGTTTGGTGACACTGGTTACCACAAGGGGTGTAGGAACACACTTCCGCAACTGTACATGCCCAGGAGTTCCTATACTGAGATTTTGAGCAAAATCGCTGAGCTATTTTCTCTCAGACTTGGAATTTATTGGGTTTAATTAATTAAGTATTTCCAGAATAACACAAAAACTACAAAAAAGCCCTAAGAAAACCATAGTTGGCAAGTAATTAGCATTGAAATTTTTCATTAAAATATTCCAAGTGTAATTAGGACCACTCATTACCCCGCTATAATTTTGTTTTTACCATAATTTCTTAATTAGCATGCTCAGGAGTATATAGACAATGCTGATATACAAACTAATGTACTGTACATTCAACATAAAAATGTTCTAATTCCCTGGACTGGTGGCATTCACAATGATCATTGACTGAGGCCATGTTCATTTGGTATGGTTGGTACTTCTGATTGTTTGATGCATTGCGTAATCAGTACGATATATACTGTAAATCACATATAGTTAATACAGAGAAATTAACAGGACTCACCCGCGTAAATGAGTGTTGTTCAGAACTCTTGGTCAGGTGTGCCATATTGTATAACACAGTAAAGGTGCAGCAAAATTTTGTTTTTGTTGACTGTATACACAGACAATGCAAGTAACAGACAATGAGTACCAGTAATTTTCTTCTTCAAGGTAAAATTTTGATGTAGGTTTTAAACTGTTATTATTATTAAAGTTCCATATGTTTCTGAACTAATGTAAAATTTAAACCACAGGAGAGAGAGTGGGGAGAGCAGATTCTTTCTGGTGTGCTTGTGCTGACCGCCGGTGTGGTGCCCAAGTCCTTCGTCCAGCGCCCTCTCTGTGCTGCTGAATAGTCTGTGTTCATGGACTGAAGTTGGTGTCTTCGTGGATTGCTCCCGTGTTGTGATCTGTGGGGAAGGACACCGCTACTCTAGACAGTGGAGTTCAAATAGTCCACAAATAGAAAATGACTTCTACCGTATATGAATCCTGTATATGAATGATATCACCCACATGACTCTGACCTATGTATACTATCAATTAATATGATGTATTTCTTTGTGTATGAACCTCTGTCCTGCGTGGCAGTGAGAAGCGATAGCACCCTCAGTATCAAGATCTGACTGAATTACTCAGAATAGGCACTCTGTACTCCAAGCTTTGCCAATAAATTTGTTAACCGTTTAGCTCCCTCGCCCTTAACCGCTCCCTCGTCCTCCACACCCCACCCTCGTCTTTCACACCCCCACCCCCACCCTCGCCCTCCACACCCTCGCCCTCCACACCCTCGCCCTCCACACCCTCGCCCATCACAACCAGCCCTACACATCCACACCTTAGCGCTCAACCTCTACACCACACCGTCGCCCTCACACCCCACCCTTGCCCTCCACACTCTAACCCTCGCCATCAATACCCCAACCCTCGCCGGCTATACCCCACCCTCGGCCTCCACAACCCAGCCCTCAGCCTCTCAACCTCCACACCACACCACACCCTAAACCTTCACACACCACGCTCGCCCTCCACATTCTAACCAAACCCTCTACACCCCACCCTCGCCTTCCACAACCCACTCTAACCTTCTACACCCCACCCTAACCATCTGCATTCCACCCTCACTTTCCACACACTATCCTAGCCCTAGACACCCCACCCTTTCCCTCAGCACCCCACGCTCTCCCTTAACACCCCACCCTCGCCCTCCACACCCCACCGTCGCCCTCCACACCCCACCGTCGCCCTCCACACCCCACCGTCGCCCTCCCACCCCACCTCACCATCCACACCCCACCCTCGCCCTCCACACCCCACCCCCAGCATTCGCACCGCACCCTCACCATCTACACCTCACCCTCACCAGGAACTGCGTAATGTCACCAGGAGCTGTGTGATGCTACAAGGAGCTGTGTGATACCACCAGGCGCTGAGTGATGCCACCAGGAGCTGTGTGGTGCCACCTGGGGCTGTGTGAGTTCACCAGAGCCTGTGTGAGTTCCCCAGGAGGTGTGTGATGCCACCAGCGGCTGTGTGATGCGACCAGAAGCTGTGTAATACCACCAGGGGCTGTGTCATGCCACCAGCAGCTGTGTTATTCCAACAGGGGCTGCTCGATGTAACCAGCAGCTGTGTGATGCCACCAGGGGCTGTGTGATGCCACCATGAGCTGTGTGATGCCACCAGGAGCTATGTGATGTTACCAGGAACTGTGTGATGTCACCAGATGCTGTTTCATGCCACCAGGAGCTGTGTAATGCCACAAGGAACTGTGATGTAACCAGGTGCTGTGTGATGCCACCAGGAGCTGCGTAATTCCACCAGGAGCTGTGTGAGTCCATTCGGAGCTATGTGAGTCCAGAAGGATCTGAGCAAGTCCACCAGGAGCTGAGTGATGCTACCAGGAGCTGTGTGATTCCAACAACGGCTGGGTGAGGCCACCAGATTCTGTATAAGTCCACCGGAAGCAGTGTGATACCACCAGGAATTGTGTGATACCACCAGGAATTGTGTGATGCCACCAGAAGCTGTGTGATGCCACCAGAAACTGTCTGATAGCACCAGGAGCGGTGTGATGCCACCAGGATCTGTGTGATGCCACCAGGGGCTGTGTAATGCCACCAAAGGCTGCGTGACTTCACCAGGAGCTGTGCAATGCCACAAGGAACTGTGATGTAACCAGGTGCTGTGTGATGCCACCAGGAGCTGCGTAATTCCACCAGGAGCTGTGTGAGTCCATTCGGAGCTATGTGAGTCCAGAAGGATCTGAGCAAGTCCACCAGGAGCTGAGTGATGCTACCAGGAGCTGTGTGATTCCAACAACGGCTGGGTGAGGCCACCAGATTCTGTATAAGTCCACCGGAAGCAGTGTGATACCACCAGGAATTGTGTGATGCCACCAGAAGCTGTGTGATGCCACCAGAAACTGTCTGATAGCACCAGGAGCGGTGTGATGCCACCAGGATCTGTGTGATGCCACCAGGGGCTGTGTAATGCCACCAAAGGCTGCGTGACTTCACCAGGAGCTGTGCAATACTGCAACGAGCTGTGTTCCCAGGATATGTGTGTGGTCCAATGGTGGGCACGGTTCCGCTAATCCACTAACCGCTAATTAGCAAAGCTTACTTTCTCGTTAGTGGATTAGCGTTTTCGCTAACTTTGGAAACCATTAACGGACAAATTAGCTTCCACTAAATTCAGTTCCGCTAACAAAATTTATACATGTTTGTTCCTGTCTGTTGTAAGCGTGTGACGCCGCGACGCGTGTCTCCAACAGACAGTCAGGCACGCTTGGCTGACTGCGTGTTAGAACGTGCAAAGATATCTTTAGGGCCAAGAGAGCCACCCTGTCAGATGGCAACTTTGAGAGGCTGATGTTTATGAAGGGCAACCAGCACCACGTCAAGGCAATGGAGAAGGCCCACCCACAGCAGTCGGAGTGAATGGAATTTTTCGAATATTAAATTTGAAATTAGCATTGAAAAAGTCCGAAGCATTGGAAAAGTCCTAAAAATATTCCAAGCCTCATTAAGGCCACTAATTACCCCCAATCGAAAGCCTTATAGGATTTTTGGCCAAAAATACTTTTTCTCTCTGAACTAAAATTTAATGTGCCTAACTATTTAAGTACATCCAGAATAATACACAAGCACCAAGAAATGACCTCGAAAACCCGTAAGTGGCGAGTAATTAGCATTGCAAAAGTAATTAAAATATTCTAAAAATCATTTGAACATTTTCTAAAAGCCATTTGAACAAGTTATAATCAATATATCAAATTTTGGTTAACAGATCCTTAAGCAGCATGTTCAGGAGTACCTATACTGCGATTTTGAGCAAAATCTAATTTTGGACGAAATTCCAAAAATTGTAAGGCTTACCCCTTACAGAATTTTTGGCCAAAAATACTTTTTCTCTCTGAACTAAAATTTAATGTGCCTAACTATTTAAGTACATCCAGAATAATACACAAGCACCAAGAAATGACCTCGAAAACCCATAAGTGGCGAGTAATTAGCATTGCAAAAGTAATTAAAATATTCTAAAAATCATTTGAACATTTTCTAAAAGCCATTTGAACAAGTTATAATCAAGATATCAAATTTTGGTTAACAGATCCTTAAGCAGCATGTTCAGGAGTACCTATACTGCGATTTTGAGCAAAATCTAATTTTGGACGAAATTCCAAAAATTGTAAGGCTTACCCCTTACAGAATTTTTGGCCAAAAATACTTTTTCTCTCTGAACTAAAATTTAATGTGCCTAACTATTTAAGTACATCCAGAATAATACACAAGCACCAAGAAATGACCTCGAAAACCCATAAGTGGCGAGTAATTAGCATTGCAAAAGTAATTAAAATATTCTAAAAATCATTTGAACATTTTCTAAAAGCCATTTGAACAAGTTATAATCAAGATATCAAATTTTGGTTAACAGATCCTTAAGCAGCATGTTCAGGAGTACCTATACTGCGATTTTGAGCAAAATCTAATTTTGGACGAAATTCCAAAAAATTGCAAGGCTTACCCCTTACAGAATTTTTGGCCAAAAATACTTTTTCTCTCTGAACTAAAATTTAATGTGCCTAACTATTTAAGTACATCCAGAATAATACACAAGGATCAAGAAATGACCTCGAAAACCCATAAGTGGCGAGTAATTAGCATTGCAAAAGTAATTAAAATATTCTAAAAATCATTTGAACATTTTCTAAAAGCCATTTGAACAAGTTATAATCAAGATATTAAATTTTGGTTAACAGATCCTTAAGCAACATGTTCAGGAGTACCTATACTGCGATTTTGAGCAAAATCTAATTTTGGACGAAATTCCAAAAAATTGCAAGGCTTACCCCTTACAGAATTTTTGGCCAAAATATTTTTTCTCAGAACTAAATTTTTAATGTGCCTAACTATTTAAGTACATCCAGAAGTGCCGGAACGACAGGTCCA
>NW_024745073.1:3794253-3810208 GCF_018991925.1 Homarus americanus
CTATGATAATCTACCAGGGCGGCTGAGCCGCCCCTTCCCTGCCTTTGTCGGGATGAGGCAAGGTTAACTGACCTCTGAAGTTTGACCTCGCATAACATAATCCCACTGAGACTGGCCAGCGGCCAGAGCCGCCAGCCGCCAGGCAAATAGTAACCTGGAACAACTTGATTAGTTGGAGATCAAGATTCAAGCTGTCCAGACTACTCACAGACACCAGTGACCAGGCCACTTCAGTCCGAGTCAGTCATCTCCAAAAGTGTGGTGCAGTGGCAACAACTTCAACAGCTGGCTATCCTGCTAAACAGTAAGTTGAAACTGTCTTATTATTTTTATAATGTATGTAGTTATTTGATTTCTCTTGTACTCTGTCTATAATGCTGTACACAGGGATATACCTTAGCGAGTCTTTGTTTCAATCTTAGTGCTTCTCGTCATTTCGTCAAGTTTTATCATACGTGTGTTACGATGTGTACTAGTGGACGTATGTACTGCGTGAGTGTGTACTAGTGGACGTATGTACTGCGTGAGTGTGTACTAGTGATTGTATTTTTTTCAACAATAATTTGATATATGTTTTGTAGAATATATTTGGTTATGTATCCATTACAGTAAAAGCTAATCTCCAGTTTCACAATGTAGTAATGGGTTACTGTACCTACCTTAGCTTATCAAAACTTTCAAGGGGGCGTACATCTAAAGGCTTGCCTAGGGCGCCAAATCATCTTGCACCGGCCCTGGCAGGAGGTGAAAAGTGGCATGTAGTAAGTGGCCTGGAATGTAATATCAGGATATATAAGTTCTGCCTTCATTTCCATTTTCTTATATAATGATAGAAAATGATCCTTTGGGCGAGAACATGATGGGGTAACACTACTAATTCTTTCACCTTGAATTTTATTTATTTAAATTTTATTGATCTTTTCAACACTTATCAGCTTCCTATCCGTTCGGATAGTATGTCTGGTAAAGGTGTAGTTTAGGGCTAACACCAGAAGTTTTTTGTACAAATCGTTCAATTTTGTTCTACACACTAATAGCATGCTAATTAACACAGAACCCACGCCTTGAAATTCTGGGGTTTCTTCTTAACTTTGTCGACCGCAGAATGGATCATGTATAAGGGTCTCCTTACATTCCTAGAGACACTTGGGTTTGGTCTTGGGTATATATTTATCGATCAAATGGTTCACTTTACTGGCTATGATATTCAGCGTAGTGTCTGTGTTCTTGTACCTTAATAAGTCAGTCCAGTGGATACCCCTCATCTCCTCCCTCATCCCGTTGTAATGTCCCTTGTAATACTTGCATCTTGGCTTGTTTTTGTCGTGAAGTAAGTAACAGTTAAATCTGAATGACAACATTCCATAGTGGCTGGTGCCAACTGGGGCTAGATGTTCCAGTTTGGCCACCATACCCTCCTCGTTTGTTATGATGAGGTCCAGTGGCTTGGGTGTTTGCTCCCCTCTGTAATGTGTCGGGTCTTTAACATAATTGGAACAGAAAATTATCTCTCAGAGTTTCCACAAAAAGAGTAGCGGGGTTATTTAATTTATTTGGCGTGAACTCATTTCTCCACTCGATGTCTTTTTACTTTTATCCTCTTCACCACTGATCGGCTCATTAGCCGCTTGGGCGATCGGTCACGTCTCTGTTACGCACTGTTGGCAAGTACTGGGCATGCACCGGCTCCTGAATGTACCTGAACCCGCTCCAGTGTTGGCCAAGTCTGGTCTTGAAAGAGCTCACACTCGGTGCCGTCACAACACTTTCTGGTAAATTGTTCCAAGAGTTCACAACTCTCACTCCGAAAAAAGTTTGCCCTCACAGTTTTCTGGACTTGCGGCTTCGTCAATCTTGAGCTGTGACCCCTTGTGGGGCGAGCATCCGCCAGCTCCAAGTAAGGACACTCGACTGAGTAGTGCCCCTTGAGATGCTTATACACCTCTATTAGGTCACCCCTTGCCATCTGTAGTATAAGCTAGGCAAGTTCAGGCGCTCCAATCTCTCAGGGTAGCTGAGGTGCCATAGTTGAAGTCCCCCATAATAAGGAGGTGGCTTGGGTTGAGCATCGCTGCGTTATCTTATTAAGGCTCTTAAGTTCCTTTCGTTTGGTAAGCTACAATAAGTAAGTCTCCTCCCTTTAATTTAATTTTAAACCACTTGGATTCTTCAAAACCATCCTCTCCCTGTACCCTCGCCTGGTTGGCTCTAAGGTTTTGCCTAGCATAGATAACCACACCCCTCTCGCAAGATTCTTGGGAAAGGTTCGTAAATAAGTCATATCCGTCAATACTGAACTCACATTCCTCTGGGTCGATTCTCCTATTCTTGTACAACCGTTCTACAACACCCACTATATCGGGTTGGTGTACCTTCAGTAGTGTTTCAAACTCCTCTCTCTTATCAAGGAACGTGTCAGTATTAGTGTACATGACATTCAAGCCAGAATTTGTTGCATTCCTTGATTGTATCTCCCCAACCTGCATTGTCTCCCCACCTAATCATCTGTCTTGCTTCCTCGTCCAACATTCTCCTCCCCATCAGTTTATCCCTCACCTATCCTCTGCCTCACCAACTTCCAATCCCTCTCTTCCCCATTCGCACCCCTTTTCTCTATTCCTAATTCCTTTCTCCCACATAATCCTCACCCCTTTCCCCATCCTATCTCTCCCCCTTAATCCTCCCGAACCTTCTCCCATTAACCTTGTCTACTGCAAACAGGTGAAGAAATTCCACACATCTCAACGCCACAACAAAATTAAGATTAATCGGTAACCCCCCCCCCCCAGGCGTACGTACACACACACATACACACACACAGTCTGGGCCTGTCTCATTGGCGGAAGAAATTACCCGCGTAATCCAGCGCTCTTGATTGGCTGAAATTATCCGCGCATTCCAACACAGCTGATTGGCAGAGAGGTTTTCCCGCACTGACATTTTGTTATTGATCTCTTTAAAGAAATAATACGTCCATGAGATGAAGTCGAACCACTATTGTGTCTGGGAGAAGAATTAGTCTTTCCTTCACATTTCGAGGACATGTTTTATGTGGAGAACTGTTTTTTTCTAGTGTTGAAAGACGTAAGGTTTTGTACAGGTGGCGGGGATTTACTCTCCTCAAGGGTAAGAGGATGTTAGTGGAGCAATTTATTCATCCATGGATTTGAATATATTATTGAAGTGTATTAAAATAAAATAAAATACAATGTTACATACGTGTTTAAAATGAAAGAATAAATATCAGTAAACAAGAAATATATATAAGAAATTGTTGGATATTGAACTAATAAAGAAACAATTTATAACAACTTGACAACTTGAAAACTTACAAATTAAAAAAAAAACACAAACAGACTCTTCCTCTGTGTGCTCCACAACACAGACACAAAGACACAAGGTGAACCTTCAGAGACGAACAAATATAAAGAAACCACAAACAGTCTCAAACTTTACGAAACATTCAGGAAACAAACTGAGAAAACTAACCTGTACCTATTACACGGTGAATAAACATTAACAAGACATAATTATTACTGATTACTCCCTAGTTAAATCCCTGATGCGGGTTATTAATCACTGTATTGTATAACATTAGTGACTGGCCATGATGACTTGTATACCACAACCCAAACACACGACAACATTATTATTATTCCATCACAAAATTCCAAGGTGAACTACGTGGAAATATGCGACAAACTTGACGGCAGCTTCATCAACTTGTTACAGACTTTTATCTTTCTGTCTTGGTAATTAACACAACTTACGATAAAAGACGTGATATACTGATATTGAGAAAAACAGCTTCCGAAATATCAGTACTGGAGGCATTTGCTTCGTAAAAAAAAAAAAAAAAAAATTAGTTCCTCTCCGATCCTCAGTGTCAATAATATGAAACATCAGTATGTGGTATATCATGGCGTTTATAATAATGATGATGATGATGATGATGAGGAGGAGGGGGAGGAGGAGGAGGAGGAGGAAGGGTATAGTAATCAAGGGACAGCTGGTATCAAGATGCTTTAGTCATGTTCTCCCTGAAAATTACCTTCATCACTATCATCATTACTATCACCACCACCACAACAACCGTCACCGTCATCACAACTTTCACCACCACCACCTTCACCATCACCACCGCAACGCTCAAGACCACCACCACCACCACCACCAGCCAGACAAGTTATCTCAGAGCTAAGTCACTGCCCTTCTCTTGCACCGTCTCTGCCTTAAGGCTATTCTCTGCTCCATATGGCAGTAAACACGTTATTTTAGCTGACGGTTTATGATCTTGTGAGTTGTGAGTCTCGTGGAAGGATGTAGAATGAGGGTAAGGTAGAGAGAGAGAGAGAGAGAGAGAGAGAGAGAGAGAGAGAGAGAGAGAGAGAGAATATTACTTTTAACAATTTGAAGAAGTAAAAACACGAAGTAAAATAACACGAACATAATTATAAAAGTTAACAAAATAACCCCTCCAAAAGTCGATAAGTTAATTACAGTTAAATACAGTGGTAGACAAGTTAATTAATTAGTTACAGTATTCGACAAGGATATTGATTGCAGTATTCGACATGCAAGTTAATCTTAAGAGTATACGTGCATATTAATTACAGTAATTGATAAATAAGTTAAGGGTAAAAAAAACAAGTAGATAATTAATATGTTAAATTACAAATAACTCATCAAGTATTAAGTAATTACACTTACATCTTCATCCATCACACTTACCTACACTCATTATTCCCACCCTATACCCCTATACCCCCCCACACACACACACACACACACACACCTACACGTCCTCTCTGATATTTACACACTCTCTCTCTCTCTCTCTCCACCCACGCATATACCCACACGCCCACGCCCACATGACAGCAAGGACACGGAATCACTTCTTCTTCAATATTTACATAAGTGAGTGGGTGGACACTCCAAAAAGGGGACCTGTACAACCCTGAGGACGAGGCTACCATGCACGACCCTAACTACCTATTAAGTGGGTTGGAGGAGGGGGGCTGGTCTGGTCAGTTAAGTGATTAGGTGGTCTAGTCATTTAGATATTAGGTGGTCTGGTCAGTTAGGTGATTAGGTAATCTTCTGTTCAGGTGATTAGGTTAACGACACTTGGTTCTTAATGAGGAATAGCACTGACTTATTTATCTTTGGACAAGACTAATCATAGGGGTGGGGATGACAGGGGATGACGGTGAAGGGGTCAGGGGTGGGGTTGAAGGGGTGGCGGTGAGGGGGTGGGGATTGGGTGAGGGAGGGGTGGTGAGGGGTGGGGGATTGGGTGAGGGAGGGGTGGCGGTGGGGAAGACGATGAGGGGATTGGGTGAGGGGGGTGGCGGGGGGTGGGGTGGCGGTGAGGGGTGGGATGAGGGAGTCATTAAAACTTCCTCTTGTCCATTACATAATACTATTACATGACACCACCAGTACAGCAGCCAGCGCCCTGACACCACCGGCACAGCAGCCAGCCCTGACACCACTAGCACAGCAGCCAGCCACACCACCGGCACAGCAGCCAGCCCTGACACCAGCACAACGACCAGCCTTGATACCACAGCAGCCAGCCCTGACACCACCAGCGCAGCAGCCCCTGACACCACCGGCACAGCAGCCAGCCCTGACACCACCGGCACAGCAGCCAGCCCTGACACCACCAGCGCAGCAGCCAGCCCCTGACACCACCGGCACAGCAGCCAGCCCTGACACCACCAGCGCAGCAGCCAGCCCTGACACCACTAGCACAGCAGCCAGCCCTGACACACCGGCACAGCAGCCAGCCCTGACACCAGCACACAACGACCAGCCTTGACACCAGTACAGCAGCCAGCCCCTGACACCACCAGCGCAGCAGCCAGCCCTGACACCAGCACAACGACCAGCCTTGATACCAGTGCAGCAGCCAGCCCTGACACCACTAGCACAGCAATCAGCCCTGACACCACCGGCACAGCAGCCAGCCCTGACACCACTAGCACAGCAGCCAGCCATGACACCACCCATCATCAACCGTGACCTCATCTCCTTAAGTAAAGAACAGTTTGGCCAAAATCGGCGGCGGTGTTGTGTTGAAATGTAAATCCTTAGTGATTACCGCGGCACGATGTTGAGGTGTCCATGGAGACGGCTTATCGTAGCGTCTGGCCGGGACAATACCTCCCTCCATCCCTATCACGCCGGGTTGACACACCTCCTCCTCCCTCCATCCCTACCACGCCGGGTTGACACACTCCTCCCTCCCTCCCTTCATTCGTACCACGCTGGGCTAACACACTCATTCCTTCCCTCCTCCTCCCTCCCTCCTTCCTCCATCCCTCCATCCCTAACACGCCAGGCTGACACACTCAATCCCTCCCTAACTCCCTCCTCCCTCATCCATCACGACAGGCTGACACACTCCCTCCCTCCCTGCATCCCTATCACTCCAGGCTGACACAGTCCATCCCTACCACGCCAGGCTGACACGCTCCCTCCATCCATACCACGCCAGGCTGACACGCTCCCTCCATCCCTACCACACCAAGCTGACGCACTCTCTCCCTCTCGCTGATTGTATGTCGATATTCCTTTCAATCTCTCTGTGTCTGTCTGTCTGTCTCTCACTGTCTATCTCTGTGACTGACGGAGTAACTAATCTCTCTCTCTCTCTCTCTTCCTACATATACACACGCACACACACCACACGGACACACACACACCACACGGACACACACACACACCACACGGACACACACACACACACACACGACCTCTGACCTTTTATTTCTTATCACAACAACACTCAGATCATGACCTTGTCGCCAGGCTCGTGTGTGACCCTCGATCCATCCCAGTGACCCACGAGTTATTTCTGACCTCTGACCCTAAACCATTCACTCCTGACGCTCACCATGTTAACCTGTGACTTCAGCGTCGACCTTTGAGAGCTGACCTTTGTCTAAACTCTTCAGTGACGTGGGATATTCTTTTTTTATGAGGGGGTGGAGGATAAAGGGTAGGGGGGACGAGGAAGAGAGGGAGAAGGGGAAGAAGGGAAGATTAGGGTAGGGGAGATGGGAAGGGGGGAAGAGTAGTAAGAAGAAGAGATGGGGAAGGGAACGAAGAGAGGGAAAGGGGAGAGAGGAGAAGGACCTTCTCTTCACTAACTGGAGGTCACAGGGACAAACTGTTAACATTCCTGACTGATAAGGAGGGAGCCAGGAAGCACCAGTCTGTGTGTGTGTGTGTGTGTGCGCGTGTGTGTGTGTACAACAGTAGCAGAACCTTCAATCCTCCCTTTACATAACACATTAACATACCCCCCCCCCCTATGGAAGTCTTTAAATACATATCCTCCTTTAAGTACCATTAACATTATAAACACACTATCCATTCAATATAATAATGATGGTATAACTGTATCTGAGACAACGAGTGGCCACGCCCTCGTCTGTGTGGCCTCCAGTGGCTGGCCTGTGAGACATAACGGAATCACACTACTGTACTCCCCTGGAAGGTTGGTAAACTGCTTTTGTGCTTCCACCCTGGCGCCTAATTATCTCCCCCACAGTGCAGCTGGAGCGGGGAGGACAGCTAGCTTGAGGGAAAACACGGAAGGGAAACACAGGAACCTAGGGCACCAAGGCTCTGAAGTTCCTGAATTAGTTAATCTCCAGACTCATTAAAACCTTAAACCTGCAAAGCCTCAATTTACTTGTTCTAGTGCCTAAACATTGCGAGCCATGGAGAAAGGGAATACCTGCTGTTCTCGGTTCTCGTCTATCATCTATGGAACCTGAGGAAGTCTTCAAATTATAATTGCAACTTTTATCGCAACGTATAAACATATAACTATGAAAAATAAATATATAAATAAAAAAACAACATGTAAAACAGATTAAAGATAACGGGTGGTAGAAAATACTTTATATATTAGCATTTTCTTTTTATGTTATGACGTGACATCACCCTCGTCACTGAGACACATCAATATACGTGTTACTTGTGCTCTAATATTGTCTCTAAAGGAACACATCAATGTCAATGTTACTTGATTATATTTCCCAGTTTTCAGCGAGGTGTTCAGGGCTGAGTGAAACAGCATGCGCCGCAAGAGTGAGTTCTGAAGTTTGGTGGAGTGAGCCGATACCAGCACACCCCCACACTAAATATTGGCCAGCCCCTTACCTGCTGCCTCTCAAGTGTTACCTGTGTGGTGGCCCTTACCTGCTCTCTCTCTCTCTCTCTCTCTCTCTCTCCACCGCCTAATGCCCACGTCCTCGTCCTTGTTCGTTCACACCCACGACCACGTCTTAGTTCATGCCCACGCCCTCGTCCACCCACATTCTCAGCCCTTACGCAATCGTCAACACCCTCTTCCACGCCCAGCCCCGTCCCCCTACGTCCTCGTCAGCTCCCCCCCCATCAAAGACCCTCGTTCACGCCCACACCCACATGACGTCCTCCCTTCACATGAATCGAGAGGTGTGGTTGAGGGCGTGTTTCCATGGCTCATTACACAAATTACCTTTACTTCTAGGCCACAGGTAAAATAATGTTCACCTTCCGGGTACAGTGCCGTCACCTCTCCACAGGTCAATCCATATGTGGCTTCAGAGGTCACCACCAGAGGATTCCATTTGTTGTCTAAGTCAGCAAAGGTATGAGGACTTCTTCTTCCCTGGGCAGTTTAAAGGTGTTTGGTATTCTAGATTCACCTTTGCTGTAGGTTAATAAAGGTGATGTCAGTTTCATTATCCAGGCGCATTTTGGAGAGAGAGAGAGAGAGAGAATGTGTTTGTGTGTCCACGGAAGAGAGAGAGAGAGAGAGAGAGAGAGTGTGTGTGTGTGTGTGTGTGTGTGTGTGTCCACCTAAGAATGAGTCTAAGGCTGGTAGTGGTATTTTAGAATAGGGTGCAACCATTTAGGCAGTGGGACGCCCAAGATTGTATAGGGAGGAGGCTGCAGGGTGTGAGGAATCAAGTGTGTTAAAAGCACACACACACACACACACACACACACACACACACCTGAGTCATACATGTAAACAAAGATACATATGTATTAATACGTATCCAAACCACTGTCCCCCTCCCCCCCCCACAGCAATGATAAATCCTACTTCACTATACAAGAACAAATACACAGTCCTCGTGCTCTCCCTTTCACCGTCAACAAGGACACTACACCTTCAGGAAGATACACCTTAGGATAAGTATAGGGTGCACAATAAAGTAGCTGCTGTCCGTGGCAAAATTAAAAAAAAAAAATCTTAAGGCTTTAAAAGTACATAAATCATTTAGTTGAAAAAAAAAAAAAAGCTTTTAAAACTAAGAATTTAATGGAACCGATTTTTAAGTTTTAAGATAATCGAGACAAACATGAGGTCAAGGGGTCAGTGTGAACAGAGTCATGATGCAGAACAAAGAGTGAACAAAACCACCATGCAGAACAACAGGCATGGGGAGAGGTACTTGTTCATGCACAGAGAGTGAGAGGCGACGACGGTGGAAGCAAGAATGATGCTTGACCTTTATATGGCAAAACCCTGGACAAGATCATCAAGGAGGAGGTGAGGGGGGGTTGAGAGGGGAGAGGGAGGGGGGAAGGGGGAGAAGAATAAGAGGAAGGGGAAGAAGAGGGAAGGGAGGAGAGAAAAGGAATGGGTCTGTAAAGGAGACTTGGAAAGATGGGAAGGGGTAAGTGGAAAGAAAGAAGATGGGATGGGAAAGGAGAGGAGGAGGGAGGGAAAGGAATGATTTAAAGAAGAGTGAGTAGGGGAAAACAAAGGGAGGGAGAGGGAGAAAAAAAGGAAGGAGGGAGAGGGAGAGGAAAAGAATGAAAGAGAGGGAGAGAGAGGGAGAGAGAAAGGTGACCCTTAACAAGTGACAGGGTTTTCCATTTCCTCCCTTCCCTCTCCACCCTTTGAACGAGGCCATTACTTAAAGTGGGTGGTGGCTGCTCTAAAGTGGACAAATAACGAAGTAAACAAAAGTAAACAACAAGATAAACAAAGACAAACACGATGAAAAAATAATAATAAACAACCTTATAAACAAATTAAAAAGAAAGTAAAGATAAACAAGAATATAAACAAAGTAAAACAAGTTAAATACAAGAGTGACATATACACCATGGAAAAGCAAGGTCGTCCACACACACACACACACACACACACACTCTGTTCCTGTATGCACGGTCCGGCCATCAAACTCTCACATAAACGTCTAGTGAACGTGACAAGTAGGCCAGCCAACAGGAGTGAACGCCGCGATATTCCCGAGTGTGGTCTTACATTACTAAGGAGGGTGATGGAAGGAGGAGGCATCTAACTCACCTCCACTCCCCACAAGGTTTTAGGTTAAGTTAGGTTAGGTTAGGTCGACCCCCAAAGACTCGTATTTCTGATTCAATTCTCCGTCTCCTGTTTTTTTTTTTTTCAGGAGTTTTGTGGCGGAAGTTTTTTTTTATGTTTATTTTACCGACACAAGTTTTTGTTTATTCACGTTCTTTTTTGTCGGGAATTTAAAGAAAAAATCTTTTTGTATATAGGATTTTTTTCTTTTTCTTTTATTATATTCTTCTGCTTCTTCTTTTTTCCTTTTAAGATTTATTTTCCATTTTTGTTCTTCAATGCTCTACTGTGTTGTCCTTAACCAATGATTTTTTTCTTTCTGTTTTAATTCGTGAATGTTATTTCCTCTTCTACCTTGTGTTTACTCTCTCTCTCTCTCTCTCTCTCTCTCTCTCTCTCTCTCTCTCTCTCTCTCTCTATAGCATGCCATCTGCCTTTATCTCTCTCAAGGTGGTGTTCGAGATGACAAGGAGACAGTAGGAGATACGCCTGAGAGACTCACCATCAAGTGTACTATTGTCTCGTCTCATGAGCGAGACGCCTGCCCCAGTTACGACACGTTACCAAAATGACAAATAATTCAACTCGACTCGAACTGTCTCTGGCACGGGAGTTCCTGCTTCGCCTCGCTGATTCGTGATCTCTATCGAGGGACGAGTCAAAAGGTTTGTACCATGAAAGAAGTTCGCTACTGCAGGCAGACAGAAGGTGGGCAAAGGTGCGTCTGACGGTACCGTTCATAAAAGTGTGTCACTGCCAGGATGAACGCCAGGCTCTCGTGACTGCTCGTGCTGACTCCGTGTTTACAGTACAAACCAAAGTGTTTGAGCACATATATCTACAGGAAGGCCAGGTGGAACAGACCCTCCCTCCCCCCCTCACCTCTGATATACTGTGACTGCATCTGAAGTCATCTCCAGTTTATGTGGGCAGATATCGGTGTTTAGACTGACAGAGATCGTGAAGGTTCGAAGCTTGGGAACACTCAAAGCGTCCGAGGCAAAGAAGTGCCGAAGAGTTGCTTACATTACTACTAAGACAAACTTTTTTTCTTATCTGGGTACATTGTGTCTCGTTTACTTTATCTGTTTTACCTTTTGTTCTTCTTCCTTTCCTACACCAGTTTGTTTAGGTTGTCGACGTTGTTAGAAGAGTTAAGTTATGGTTAACATCAGAAAAATCCCTTATTATAAAAATCCCAACTGACAAAAAAAAATCTTTAAAAAATATAGTAAAATAATCCCGTTAAAATGCATTATATTATTCCTTTTGTTCATAAGATAAATCCTTATTGCTTATTAGAGAGAGAGAGAGAGAGAGAGAGAGAGAGAGAGAGAGAGAGAGAGAGAGAGAAAAGTTAGCTCTACCCTTCCTGCCCTCACCCACTCAGGTCCGCCCACACCCCCAGATACCATCATGGGCGGTGGGCGGCTCACCCTCCCAATAGCTTCCCCACCACAATGATGATACACTGTGTGGGTGTGTGTCACTGGCAGTGGGCGGGGGGAGGTGGGGGGGAGAAGGAGGATGGGTGGAAAGAGGTGGAAAGAGGAGGTGAGGTAACAAGGTGGAGAGTTGGGGGATGAATGATGAAGGAGAGGGTGAAAGGTTCGGGGAGGAAGGATATGGGTGGGAGGGTGAGCATGGGTGGAAGAGAGGGTGGGAAGGGTGATGGGGTGGAGGGTTGGTGGGAGGGAAATGTGTTGGGTGGAGGGTGGTGATGGGAAGTGGGGGGCTTGGGGGGGGTGATGGAGGAGAGAAGAGGATAGAAGGAGAGAGAGAAAGATGGAGAAAGAATAGAGAAAGAGTGGAAGAGATGAAGAACACTAGGGGGATGGGATGGATAGGAAGGGCAGGAGAAGGAAAGGGGAGGGTTGAGGGAATGGGTGAGTAGCGAAGGGGAAGTAAAAATGAGAGAAGATGGGAGAGATAGAGAGATGATATAGTGGAGGGGTAGAGACAGAGGTGGAGAGATGGGGGAGAAGGTAGGAGGAAGGGGGAGAAACTGGAGGGCGGGGGGAGAGAGGAATGTGGGTGATGGGTGTGTGAGTAGGTATGTGTCGCCAAGTAGGGTGGGGGAGGTGAGGGAGGAGTAGGAGTGAAGGACAGAGGGAGAGGGGATGAGAAAGGAGAATTAGAAGAGGGAAGGGAAGAAAAGAAGTAGAAGGAGGAGGGGGTTTGAAGAAGGAGAGGATGGGAGAAGAAGAGAAGGAGGAAGAGGAGGAGGAGGAGGAGGTGGTGATAAAGTGGATGGTGGGAGATGAGAAGGGGGAGAGGAAGTAAGGAAGAGGAGATTATGAGGTGGTGGAGGTGTAGCGAGGAAGAGGTGGTGAGATGGGGAAGGAGGAAGAGGAGGAAAAGGGAAGGAGGAAGGTGAGAAGAGGGTAATGAGGAGGCGGCGAGAGAATATGTGGGGAGGAGGAGAGGGGATAAATAATTGTGGGTGGTGGGTGGGTTGGTGATTTATCCGCGTGGGCGTGCGAGTAATGCGGGCGTAGTATCAGTGTAGTAGATAATGCAGGTGAGGGCGTGGGAGACGCTAATGGCAGGGGAGGCGTGCGGCTGTCTATCATGACAGGTATATAATGCAGTCGTGGGGTGGTAGACATCAGTGGGCGTGTAGGGCGAGGAACATTAGTGGACGTGATGGGGTACTGCAGGGAGAGGGACGCTAGTGGACTAGTGGGCGTGTTTGGGCGTGTGGGGGCTTGTGAGGTGCAAGTAGCGAAATAGCCAAGTCCTCCACTTACACTCATTTGTCCTTTATGACTGTACGGTGCTGTGTGTGTGTGTGTGTGTGTGTGTGTGTGTGTGTGTGTGTGTGTGCGCTCCTTCCCTTGGCTTCTCTCTCCATCTCCCTCCACCCCTCATCTCCCTATCATTCTTCATTCCCTCTCTTTTCCATTCTCTTCTTCTCTTCTACGTCACTTTGAACCATCCATTCATCCATTCCAAGGCATTCTCTTTCCATTCTACACCCTTCTTCCCATTAGCCATCCACCCCACATTATTATCCCCTTCTTCCCTCTCCTATCCATCTTACATCACGTCTTTCCTCCCTCTTACTACTTCATTCTTCCGTCTTCCCTCTTCCATCCATCCCACATCATGCTCCCCCTTCCCTACACTATTCTTCCCCTCCATCCTATATCCTTCTCCCCTCCACATCCCATCCATCCTACATCCTTTTCCATTTCCTCCCGCTCCACACTTTCTACCTCCCCATCTTTCCTCCGCTGCGTCAGCATATATAAGGTGTGACCCATCAAAGAGATCGGAGGGCAATGCTGGCGCGGCAGAAAATTACCATAGTTCCCCACTTCTTTTCTCCATTTTCTCTGGTTGCAATTTCTCGTTTTCTTTAGGACATAACCAAAGAGAATTGGTTCGTCCTCCTCCATTAAGGCTTTATTTTGTATATTTTATTCGATATCTTGAAGGTGTTTGATATTCATGACACATATATATTTTTTTTAATTGTAAATTGTTTTTATTTTAGAATGTGATCTGAATTCCTCATTTTCTTAACACTGAACTTCTTTGTCTTGGCATTTTTTCTCTCTCATTCTTTCTCTCCATCTCGTAAATCTTCATGGTGTCAAGAAAAGGGTTCTCTGTCTCTTTTCTCTTTCTGTCTGTCTGTCTAACTCCAATATTCACTTTCAGAAGTTGTACAGATTTGACAGGAATTAAATTATCGTACTCAAGGAAGGAAATCACCGGTCTCAAGCAATGGACTGACTCAATGTTCTCAGGCGGTCGGCATCATACTAAAGGCTAAGGTGAGATCAATGTCCTAAAACACCTGGAATAAGTTATTGTCTGTGACTTTCAATATTCTTAATGTCATCTTTTTCGCAAATTTCTTAATCTTTAATTCATCATTTGCTTTTGTTTTTAATAATATTTATCAATCAATCACATCTTTCCACATTTCCTATTACTCTGTATCCTTTTTGTTATTATTTTAGCATTTTAAATTTTTTTGTCTAATTCGTCTTGTATAGTACTTTAAGAATTTAGTCAAAGGAAGAAAAATTCTATAAGTCAGTTCCCCCCGCGTAGGTAAACAATCACTGACGTCATAAAAAACAGGTGATGCTCATTTGTTTCATGATGGAGGAAGCTTGACCAATCACAAGCCTCCGCCGCCATCTTTCTGCTGACGCTATCAGTGCTGTGGCATAACTTATCACCCTGTTTGTTTGTCTCAGTCTGATATAATCAATGGCAAGGGGGGGGGGGAAGATTAGTTATCCCAATCGTAAATATTACTTTCACTTAGCGTCTACTTTTTATTTTTAGAACTTACGGCAGCCATTTAGGTCCGAAATGACAATAGAGTCGGTGAAAGAACGATAACATCAGGACAGACATTCGATTTTTTTTAATGTTGTGAATAATGGAGTAGTGATGACTGAGTCTTTGAGGTAGGGGTCTTCTCTCCCTCCCTCTCTCCCTCCCTTCCCTCCCTCCCTCCTTCTCTCCCTCCGAAAAATGATAACAACAAATATTGACATTATTACGAGAAGAAGTGGCATTCATACGAACCTCGATTCCTCAAAAAGTTATACGTTAAATTGTCCTCGTAAGTTAAAAAACAAACAAAAAAACACTAGGACTCCAAGAGGCAACAAAATTACAACATGACTCGTCTCTCTCTCTCTCTCTCTCTCATTCTATTTCACCCCCACCCTCTCTTTCATCATTTTTGCCTCTCCTAACCTTTCACTCAGAGGTATTGGTGACCAAGTGGCTTTTAGCTCCATCCTCCTGTTATAAGGCTCACTGGTTCTCTTCCGGGGCATCCCTCCACACGACCCAGCTGTGAATAGGTGCCTAACTTTAGGTGAGGATTAGAAGAAAAAGGTGATCGAGTGTAGTGACGACCAGACGGCCTCCTTGTGTACCCAAGACTTGAGTTGTAAGACTTATAGCACCCACTTTCAATCCTTCTCTCCCTATCTCTCAGGCTTTTACCCTCTCTGTTCCCTCCCTCCCTTCCTCCCTCCCTCCCTTTCCACCCTTCATCCCTCCCTCACATCAAACTCACACTTTCCTTCCTCTTTTCCATTCCCTATCCCCCTCTCCTCCCGCTCAGATAATCCTCCCAATTCTCAGGGTCATTCGGGACGATCTTTTACCCTCAGGTGTCCCAGAGAAGGTCCTGCCTAATGGCCTCCTTCGACGCCTCCTTCACCAGGGGCGTCCATATGGCACCCGGCCAGGACCTGAAGGACCTCTTAGAGACTCTGAAGCTGTGAATCCACTGGAAGGGAGGGAAGAGGGAGGTGGGGGATGGCAGCGAAGGAGGAAAAATTTATTCTACTGGGAGAGAGAAAAGAAAAGGGGAAAAGAAAGAAGGAAGAGAGGAAAACAAAGAAGGAAATAAGAGAATAGGATAAATGGAAAACATAAAGGAAATAAGAAACGAAGGGAGAAAGAGAGAGAGGAAATACAATATCTAGGGATAGGTGGATGGAGATAATGGGGAAAGAGAGGAGAGATAAAGGATGGAATCGGAGTCGAATTTTAAAGGAGAAAATGGGAAGAGAAAGTTAGAAAAGGAAGAGGGAAAGAAAATTATAATAATGCTGGTTGAGAAGC
>NW_024745073.1:3810308-3852808 GCF_018991925.1 Homarus americanus
TGTGGTGTGTGTACTGATGCTGTTGTGTCACTGTGGTGTGTGTACTGATGCTGTTGTGTCTCATATGGTGTATGTGCCTGATCTGTTTAGCTGTCACTGGTGTGCATGTGCTGATGCTGTGAGTGGCACTGTGGTGGCGTGTGCTGATGCTGCTGTGGTGGCCGCTGTGGTGTGTGTGCTACAGTGCTGTTGTGTCACTGTGGTGTGTGTGCTGATACTGTTGTGTCACTGTGGTGTGTGTGCTAGTGCTGTTGTGTCACTGTGGTGTGTGCTGATGCTGTTGTGTCACTGTGGTGTGTGTACTGATGCTGTTGTGTCACTGTGGTGTGTGTGCAATGCTGTTGTGTCACTGTGGTGTGTGTACTGATGCTGTTGTGTCACTGTGGTGTGTACTGATACTGTTTATTGTCACTGCCAGGTGTAATATACTGATGCTGTGAGTGGTACTGTGGTGTGTGTCCCTGATACTGTAGTGGCACTGTAATTGTGTCGCAATGCACTGTTGTATCACTGTGGTGTGTATGATACTGTATTGGCACCTTAAACATGCTAATGCTATAATTATCACTGTAATTATAATAATACTGATACTGTTATTAATCACTGTGGTATGTGTACTGATACTGTTGTGTCACTGTAATTGTATGTACACAATCTATTGTGTCACTGTAGTGTGTGTACTGATGCACTGTTGTGTGTCACTGTGGTATGTCTGTTGTATCACTGTATAGGGTAATAATAATACTGATACTGTTGTGTCACTGTAATTGTGTATGCTGATACTGTAGTGGCACTGTGGTGTGTATACTAGTACTGTTGTGTCTTTGTGTGTGTGTGCCCCCAACACTGTAAGTAGCTGTGGTGTGTGTACACTGATACTGTAGTGGCACTGTAGTGTGTGTGCCTGATGCTGTTGTGTCACTGTGGTGTGTGTACTGAAGTGCTGTTGTATCACTGTGGTGTGTGTGCTGATACTGTTGTGTCACTGTGGTGTGTACAATCACTGTAGATGTCACTGTGGTGTATTACTGATGCTATTTGTGTCACTGTGGTGTGTGTACTGATACTGTTGTGTCCACTGTGGTGTGTGTGTACTGATACTGTTGTGTCACTGTGGTGTAATATTACTGATACTGTTGTGTCACTGTGGTGTAGCCATACTGATACTGTTGTGTCACTGTGGTGTGTACTGATACTGTTGTGTGTGTCACTGTGGTGTGTGTACTGATACTGTTATTGTCACTGTGGTGTAATATGCTGATACTGTTTGTGTCACTATGGTGTGTGTACTGATACTGTAAGTGGAACTGTAGTGTGTGTGCTATTTCTTAGTAGCACTGTAATTGTGTGTACCTGATACTGTTGTGTGTCACTGGTGTGTGTACTGATACTGTTGTTGTGTCTGCCAGTGTGTGTGCACTGATACTGTTGTGTCACTGTGGTGTGTGTGCTGATGCTGTTGTCACTGTGGTGTGTGTACTGATACTGTTGTGTCACTGTGGTGTGTATGATGCTGTTGTGTCACTGTGGGTGTGTGTGCTGATACTGTAGTGGCACTGTGGTGGTGTGCTGATGCTGTTTGTGTCACTGTGGTGTGTGTGCCCCAATCTGTTGTGTCCCTTGTAGTTGTGTGTGCCTGATGCTGTAATTGGGACTGTAATTGTGTGTGCTGATGCTGTGGTAACTGTGGTGTGTGTGCTGATATGTTGTGTCTGCTGTGGTGTGTGTGCTGATGCCATGTGGTGGCTGTGGTGTGTGTGCTGATGCTGTGGTGGTGCTGTGGTGTGTGCTGATGCTGTTGTGTCCACTGTGGTGTGTGTGCTGATGCTGTAGTGGGAACTGTGGTGTGTGTGCGTACTGTTGTGTCACTGTGGTGTGTGTGCTGATGCTGTTGTGTCATGGTGTGTGTGTGCACAGTGCTGTTGTGTCACTTGTGGTGTGTGTGCTGATGCTGTTGTTGTGTGTCACTGTGGTGTGTGTGCTGATACTGTTGTGTCACTGTGGTGTGTGCTGATGCACAAGCAGTGGGACTATGGTGTGTGTGCACGTGCTGTGTGGTGGCACTGTGGTGTGTGTGCTGTTCTGTTGTGTCACTGTGGTGTGTGTGCTGATGCTGTTGTGTCACTGTGAATTTGTGTGTACTGATACTGTTGTGTCACTGTGGTGTGTGTGCCTGATGCTGTTGTGTCCTTAGCCAATTGTATTATTACTGATACTGTTGTGTCACTGTGGTGTGTGTACTGATACTTTCTTGTGTCACTGTAGACATGTGTACTGATACTGTTGTGTCACTGTGGTGTGTGTACTGATTACTGTTGTGCTCACTTATGGTGTGTACTGATACTGTGTCTCACTGTGGTGTGTGTGCTAAATACTGTTGTGTCACTGTAATTGTGTGTGCACAATGCTATTTGTTATCACTGTAGGTGTGTGTACTGTCTGTTGTGTCCTGTGGTGTGTGTGTACTGATGCTGTTGTGTCACTGTGGTGTGTGTGCTGATACTGTTGTGTCACTGTGGTGTGTGTGCTGATGCTGTTGTGTCACTTGTGGTGTGTGTGCTAGTGCTGTTGTGTCACTGTGGTGTGTGTGTGCTGTGCTGTGGTGGCATGGTGTGTGTGCTGATGCTGTGGTAACTGTGGTGTGTGTGTGATGCTGTTGTGTCACTGCTGTGGTGTGTGTACTGATACTGTTGTGTCACTGTGGTGTGTACTGATACTGTAGTGGTGCATGGTGTGTGTGCTGATGCTGTGTGGCACTGTGGTGTGTGCTGATGCTGTTGTGTCCTTGTGGTGTGTGTACTGATGCCAGCAGGTGGCACTGTGGTGTGTTCAATGCTGATGCTGTTTGTGTCACTTGTGGTGTATGTGCTGATACTGTTGTGTCACTGTGGTGTGTGTGCACTGATGCTGTTGTGTCACTGTGGTGTGTGTGCCCAGTGCTGTTGTGTCACTGTGGTGTGTGTGCTGATGCTGTTTGTGTCACTGTGGTGTGTGTGTGCTGATGCTGTTTGTGTCACTGTGGTGTGTGTGCTGATGCTGTTGTGTCACTGTGGTGTGTGTGCTGATACTGTTGTGTCTTTCCATGAGGGTGTGTGTGCTATTGGTGCTGTTGTGGCACTTAATGGTGGCTGTGTGCTGTTTTGTTTGTGTCCTTTCTTGGGTGTGTGTACTGATGCTGTAGTGGCACTGTGGTGTGTGTGCTGATACTGTTGTGTCACTGTGGTGTGTACTGATGCTGTTGTGGCACTGTGGTGTGTGTACTGATGCTGTGAGTGGCACTGTGAACTGTGTACTGATGCTGTTGTGTATCACTGTGGTGGCTGTCTGTGCCTGTTGTGTCACTGTGGTGTGTGTACTGATACTGTTTGTGTCACTGTGGGTGTGTACTGATGCTGTGTCACTGTGGTGTGTGTACTGTGCTGCCAACAGTGGCACTGTGGTGTGTGTGTGCTGATGCTGTTGGCATCACTGTGGTGTGTGTACTGAGTACTGTTGTGTCTGTGGTGTGTGTGCTGATGCTGTGAGTGGCACTGTGGTGTGTGTGCTGATGCTGTTGTGTCTTTCCTTGGTGTGTGTGCTGATACTGTGGTGGTACTGTGGTGTGTGTGCTGATACTGTTGTGTCACTGTGGTGTGTGTACTGATGCTGTTGTGTCACTGTGGTGTGTGTGCTGATACTGTTGTGTCATGTGGTGTGTGTACAATGCTGTTGTGGCACTGTGGTGTATGTGCAGCCACTGTGGTGGTACTGTGGTGTGTGTGCACTGATGCTGTTGTTGTGTCACTGTGGTTGTGTGCTGATGCTGTTGTGGCTGTGGTGTGTGTGCTGATGCTGTAGTGGGTACTGGCCAGTTGTGTGTGTGCTGATGTATTTGTGTGTCCTTGGTTGTGTGTGCTGATGCATGGTGGCACTGTGGTGTCATGTACTGGCGATGCTGTTGTGTGTGGTGTGTGTACTGAATGCTGTTGTGTCACTGTGGTGTGTGTGCTGATGCTGTGGTGTGGCACTGTGGTTGTCAATAATGCTGAGAATGCTGTTTGTGTCACTGTAGTTGTGTGTGCTGATACTGGTGGTGCTGTGGTGTGTGTGTACTGATGCTGTTGTGTCACTGTGGTGTGTGTGCTAGTACTGTTGTGTCCTTATTGGTGTGTGTACTGATACTGTTGACATCACTGTGGTGTGTGTACTGATGCTGTTGTGGCACTGTGGTGTGTGTACACAATTACTGTAGTGTGCTGTGGTATGTGTGCACTGATACTGTTGTGTGTCACTGTGGTGTGTGTACACTGATGCTGTTGTGGCACTGTGGTGTGTGCTGATGCTGTAGTGTCACTGTGAGGGTGTGTGTAATACTGATGCTGTTGTGTCACTGTGGTGTGTGTGCTGATGCTGTTGTGTCACTGTGGTGTGTGTGCACAGTACTGTTGTGTCACTGTGGTGTGTGTGCTGATGCTGTTGTGTCACTGTGGTGTGTGTGCTAGTGTGTGTCACTGTGGTGTGTGTACAGTCTGTTGTGGCACTGGTGTATGTACTGAAATGCTGTTGTGTCACTGTAGTTGTGTGTACTGATACTTGAAAGTTGAAATGGTCTGTGTATACTGATGCTGTTTATGTACTGGGTGTGTGTGCTGTCTGATACTGTTGTTGTGGCACTGTGGTGTGTACTGAATACTGTTGTGTCATATGGTGTGTACTGATACTGTTGTGTACTGTGGTGTGTGTACTGATGCTATTTGTTGTGCTGTGGTATGTGTACTGATGCACTGTTGTGTCACTGTGATTGTGTGTGTGCAGTACTGTTGTGGCACTGTGGTGTCAATGTGCTGATGCTGTTGTGTCACTGTGGTGTGTATGCTGATGCTGTTGTGTCACTTGTGGTGTGTGTGCTGATACTGTGGTGGCACTGGTGTGTGCTGATGCTGTTGTGGCACTGTGGTGTGTGTGCTGATGCTGTGGTGGTGCTGTGGTGTGTGTGCTGAGTACTGTTGTGTGTCACTGTGGTGTGTGTACTGATGCTGTGGTATTTTGTAGTTGTGTGTGTGATCTGTAGGTAATTGCTGTGGTGTGTGTGCTGAGGTACTGTTGTGGCACTGTGGTGTGTGCACAGTGCTGTTGTGTCACTGTGGTGTGTGTGCACAGTCTGTAGTGGTGCTGTGGTGTGTGCCTGTGCTGTGGCTTTTGGTGTGTGTGCTGATGCTGTTGTGTCACTGTGGTGTAATGTGCTGAGTACTGTTTGTGTCACTGTGGTGTGTGTGCTGATGCTGTTGTGTCACTGTGGTGTGTGTCCCCAGTCTGTTGTGTCCTGTGGTGTGTGTGCTGATGCTGTTGTGTCACTGTAGTTGTGTGCTGATCTGTTGTGTCCCTTATGGTGTGTGTGCTGATGCTGTGGTATCACCATGGTGTGTGTGCTAGTACTGTTGTGTCACTGTGGTGTGTGTACTGATACTGTAGATGTCACTGTGGTGTGTCATGCTGATGCTGTTGGCCATGCTGTGGTGTGTGTGCCTGATGCTGTTTGTGTCACTGTGGTGTGTGTGCTGATGCTGTGGTGGTGCTGTGGTGTGTGTGCACCAGTGCTGTTTGTGTCACTTTGCTTGGTGTGTGTGCACTGATGCTGTGGTGGCTGTGGTTGTGTGCTGATGCTGTTTATTATCCTGTGGATGTGTGTGCTGATGCTGTGGGTGGTACTTTGTGGTGTGTGCTGATGCTGTTGTGTCACTTAATGGTGTGTGTGCTGGTGCTGTCGTGGCGCTGTGGTGTGTGCTGATGCTGTGGTGGCACTGTGGTTGTGTGTGCTGTTGCTGTGTTAGCTGTAGTTCTCGATATGCTGATGCTGTTGTCACTGTGGGTGTGTGTGCTGATGCTGTTGTGTCACTGTGGTGTGTGTGCTGATGTGGTGGCTTTCTTGGTGTGTGTGTGCTGATGCTGTAGTGGCACTGTGGTGTCTCATGCTGATACTGTTGTGTCACTGTGGGTGTACTGATACTGTTGTGTCACTGTGGTACATGTTACTGATGCTGTAGTGGCACTGTGGTGCTTGTACTGATACTGTTGTGTCACTGTGGTGTGTGTACTGATGCTGTTTGTGGCACTGTGGTGTGTGTGCTGATACTGTTGTGTCACTGTGGTGTGTGTGTACTGATGCTGTGTGGCACTGTGTGGTGTGTGTCTGATGTGTTGTGTCTTATGGTATTCAATGCTGATACTGTGAGTGGCACTGTGGTGTGTGCTGATACTGTTTGTGGCACTGTGGTGTGTGCTGATGCTGTGGTGGCACTGTGGTGTGTGCTGAAATGCTGTTTGTTGTCACTGTGGTGTGTGTACTGATGCTGTGGTGGCACTGTGGTGTGTGTGCTGATACTGTTATTGTCACTGTGGTGTAATGTGCTGATGCTGTCGTGGCCTTGTGGTGTGTACTGGTACTGTTGTGTCCTGTGGTGTGTGTACTGATGCATGGTGGCACTGTGGTGTGTGTACTGATGCTGTAGTGGCACTGTGGGTGTGTCTTTGATCTGTTGTCACTGTGGGTGTGTGTGCTGAAATGCTGGCCGTGGCACTGTGTGGTGTGTGCTGATGCTGTTGTGTCACTGTGGTGTGTGTGCTGATGCTGTGAAACGGCACTGTGGTGTGTGTAATACTGATACTGTAGTGCTGTGGTGTGTACTAATCTGTTGTGTCACTGTGGTGTGTGTGCTGATGCTGTGAAAATTGGCACTGTGGTCAATGTGTGCGATACTGTCGTGGCACTGTGGTGTGTACTAATACTGTCATGGCACTGTGGTGTGTGTGCCTGTGCTGTCGTGGCACTGTGGTGTGTATACAGTGCTGTCATGGCGCACTGTGGTGTGTACTAATACTGTCGTGGCACTGTGTGTGTCTTACTAATACTTATAGTGGCACTGGGTGTGTGCTGGTCTGTAGTGGCACTGTAGACATATGCTGATACTGTCGTGGCACTGTGGGTGTGTGCCTAATGCTGTCATGTGGCACTGTGGTATGTGTGTACTAATACTGTAGTGGCACTGTGGTGTAATACTGATACTGTAGTAGCACTGTGGTGTGTATACTGCACAATGCTGTAGTGGCACTGTGAGTGTGTACTGATGCTGTTGTGTCACTGTGGTGTGTGTGTACTAATACTGTATTGGCACTGTAAGGTGTGTGTGTACTGACCTGTCATTGGCACTGTGGTGTGTACTAATACTGTCTCGTGGCACTGTGGTGTGTGTACTGATACTGTCATGTGGCACTGTGGTGTGTATACAAGTGCTGTCGTGGCACTGTGGGTGTGTGCACCTAATACTGTCGTGGCACTGTGGTGTGTGCCTAATATAGCTTATAGTGGCACTGTAGTGTGTGCCTGATGCTGTAGTGGCACTGGTGTGTATACTTGATACTGTCGTGGCACTGTGGTGTGTACTAATACTGTCGTGGCATGCTGTGGTGTGTACTAATGCTGTGGTGGCACTGTGGTGTGTGCTGATGCTGTGGTAACTGTGGTGTACTGATGCTGTAGTGGCACTGTAGTTGTGTGTCTGATGCTGTCGTGGCACTGTGGTGTGTACTGATGCTGTGGTGGCGCTGTGGCGTATACTGATGCTGTCGTGGCACTGTGGTGTATTATGCTGATACTGTCGTGGCACTTAATGGTTATTGTGTGCTGATGCTATCGTGGCTGCTGTGGTGTGTACTGATGCTGTTAATACTGTCGTGGCACTGTGGTGTGTGGATGTAATCACTCTTCAGTGTGTGTAGTGCTTCCGTAAATAGTGTATTTATGGTGAAGTGGATTGTTAGTGTACTTGAACTGGAGGGTTGAGAGGCAAGAGCGGTGATATTAGGAATGTGCATCAATGGAGAGAGGAATATTTCTGAACCAAGTCTTTGATAACAATTAGAGAAGGAACAGTAGTTGTTATGGGTTTAGGTGATACATTGTGTTCAATATTTCATACTTTATTCTGTATTTGTGCTTTATTATTGATTCTTATCTTGTACATATATTTGTTATTTCCATTCTTCTAATCAGTAAATCTATTTCCCTCATAATGTCTATATTTATTCTATTCCAGTCTGTTGTTGATAAAGTTAGTCTGTCTGACGGCACGGTATCTCTCACCTCGCTTTGCCTTTTCTTTTTGAAGACTTTCTGACCATCCTGCTCTCTCTCTCTCTCTCTCTCTCTCTCTCTCTCTCTCTTGTTCTCTCTTTCTAATTTTCTTGCTGCATTCAACGATGACAGTCCCTACAGTTCACATACCACCTCCTTCCCTTGCTTTTTACAGACCAGGGCAGGAGGACCTCCCCCATCGATGTCTCCGGCCACAAAAGACACAAAGCCAACAGCGATCTCAAACCGCCTCCAAGCGACGTCAGGAGGCCAACTAGTGCCTTAAACAGGACTCCTAACGGTCCTAGATTCGAAGAATCCTCAAAGGACGGTGCCAGCAAGTCCGCGATGCGACGGGACTCCCAAAGTTGGGGTCCAAGTTGGCCCCACCGGAGGAGGTCGCGGTCCGCCTCCCCAGACCAAGGGGGCAGAAGGTAAAACCAGATCTGTTAGGTTGAATGGAAATTGTTCCTGGATATCAGTTTTTTGTTTCCTAATTCCTAATACTATGATAGCTGAGCCATTATTCTAAGGAGTAAGAATTATGCTCTGGCCCCAAACATTATTAGCTGCACACACACACACACACACACACACACACACACACACACACACACACACACACACACACACACACACACACCATTAAAATTATCAATTAACAAAATATTGACTATTTACTGTATTGAAAAAAATTACTCTCCTGACCTCTCGCTCTCCAGGTCACCCTCCAGCGGCAGGTCAACACCCTCAAATTCGAGGTCACCCACAGCCCTGGACGAACGAGCAAAATCTATTATCAATAAAACTTCCGAGACAGATAAGGTGAGTGTGGGGTGTGGCTGTATGTGGGTGATGTGTGTGGGTCATTGTGGGTGATGTGTGTGGATCATTGTGGGTGATGTGTGTGGGTCAGTAGGGGTGATGTGTGTGTGGGTCAATAGGGGTGATTGTGTGTGGGTCAATAGGGGTGATGTGTGTGGATCATTGTGGGTGATGTGTGTGGGTCAATAGGGGTGATGTGTGTGGATCATTGTGGGTGATGTGTGTGGATCATTGTGGGTGATGTGTGGGTCAATATGGGTGACGTGTGTGGGTCATTGTGGGTGATGTGTGTGGGTCATTGTGAGTGATGTGTGTGGGTCAATATGGGTGACGTGTGTGGCTCTATGTGGGTGATGTGTGTGGGTCATTGTGGGTGATGTGTGTGGGTCAATATGGGTGACTGTGTGGCTCTATGTGGGTGATGTGTGTGGGTCATTGTGGTGATGTGTGTGGGTCAGTAGGGGTGATGTGTGTGGGTCAATAGGTGATGTGTGTGGGTCAATAGGGGTGATGTGTGTGGATCATTGTGGGTGATGTGTGTGGGTATGGGGTGATGTGTGTGGGTCAAAGGGGTGATGTGTGGGTCAATAGGGGTGATGTGTGGATCATTGTGGGTGATGTGTGTGGGTCAATATGGGTGACGTGTGTGGGTCATTGTGGGTGATGTGTGTGGATCATTGTGGGTGATGTGTGTGGGTCAATATGGGTGACGTGTGTGGCTCTATGTGGGTGATGTGTGTGGGTCATTGTGAGTGATGTGTGTGGGTCAGTGGGGTGATGTGTGTGGGTCAATGGGGTGATGTGTGTGGGTCAATGGGGGTGATGTGTGTGGATCATTGTGGGTGATGTGTGTGGGTCAATAGGGGTGATGTGTATCATTGTGGGTGATGTGTGTGGGTCAATAGGGGTGATGTGTGTGGGTCAATAGGGGTGATGTGTGTGGATCATTGTGGGTGATGTGTGTGGATCATTGTGGGTGATGTGTGTGGGTCAATATGGGTGACGTGTGTGGGTCATTGTGGGTGATGTGTGTGTGGATCATTGTGGATTACAGAATGCAACAATTCTATATAATAACAAAATCTATTGGTTCGACTCATAGTTGCTATTAACACTAGCTTTAATGTTAGTAGCTGTTAAAATTGCTAGTTGGTAATATTAGTGGTTTTTAATGTAAATAGTTGTAAATATCAGTACTCCTTCTTGTGAATATTAGGAGCCTTATTTAATACTTTATCTTTCCTATTTTTTTTAGTAGATTGAAATATAACTAAATGTTGGTATGTGTAATTCTTAATTTGACTAGATATTTTTATCGGTAGTTGTAATATCACTCTTGTTGTGATTAGCTGTTAATATCAGTATCTTTATCAGTAGCTGTTAATATTAGTATCTTTGTCAGTAGCTGTTAATATCAGTATCTCAATCAGTAGCTGTTAATAGTTGTATTTTTTGTCAATATGTGTTAACACTAGTTTTCTTATTAGTACAGTAGCTATGTTCTTTATATGAGTAGTTGTTAATATCTACAGTCCTAGTTCTTCATGTCAGTTGCTGGTAATATCAGTAGGTAATATTGTTAGTAGATGTTACTAGGAATAACATAACTTCTACTACGCCTGCTGCTCTTCATCTGCTGCAACTATTGTTGTTGTTACTGCTACTGCTGCTCCTGTTCCTGTTCCGCTACTACTACTACTGGTGATGGTATTATCATTAATACTACTTATACTACTATTAATACTACTACTACTTCTATCGTAACTGTTCTAGTTTTTGTTGTATGTACACACATAACAGTAATTTCCGCACCCTCTTTCCACTCCTTTCCACCGCTATGCCCACACACCATGCCCACACACCCCACACCATGCCCACACACCCACCACCATGCCCACACACCCACCACCATGCCCACACACACACCATGCCCACACACACACATGCCCACACACCCCATGCCACACACCCACCACCATGCCCACACACCCACCATGCCCACCCACCACCATGCCCACACACCCCACCACCATGCCCCACACCCCACCACTACACACACCCCTTCCTTCCTCTTCATATCCTTTAAAATGTTCTCACCTTCTAGCAACTTCAATGTTCTTCAATAGTTATCCCTTAAAAACCATAAATTTTCTTTTAATTTCTTCAATGGTGTAACTTTTGTAAAGAAAACTTGTTCTGTTATTAATAATGTTTACATGTGATTTATTTACAGAGGCAGGGTTATTCAACGCATAAAATGATTAATGGTAAAAAAGTCTCACGAACAAGAAGGTTTGAGTTGGGAATTTTATAATCTAAATTACAATGTTAACTTCTCACGTGATAATTAACGTAGTGAGTGAATGCTAATTAGTTCAAGAAAATTTCCATAAAATCCTAAATATTTCGGTGATATATATATGTTGTTTTAGAAGAAATTAAATTAATCGGACGAAAAAATTCTATAGGTCAGGAGCTCTACGAACCTAATATTAATGTAATGAGAATTTGTGACGTCATTGCTGTGTACTGTAAACACGATGAATGAGAAATAATATGGCACAAAGAAATAATATAACGCTAAAGAATAAAAATAATGACCGTATTAACAACAAACTCTACAACTTATATATAAACATAAATATAAAAATAATTAATGAAAATGTCAACATATACATAATTATTAAGTTGCTGTAGTATAGTTAGTTTTTAGTGAAAGATGTAAGGGGGTTAAGAGTTCACACCATACTCTTTTTTGTGTGTGTGTGTGTGTGTGTGGGTAGACGCTTATAGAGTGTCTAAGGAAATAAAAAAAATATCAATGTCAGGACAAACTTTAAACCCTTAAAGTTAAACATAGCTCCAAAACCCCACCTGGCATGTGATGAAAGTTTAATTTAACATAGAGCAATTTTTAAAGTCCATAGATACACAATAAATGACTTCTTCACACACACACACACACACACACACACACACACACACACACACACACACACACACGCACACACACACATACAGCAATTAATTCATCTAATCAGAAAACCTATCTATCCCCCGCCACTCAGGTGATGGAACAGTTTGTCGGTCAGGAGAGCGATGAGGGCAGCAAGTCCAAGTCTGGTGGGGGCGGCAGCGGCGACTCTACCACTCCCACTCCCCACCCTCGCTCCAGCAAGCCGCCCGTCGAGGATAGGGCACTACAGGCGATACTGGCCGCCAGGCGAAGGAGTCTTGAGAACGCTGGGAAATCTGAACCGGTTGGTGGATGAGCGGATGGTGTGTGGATGAGCGGATGGTGTGTGGATGAGCGGATGGTGTGTGATGGGGTGTGTGTGTGTGCTGTGTGGATGGCGTGTGTGTGGTGTGTGGATGGAGTGTGCGTGTGTGTGCTGTGTGGATGGCGCATAGGTGATGTGTGGTGGTGAGTGGATGGTGTGTGGATGAGCGGATGGTGTGATGGCGTGTGTGTGTGCTGTGTGGATGGCGTGTGTGTGTGCTGTGTGGATGGCGCATGGGTGATGTGTGGGTGGTGGTGGATGGTGTGTGGATGTGGCGTGTGGGTGGTGGTGGATGTAGAGTATGCGGATGGTACTTGGATGGTGTGTGGGTGATATGCATGTGTGTGTGTGTGTGTGTGTGTGTGTGTGTGTGTGTGTGTGTGTGTGTGTGTGGACGATGGTACTGGCAGATCAGAAACAACTAATAAAATAGAATCCAACTTGATATCAGAGAGAGAGAGAGAGAGATGAATGACATAACTGCAGGAGAAAGACTTAAAAAAAAATAGGAATAAAATAGTGGATGGATGAGTCAAAACGAATGAATGAACAAGAAAAAAATGGGTGATGAATGAGTAGACAAGAGATATGAAATAAAGAATATATATAGTGTAAATATGGAACAGATATCAAAGACAATAAAACATACTATGAGATGATATACTATTGAGAGAGAGAGAGAGAGAGAGAGAGAGAGGCCGAATTACAGAACACATTCATGACAGGTAAAAGGTGAATGAATCGTATTACATAAGAACGGATGAAGGGATGATTAACACTCATAAATACCATTACTGAATTATATGAACGAATGAATAAAATAAAATACCTCTAGATGAATATTCTCAAGTGACGTAGCGAAACAAAAAACAACAAATATTAACAAAATCGGCGAATTGTAAAAAAAAAAAGAGAGGAGAATTAACAACAAAATGGAAAATAAATTGATAATAAAATGATGATCAATATGAAGACGAAAAATACAGATTTGATAACTCATAGAAACGCCAAAGAATGAATAAGGTCTGTTGATGTAAACAAACATGTGTACGTGTATTTGGATTAGTTATACCGATTTGCGATTCAGATTAACAAATTACAATTATTGGATTTGCGATTTTCGATATGTTATCTATGTTTTACAATTTACGAAGAACGATTCACGGTATATTAATCTATCTAAGATTTACAAATAACGATCGACTGCGTAAAACAAACGAATAACGATTTACAAGGTATTATCTATGATGTATGATTTACGAATAATTATAAGAGATATATCAGTTGATTTCAGGTTTACAAATAGTAATTTATAATATATTACGATCTGCAATAACTAATACATTATATATATTCAAAGAGCACTCGTAGGATTTTCACAGGTAGATAAAAGGTATAGACGAAAAAGGTATAATTAGGTAATACTAGGATATATAGTAATAGGATATCCTGTATATTCTAAGGTACTGTTATACCAGGATATATTGTTCATAAATCATGTCTCTCCCCCTCCTCCGTCTAACAGGAAGACAATTATAAAAAAAATATCCCTCGATTTATTTACATCTTCACTCAAGTTATCATCGCGCTCTTCCTAATCCCTAATCCTTAATAAATCGGTCCTTGTAATGGGAGATATAGGTGACGTATGAGGGATTAACATAGGAGAGAGAGAGAGAGAGAGAGAGAGAGAGAGAGAGAGAGAGAGAGAGTGCTGGACATCAGTGGTCACGCGAGGCAGTAATAGACAGTCAGGCGCACCTCTGGTAATCCTTTACGTAGTTCAAAGACCAGATCCACCGCTCGTCTTTAGCCGCATGCGACCACCGGGGCTTTTGCCGCACATGTGAGAAATGCGGCTAAATGCTGGGAGTTACTTAAAACCACGAGATATAATAATCAAATAAGGAAACTAATTAACAAAACCTTATCTAATCATTAAGATATTTTATAGACATTTGTAATCACAAGAGTAAAATTTAAGCCGTTTTAGACCAATCGGTTTAATGCTTCAGCGTGTACCTGTATGTACGGTACATCCAATCGGGTTGATGCCTCGACCATTGCGTCAAATCAGGTGAATGTTTAAACGTGTACACCCAATAGAATCAATGTTGAGAAAAGTTTGATTACTTACATAAAATTCAAACGTTTTGATCAGTGGTTAGATGCAAAGGTTAATGTCGAAACGTTGGCGACTTGTTTCATTAAGTTTCGTTCAAGCTGGGAGGAATACAGGGGAATTATAGTGAAATATTCGGAATACCAACCCAAAACACTGTATATAATAGAATTTTCAGCAGCTTGTTATCTGCAGATCATACATACAGTACATACATACTCTAGCTATAGGATATTATACTTAATGTAACCCTGTGTAGTGATACTGAATAAATCGAATGCAATTTATATCTCAAATCCTATTTTTGATTTCGAGTTCATTAAATCATTGACGAAGACACTAAAAGTAAGATTTAATTTTTTACTTTGAGTTTTAATATTAGCCCATTACTAAAATAAACTAGACGTTAAACTTTAAGAAATATTAATTGATTTCGTAAATAGTTTAGCCCTGTTCCAACGCCTAGTCATTAATGTATAAATACGTGTAAAATATTTTTTTTCTCGAAAATAGTAAATAGTCAACCAGTAAACATTATTAAATTGTAAAACTCATTTTTATTTTACCTTTAACATTACAGCGTCCAAATATTAATAAAATAAGGAATATTTAAGTTTCAAAACGAATATTTTTTTTAAATTATAAATTTTATCTGTAGAACAAGTGGTACGCAAAGCCTGGGAAAACGAAACTATATATATTTTACAACGCAAAATCTCAGTGATTCATGAAAAAATACATGCAGATGAAGAGGTTTAAATTTATGCCTTTGTACTGTATATATCAACAATTTCCGCCATGTTTGATCATCATAACACCTGCTGGTAAGTGTCAGACATAATTACTTATTCGCACCCATAAATAAAATTCTCGTATTCATATTCACTTTAACCTAAGCGAAAATGAATACATCTTGTTATCTAATTAACTACATTTAATCATTACCCCCTTTTTAGCGTCGAAGTGATGGTGAGGAGGAGAAAAAGGAAAAGGAGTCGGAAGAAGCAAAAGGGTTTGACCCACCCGCCTCGGAGCCGAAGCCATGGATGGCCGGTGTGGTGGTGCGTTGGGAGGATGTCGGGCGGGTGTAATAGCCACACCCTCCCGATGCTCTTCTGTTATTTCACGAAATTTACTATTTAACAATAATTCAATATTAAATACAGTTTATATGTATCAGAAATTGAATATATCTACATACAAATGAATATATATATAACTGATTTGTCTACACATATTCATCTTGCCTGTTTCGAATGCTCGCATGACATTTTTTTTTTGTCTTTTGTTTGAAAAGAAGTTGATGTGCTGGCATGCAGTGTTATCCCACTGTGGCTCTATGTTTACACGTCAACTGATCACAGCTGTACACGTACCTCCACAGTCCATTTGCCTTTGGTCTCGCTTAAATTTCTTAAAAACAGTTTGCCTGGAGGTATACATTTACTCTTTCAAGCATGTTCTGATTCCATTATTCTCTGATTCTATTCATCTCGCGACAATTACCATTAAATTAAATAGTTCACTTTACATTATGATAAGATTCTCGATGACTTAAAACAGGATTCACAAAGGTTCATTACGTAAATATTTCTCGAATATGAAGAAGTCACAATGTACCTATTTAACTTTAGCTGAACACACAACTAACCTACAATGACGGCAGAGATTTATACGGTGTCTTGTTTCATAGATAGATAGATATAAAGATAGATAGATAGAGATTCCCTTTAAGTCCCATATGAACCCCTGAAGGTCACCACCATAGCCAGGTCTTCCACCAGCAGGAGGAGGAGGAGGAAGAGGAAGAACCAGTAGAGGAAATAGGTGGAGTCTATATTTACTCTAAACCCGGCCAGCTAGCGTGCAATTATCCCTTCCCCCGGCGTGGCTCAGGTCAGGCCAGTGTCTCTCCAGGGAACACACGTCCCCAGATCTTTATCGGGTTCACCAACTCTTTACTGGATCCACCAACTCTTTACCGGATCCACCAACTCTTTACTGGATCCACCAACTCTTTACTGGATCCACCAACTCTTTACCGGATCCACCAACTCTTTACCGTATCCACCAACTCTTTACCGGATCCACCAACTCTTTACCGTATCCACCAACTCTTTACCGGATCCACCAACTCTTTACCAGGTCTGTAATACTACCGGATCCTGACTCTTTACCCGGATCACCAACTCTTTACCGGATCCACCAACTCTTTACTGGATCCACCAACTCTTTACCGGATCCACCAACTCTTTACCGGATCCACCAACTCTTTACTGGATCCACCAACTCTTTACCGGATCCACCAACTCTTTACCGGGTCCGCCAACTCTTTACCGGATCCACCAACTCTTTACCGGGTCCGCCAACTCTTTATCGGTTCTGGCCAAATACGTTCGTGAATATAATGACGTATAGCTCAGCCGATGCGCCATTATGAAACCAATCAGATTCGAAATACAATCATAAAAGGAATCGAATCATACATAGCTGTAATTCAAATCCTTATCGACGTGATGGAGTCAAAACAGAGCTATACTAGAGCGTTTACAAGTAACATTTATAAACAAAAAAATTACAAATGAAAAAAAAAATAAATAAATTAGCAATGAGCTTTTGCAAATTTATAAAAGTAACATCAAGATTAAAATGAGATGAAAAGGCATTTGGATCTTTGGGGAATATAGGACCATGAGTGATATATAGGACCATGAGTGATATATAGGACCATGAGAGATATATAGGACCATGAGTGATATATAGGACCATGAGAGATATATAGGACCATGAGAGATATATAGGACCATGAGAGATATATAGGACCATGAGAGATATATAGGACCATGAAAGATATCTAGGACCATGAGATATATAGGACCATGAGTGATATATAGGACCATGAGTGATATATAGGACCATGAGTGATATATAGGACCCTGAGAGATATATAGGACCAGGGGGGGGGGGAGGTAAACACGAGTACTAACGCACTTTCTTGTAGTTGTTATTGTTGTTGTTGTTGTTGTTGTTGTCCGTCTCACACTTAACATACTTAAATGAGCCGTACGGTAGTGTTAAGCTTTAAATCTTCTACTTAAATGTGCAGCTTAAGTGTCGTAAAAACCCCTAAAGTACAACAACTACAGTAGACTTGAGACTTATGATAAAGCTTAACTTGAGACTTATGATAAGCTTAATAAACGCGTAGGATTTGAACGCTTCATTAACTTGAAACTTATTTAAGCGTAGTAGTGTGTCCGTAAACTCCTTTGAATGGTAATGTCCTAAATTTAAGTAGTTTGGGATAAGCTTTAAGTAGTGTTGATTACTTAAAACCCTAAAAGCTATTATAAGGAAAATGTTTAATATTACCTTTATTACATGTTATTTGCATGTCTGTTAAGGGTTATAATAATAATAATAATAATAATAATAATAATAATAATAATAATAATAATAATAATAGGAAAAAACAGCAACATCTCAAAAACGACTTTACCCAAAACGTAAACAAACTCAAGGTAACAATATGACGGCCGACAATAACAAACATTGGACTTGCATTTCTTATTAATATCAAAATAAAATTATAAAAAAAAAAGTTAGAAAAAAACCTTAAAATGCTAGTTAAAATAAAAGCATTGATAGGAGAAGTCAACAAAAGTCCTATAAGAGCCGTGAGAAGAAGGAAGTAAGGAAGTATGAGAGAATTTAACAAGAGTGTGTGTATGTATTGGGGTGGTGCTGGAATGCCTTGTAATCAACCAGAGCAGTAATTATAGCTGTCATCATTATAAACTTTCTGTGGTGGTGTGTGGTTCTACAGCCCTGTAATGACTCGCCCTCACGCTCACCTCCCTTGCTGTGTTGTGGCGGCTGTGTTGACCCCTCTAAAGCCGGGTGTTGTAGCGGCTGGGCTGTGTTGACCCTCTAAATCCGGGTATTGAGGCGGCCGTGTCAACTCTTTGAAGTCGTGCTTGTGGAAAAAAAATGTAACTCTGTAAAAAACTGTGAAATAATCGTAATGGAACTATAAGCAATACAATAGTCCACGTCTATGAGAACAAAAGATTGTCAACATTCACTCCACGCGTTCTTGATCGTTCTCACAACATTCCTAAATATCATAGTAGAATGAGTTTGAATAAATGCCCAAAAGTAGACTAGTATTTTATTTCATGTGTGATTTAGACTAGTGATTAATATAAAAATAACTAGTAGTATCGTAATTGATGATATAAACAATAGCAATAATAGCAAAAAGTTTTAATGAATACTAAAGTAGAAAGTAGAAGTTTCTGTAACTCGAAATAAAATGTATATTACTTTTTAACCTTTAAACTTGAATACAATAAAGTGTTGGTAAAGTATATAAGTCGCTATATAAACGGTCTTCACCATATATCATGTTATCAATAGTAATATATTTCATCAATGCATTTATTACACATTCATGACGATAATATTTATATTTTTATAGATATTTATTGATTATTATCATTCACGACTGAAATAGTTTAACACATTTCCATAGTTTACGTGTCCAGGACATACACCCATACTCAGGACACGTAAAGGTAAATTACTGTTATACTCATTAATTCTTACATTTCAGTTCTTGATTAGTACGTTGACACACACACACACACACACACACACACACACACACACACACACACACACATTCTCAGCCATAAAGTGACCCCATTGCCATGATAAATTAATACAACTTTCTTATTGGATCTAGGAGGAATTTTAGTACACATTCCAAACAACAGTTAACATACAGGAAGTAAAACAATAACACACCACCCAAAAAAACACATTCGCACATTGCTTTAAAAGAGCAAATAGGGATTAAATCAAGGAAATATTTCAACAACAGTAGATTAAAACACTAAAATATCTCATAACTTTGAACAATAAAATATTAGTCTTCATTTACATTAATTAGCTCTAGATGGAAACAAAAGAGCGAAAATTACACGAAAATAAATCATAAACACGGAAATAAAAACCACTTTTGTTTACTTCTGGTGACCGATCAATTTCTGGGTGTTAATAAGAATTGCCAAACCATAAATTTATGATTAATTATTTCCAGTGATAGTAATAATGGTTATTCTATCACACAGTTTAATTAATTAAATATAATCCATACACACTAAATAGCTAAGATTCATTTGACTACTAACACGAGTTAAAAAAAAGTGAAGATTAACTTAACCAATAGTATTCGTTTTAAAGTCTTCCGTCACTTAAAACAAATGAATCACACATCACCAAACACGTCATAATAATACACTAAATAAGACAAGCTCTAAGTATATATATACCCCATAATACACTCGCTCCAAATAAGTATCTATACGGAGGGGTCGGATAAACTTCAGTATGATCAACACTACGACTCCTGTTGTCTCGGTGAAGTTGTCAAAATCTTTCATCCGTTGTGTCATATTCTTTCACTTATAATTGTAGATTTTTTTTTGAGTGAGTGTAAACTGAACACAAGGCAAACAAGAGAAAATAAAGAACATACTAATTAAATACTGTACGTTACTATAGACGTTCAGGTAAACATCTGACATAAACAATAACATAACTACATTCACAAGCGAACTCATAACTCATAACCGTTAAATGCACATGAAAGTAAACATCTAAATATATTAAATAAAACCTTTTTAATTCGAATAACTGAAAATAGTAAATGGACAAAATAAAACTAATTATGCATACCTTAATAAACATGTCTAATTACACTTCAAGCCATCACTCGGGCAGGTAACGATAATTAAAATATTTCTCGGCGTTCTGAGGTGTAATATTGACATGACGTTTTGTATCTATATATAAAAAAAGGTTAATACAAACCTATTAACCAGGACCATTAATGTATCAACCCAACTTATCGTTAATATTAATGTACTAAACCACCATTAGCTTCGTTAATACACTCACTGTATAAACCGATAAAAAAAAATACAGTGTAGACTAACAACCATTAACTCTCTATGGGGATGATGTCAATAATAATTAACAATACATTTTTAATTCACTCTGGTAATATACACATACAGGGTCATCCAAAACGAATGCCCAGATTTTAAATGGGTTACATTTTGAAATTTGGGTTTTTCGTTTTTTTTTTTCATGACTGTATATTTATGCTTTGAGTAGTAGGGACTCGTGTCGCGCGTCCTGCCAATATTATTATCAGTGTTATATGGACTAACAATAACTGATAACATTTTAATCAGTACTGTAAAGGTTTCTGGCACTTGTTCCTGGCATCTCTATGAATACTGGCACTCTCTCCATCATACTAAAGCACCATTTATGTCACTATTCTTGACGTCAATTATGGTGATCTTGTTAATATTCTTCAAATATGGCACATTTAACATTCTCTCATCATTTATAGCACTTTTGCTAACATTAACATCAATTAAGACACTGTTAACACATATTAGGACACTGTTAACACATATTAAGACACTGTTAACACATTAAGACACTGTTAACACATATTAAGACACTGTTAACACATATTAGGACACTGTTAACACATAATAGGGCACTGTTAACACATATTAAGACACTGTTAACACATATTAGGACACTGTACTTGACCTTCACATTAACAAAAGCAAAATTTTTTCCATCATTTAAAAAACCAATTCGCTACCACTAAGTATACAGCTTCAAGTGACCATTTGGGACACTCCTCCCTGGATCGACTATCAACAAGGTAACACAGACAATGAAAACAAAATCGCTCTACAGAAATAATAAGGCAACGGGACAGAGAAATATCTGTTTCTTTTTCATCCATATTTCTCAAGGTGTTGAGTCGTTTGAGACTTTATTAACAACGTGAGACACACTTACATTAATGTTAATTTAATAATGATGATAATAGTAGACACAATTAATGTTAATTTAATAATGATGATAATAGTAGACACAATTATTACAACAACCATCGGATCACCTGAAGATTAGCCTTCAGCTTATTTTACCTTTAATATTAACCACCACAAAGGTAACATAACTTAATTTAACCTAATCTAACCTTATCTAACCTAACCTGACCCACACAGGTAGTAATAAGGTGTTTAATCAGAGGTGAAATAAGCATGGGGGGCTAATCTTCAGGTGATCTTAATTGTTATTACTATTTATTACTAAATATATTTCCCTAACTAGTAGAATGTATACTAGCCATGGTGTTCACATAACTTGTTTAAAAGTATTACTAGCACGGTTATTAAAACTTGTGGCACCGTTGTAGGCTTATTTCAGCAGTGTGTGGAGCACTTGTCCTGTATTCTGCACTCTTATCCAGTGTACTAAAGTTATTGTCTAGCACAGTTACTACCTTAACAACATTGTGTGTGGCACAGTTATCCATCATTCCAGTAATTTTTAGCGTTGTTTTGAAGCACTGAGGCTAAATTTGAGTAAGCTGTTGCACCGTAACTGTGTTGTGGCACCATTACCGGTAGTTAAACTAATATATTGTGCCATCACCCCTCATCACATCTAACCTCATCAGCCTATATAGCATGTCACAAGTAATTACGCCAAATAATTGCACTCTTGAAAACAACATTCACAAATTACCACTTAATGACAGTACTAACACTTAACACCACAACAGTTAACTCAACACAACTACAGGTTCATTATAATTCACTTTCTTATTGGCTACATTTACTACCACCAGACGATACAATGTCTTCAGCACCTCCAACAACAACATAATCAAACCAGGTCGTAAAGCCACAACCCAGTAACATAATAAACCATTCAGCAGCATCACCAACAGAAACAAACCACACGAACCATCGTCACCACCACCACCAGGCCTCCACACCCTAAAGCTTGAAGCACACCTCCTTCAGGATGGTGTGGCAGGGCTGGGAACCTTGAGTAAAGGTGCCGTAAGGGGCCGAGGAAGAGGACGGAGCAAGTCTAGTGGTGGACGAGGAAGGTGAGACCCAGGACTCCACTTTAGGTCACTCTCTGTAGGCGTCTGAATAAAATCTGCTTTTGGCTCTAAATTCCGTGAAACATTCAAAATGGAGATGATCCAATAACCCTGAAAAAACTTTATTTTAAGCGTTGGTAGGCTTTTATAATACCAACAAGGTAAGCTCTGATACAATGGGGCAAATTTTTTCTCAAACTGAAATTCATCTACAGTGCATTAAAACATTACAAAATATAGATTAAGAAGGTAGAGGGAACAGTCAGACCAACGATGCCGCCAGAGGAGGTAAGACACCATAGTTTTCTAGTGATAATATTTAAGTACGTCTGGATAACAACAATAAGGTAAGTAATTTACTTATGTATGTTACAGTTCAAACTTTTCACCACTGAGGAATGAGCTCTCTCAGATAAAGACTTCACAAGACTGTTATATCATTAATTATTTTATTATTCAAAGACAAAACGTTCTTAATGCTAATTTACGATTCCTATGTAATGGCGTGGCTCAGACACACTCGTTCATTACATCCTCCTCGCCCTAATTATTTCAGGAACCCAGAGGATCCAGACGAAGGAGCGCGCACCCTTAAGGGAAAAATGGTTAACAGGTTTGTGGCGACGGAGCTCAGGCAGAAGAGGCTAATGGGCCACTTGGGGGCTCCTGGCAGGGAAGAAATCTACTGTGACAAGGACAGGGCCGCTGCGGTGGCCATGGGTGACCAGGATATCAAGACTTCCCTCAAGGTAGACCTCAGTTTTCCCTCTCGCGCACAGCCGTTTTCTTTAATACTACACCGTTTATTTGTTTTTTTCACGGTTGATGACATACTTGTATAGAATTATATTGTATCATATGTATGTTGATGTTGAGTATGATTTTAAATATAATGTCTTTTGTTAATGACAAAAAGAAACCTAACCTGAAGGAAAAAAAAAACCAAATATCCTCGTGTAAACCCCCAGAAAGAGAGAGAGAGAGAAAAAAAAAGTACAATTCATTGATCTGTCAACAGCACACCAGTTCACTAGCACGTAATATTTCTCTACCACTTCTACTTTTCAGCACTCAATATATGTGAGGTCATAAAGTTCGGTAAGGTCCCCGTGTCTACCACAAGATGAGAGAATATTGTCCATATTTACCTCCTAGTGACGGGACCTATATGTTTACATTCTCAGTAAACGACTGAGTTAATGTCGTTTTGTTGTTGTGCTTCTGTAGTTCATCACACTACATAGAGTAGACTTGTATATATTATAAACTTAAAACAAAAAATAATCACATCGATACGGGACCAATTCTATAAATATATAAGTGTATAACTAACTAACTACCAAACTACCACAAAAGCTAGTGTTGGGAGTTAACTTGTGCAGAAGTAATAGACTTTACTACCTTTTGGAATTGGAATTTTCTTGAAAGTCTGGTGACAATCATGATATTCTAGTTCCAACAAAATTACTTATGTTTGTAAATAAAAACAAATGATACCAGTAGCTTTCCCCATTGTAGTATTCTTAAGCCTAATGGTGTCTGAGTGTTGTACCATTAACATAGGCCAAGACATATCATTATTTCATGTCACGTGAGAAAAACAAGAAACATAGACCTCTAGGATATTTATGTAGGAAGAGGAAGATAATTTAAAGCTTTCTCATAACGTTAACTTGTTGTAGTAAATAATTTAATGCATTACAAAGTGAACAATGTAATAAAACATCTGTGTAATCGTTGTCACTTTTTTTTTCTCTTGTTCAGTTACGCGTTCAGCAGGATTACGGTCTTACTCTTTGGTCTTAGCTCATGATTTACGTCTATGACCTAAAATGGTCTTTTTTCATAGCTACCAGCATTATTTAGATAAACACATGTATTGAGTATATATATGTATATATATATATATTAGATTCTGTATATATTTATGACGTAAACAATGGCTTCGTTATAAGACTTAATTAAATATATTTATTTCTTAGTAAATAATGACTAAATTATTAAATTCCTAGCCAGAAAACTTGGTATTAATTAACAAGGCTTCAATTATAAGCCTTAAATCAGCAGACCTGGCGATATAAACTAATAGCTTCAGCATAATAATAACTCAGCGGAACTGCTTAGAGTAATAATGTCACCTTAAGACTGATCTAAGCCAAGCTACTAAGATAAACAAACAATGCTTGAGTGTAAACATTAACTCAGTAAGAGACCTGCTATGTACATCTGCCAGACTGATATCGACTTGAATCTACAAAAAAAAAGAAGACTTGTTTATATGCTAGTTCCGGCCTTAACAACCTTCACCTACACTGACTTGTTGTGTCGGTTCTGAGTCCTCTCCTCGCCCCCCACCAGCTCACTCACCGCTAAAACACAGCCTCATGAATCTATGGACGTTCCTGAGGCAGACGAATGTGTGTATGTGTATTGGTGATGTGCTGGGCTGCGACATGAACCAATACCCCACCACCGCCGCCACCTCCTCACACACACACCTCTACACTCCTACACCAGCATCTTGGCATTAAACACGCTCCCTGTCTCTCTGTCTCACACTCACACCTAACCACCACCAGTCTGTCTATTCTTCAGTATTAATTTACACTTACGGGCTAATTCACTGTGGAAAAAATTACTGAATTCACTACGGATTCTAAAACAGATTTTTTTTTTTTAGTTTTTGTGTCGTGTTTTTAATTGGGGTTTTATATATATATCTTAAGTTGTCATATAATTGGTCGAAGATGTAATTTGTAAATACGTGTTGACGCTATTGTGAAGTAGGATGCTAAGGTATTTAATAGAAGGTAGGGAGGAGGATGATAATCAGAGGAATTGACACGAGTATTTATGTCAAAGAAATATACCCAGTTTTATACTTAGACTCTCTCAAGTTACGATGATTTTTTCTGTCAATAAACCAAATTTATAAAGGAAGATTACTCACTTATTTTTACATTCTATAATAAGCTTACTTGCACCTTCTGTATATAAGTAATGCTTCAAGTTTGCATCATATTTATATTTATGTCATTATTGTTATTATTATTAAACGCATGGAATATATCGCTTCTCACTGTTGTTGATTGATAGTCACCATTAAATATACATTCGTTTATATATATATATACTTTGTTATGCGAATTGCTTTGATTTATGCATGTCTAATGTATATACCTCACATATATGTATATTTTCTCTATATATATATATTTTGAATGTTTGTGTGTTTGTTCTCTTTGTCTCTTCTGTGTCTTGTGATGTTCAGTAACTTAGTTGTTTCTCCTCTGCTCTTGAGGTTCTGTGTGTACATTCTCTGTGCTGATGTTCATGTGATATGTAGTATGTACGTAGTGTCTTGTCCTTGTACATGTCCGTGTTCTTCGTCGCTTTGTCTGTCCTTAGTTGCCCAAATATTGTTACCTGTACTATCTTATGTTCTATATGTATTCTTCTGTTTCATGTCCGCATAATGCATTGATTTTTTCTCGTTATTGTGTTGTGTTGTCCAGTTTATTTATGTCCTAATTTCACCCTAAGTTGATGACACTTATATCTTAACAACTATATATGAGAATTATAACAGTATTATACCAGCATACCCAAGGTTAATAATTTATCTTACGTTCAAAACTGAGATAAACGCCCCCCCCCCCACAAAACAATGGTAATATCTCCATGAATGTTGTGGGTTCAGGTATATTTTTTCTGTAATTTATGAGGTTATTATTGGCTAAGACTGTGGGTGAGGGAGGGAAGGAGGGAAGGATATCTACACGCCACGCAAAACCCAAATCATGTCTTCCTTGTCTTCTCTCCTCCATGGTCTCTCTCCCTCTACTAGATCGTCTCCTTTTTATTTACCTTCTCACGGTATAGCTCGTTGACAGTTTAACTAAGGGATAACATGTTGGCATAAAATTGAGTTCGTTCAAAGAATATATATTTTTTTAAATACGAATCTTCTTATTAAACACGAAAAACAACTTAACTGCCAAAATTACTTGCTAGGAAAATGCTTCTTTTGTAAAAATAATATATTCTTCATCGATTAAATCATCATATACCAACGTCCACCGACTTCCCTCCCGCCTTCCTGCCGCTGGTCGCCCGCCATCTTAACGTCTTCAAGGTCGCGGGCTTAAACCATTTTGACCTCGGGACGTGTTTAATTAATGGAGAATTAGAGAGGGGTATCATGCCTAATTATAAACTACGGGAGGTGGGAAGGGGAGGCTGAAATAATTGGAAAATTTGGAAAGGGAAGAGAAGCTAAATGGGAAAGTTGTTAATTGGGAAATATGATAAATTGTTGAGATATTAAAATGAAGCGTTTAAATTCAGTGGTACAATTTAAACCAAAATAATAGACCTCAAAGTTATTACTTACAATTCTATAGACTAAAATCACCATTAAAATAAAGGTAACATTCGACTTACTTTATTTATATCCCGGATACATACCACGAACACAAGTGAGATTTAATACCCTTATTCAATCTTTTTAAGGAGCTTAGAGGATTACAAGTCATGCGGGGTTCAATAAGAAGCTTCAACACCACATAAACAAAAGACAATCACACGTCCCCTGACTCCTATATTCTTTTCAATCCCGATTTATATAATTTTAGGGGTTTATTGACGTTCTCTGTTAGGGTCCGGATTCACAAGGACTTTGACAGCAAATTTCCCGCGTAAATTTGTGCAAAACCTCTTGAACTATTTTTCTGTTTTAAGCTATTTATGTTATTTTTTGTTATTGTTAAGTATCTAGTTAAATTAGAGTCTCAGTAATAATTTCGACGTTATACAGTTACGAGTAATATTATCAGAACCTTTGTGAATTATAAAGAATATGAGAAGTGACATTCCTACATTTCCTGATGCTCACTTGTCACGGTACAAACAAAAGACAAGCGCCTCGACACCATTCCTCTCTCTCTCTCTCTCTCTCGTCTTCCCCTGCTTTATTAACCTTTCCGTAATTTATATAGCTCTCGTAAATTAAGTCTGTTTTTATTATTTTTGCCATGTTCCCCTTTCCTCCCTTCTCCTGTCGGGTTTAATTAATCTACCTGGACAGTGATAGCAACGCTCTGTGTTTTTACCTGCGTTCTATTTTTAAGGTATAAAATCTCTCTTGTTTTCATCTTTACTCTCGAAAATTGTCAAAAAAATATAATAATCTTAGATCCACCTTTTTGTCTATTTTTTCTTATCCTCTCACTATTATTAGGGCTATAGAGAAAATAAGCTATGATACGCATTTTTTTTCAATAAGGAACCTTTAAAATATTATATAAAATAAGTGATTGGATTTTGTTATTCCCTTCTTTCCTTATTTCCTCGGTTATTCTTCCTTTTTCCTCACACCTACACCTTTCCCTCTTTCTCTCTTCTACTCCCTCTCTCTCTTCTAGCTCCCCCTTTCTTTCTTTACCCCCTCGCTCTTCTACCTCCCCCCCCCTCATGTAAGCGGTAGTGTTCGTGTGATCATCGACCAGAGAGAGGATCAAGAGCGTCAGGCAGCACAATGGTGTGGCGTCAGAGCCCCAGAGGCACTAACACCTAGACCTGGGGGGGGGGGAGGGGAGGGGGATGTGATGGGAGGGGTAGATGAGAAGGAGAGGAGAAGGGGGTGTGATGGGAGGGATAGGGGAGGAGGGAAGGAACTGGGGTTAGAGAGATGTAAAGGAAAGGGGTGGAAGAAGAGAGGGTGAATGCAAATAATATGACAAGCAGAGAAAAATACATGATTGACTTTTTTTTTTTAATTTAATAAATTTATTGACAAAGCTTGGAGAACAGTTTGCCTATTCTGAGTAATTCAGTCAGGTCTTGACACTGAGGATGGTATCACTTCTCACTGCCACGCAGGACAGAGGTTCATACACAAAGAAATACATCATATTCATTAACAGTATATATATATATATATATATATATATATATATATATATATATATATATATATATATATATATATATATATATATATATATATATATATATATATATATCGACGTTGAGAAAACCAAGCGAAAGACGACTATAAATAATAGGATACGCGTTAAGATGAACAAATGAAAAAAGACTATAAATGATATGACACATTAAAATAAACAAATGCAGGACGACTATAAATAATATGACACGTAAAAATAAAAAAATGCAGGGCGACTATAAATAATAAGACACGTAAGGATAAACAAATGAAGGACGACAATAAATAATATGATACGTTAAGATAAACAAATGAAGGACGACTGTAAATGATATGACACATTAAAATAAACAAATGAAGACGACTATAAATAATATAATAGAGTATATGGGTCCCAAACGAGTATATTTTGTCACTTCCTTAATAATTATGACTGTGATAACGCTTTAAATCCTCTTTTTTTCTTACCTGAGACGGAAATTCAGTTGCTTTATTACGAGGGCGGGTGACGAGAATTAACATGATTTTTGGTCTTAACTTTTATAATTAACGCTGTATGCACGATTGACCTTCTGCGCTGTGGGGTCGGGTGAGAGGGGAAGGGAAGAGGAGTGGTATGGGGAGTGGGAAAGGAAGGGGAGGGGAAGGGGAGTGGTGATGGGGGAATTAGGAATGCATGTGGTGTGTGCGTGCGTCCCTCTGTGAATTATGAGCACGACATCATTAACAAAGGAATTAAGCCAACTTGGTATGTTGTGAGGCTCCGAGGTTCCGAGTTCTGACCCAATTGGACTAATAACGACCTTCTACTCAACATATTATTAACTACGGAGGTAATACACGAGACAAAATAATTATCATAGTTTATTTTCGGCATAAAAAAAGGTAAATTGACTAGAACTGTACTCGATCACCTTCACTTTCCAAACTGTAAAATTGGGCACCCATTCCCAGCTGGGTGAACTGGGGTTGTCCCGGCGGCAAACTAAGGGATCTTAGGACAGGATGTAAAACCTATAACTATGTAACTACGCCGTAAATACTGAGACGGGGAAACACATTGTCGATCAGTTAGTGAGGGAAAGTCAGTGTTGGGCCGACTAACACGACCCAGCTACTAACTGAGATGAACCCCACCAGAGGTCCTCCGTGTCTCTGAGCAGGACACACAATAAAAACAGGTGCCAGGTTGAGGAGACAGGTCGCCAAGCTCTACCATTACCTACACTTTCATAAACCTAGCAAAAATTTATTACTGTCACGTCACCTGTAATTGTCTGTCTCTAATTTTTGTAATTTTGGTACATAATAAAACCCATGATTGTTTGTCACATCACGTGTTAGTGTCGGCAGCCTGAGTCTCAGGCTGTGAAGTATAGAAAGAGTTGTTTTCACTCACGCACCTCAGTAAGTTCAGCTACATGTGCAGTACTTATTCTCGGGAGGAGTTAAAATAGGGCAAGAGGGCAAGGAAGGGAAGGGAGGACAAGGAGATAAGTAGGGGAAAAGGGGGGCAAAGGGAGGGAGGAAGGGGAAGGATTTTCTCGATTATTACAGTCTAATTCTTGTCTAATTCCTTTAGTTATTATGCCACGCTAATTATACTACTGCTAATGTTTCAATGGAGTTAAATAGTTTCATGAAGACCAAAATCAGCCTCTACGGTTCTGGTCAGATTTATGATAACTTTTAACATTCTTGGTCAGATTTATGAGAACTTTTAAGTCTTGGTCAGATTTATGGTAACTTTTAACATTCTTGGTCAGATTTATGAGAACTTTTAAGTCTTGGTCAGATTTATGAGAACTTTTAAGTCTTTATCAGATTTATGGTAACTTTTAACATTCTTGGTCAGATTTATGAGAACTTTTAAGTCTTGGTCAGATTTATGGTACCTTCTAACACTCCTGGTCAGATTTAAGACTACTAAGCAGTTTTAGTCCTCAGCAGCGTTGAGTCTCACTTGTACACAAAACACCCCCATGAGAAAAAACTAAAACAGATTCAGTTAAGTCAGAAAAAAAAACCGGACATTGAGCTGACTAACGCAATGCTATATTTTTTTTCTTCACTGTAAGACGTGAGAGAAAATCTGCTTACGATTCTTTCTCTTTCTTTCGTCTGGAGAGAGAGAGAGAGAGAGAGAGAGAGAGAGAGAGAGAGAGAGAGAGAGAGAGAGAGAGAGAGAGAGATAACAACACACCGAAAAAATATATAGTGAAACAGAGAGCAAAAAACAAACAAAAACAACAACATTACCTCCGTAGCCTTGACACGCCCCCCTCCTCCCCCTCCCCCCCCCACATATAAACACACAACTCGATAGTCGATTAAGATAAAATTCAGCAACCTTTATTTTCTATTTACTTCTTTTACGCGAGAAAACTGCTGGGGTGGGATTTTGAGCAAGTAAACTGGAGTGGGATTTTGCGCGGGTAAATTAGGGTGGGATTTTGCGCGGGAAAAGTGCCGGGATGGGATTTTAGGCGCGAAAACTAAGGGTGGTGTTTTGCATGATGGTCTGACACACACATAGCAATTATCTCTCTCAGCCCGGGGCCAGGTCATGCAACTTACCTCAGATGACCTAGTGCCTCCATGGGCGTAAGTAGTGGGGGGACTCTCACGCATGGGGGAGAGAGAGAGAGAGAGAGAGAGAGAGAGAGAGAGAGAGAGAGAGAGAGACCAGGGAAGAAAGGAAGAGGAAGAAGATAAATAAAAGTCTTACTACACACACAAAAGATTTTAATCACGTATTCTAACCCTGAAAAAATATTAACCCATCTGGGAGCAACATCGTCTTTCATGTAAACAGAATTATATCAGGGTTATAATGTTGTTGGTTCAAGGTCACCTGGTCGATCGTGCCTCTGGTTAGGTAAGATTATTATATATATATTTTTTTCCCCCGCTTTTGGGTAACTTAAATATATATAAAGTCTTTGTTTTTAATTCGATTTCCCCCAAAATTAAATACGAAAGTTATATAAATCTATTTCATCTCAACATTTTCAGTGCCGGGTAACAAAAACAAAACAAAATACAAACAAAAAAAACAAACAAACAAACACGAATGTACGGATCTATTAGGGGTTAGGATAGAAACTCTGAAAAAAAACTAAAACAAAACACAAACGCACAAATCAGTTCGTGTAACAAAAACAAATTAAAACAAAACAGATTAAAACAAACAAAAAACAAAACACGATCGCATTGGTGTAAGGTGCAGGTTGGGGGCTGGGGGGGGGGACCTGAGACGACCCACGACTAAAACATCTCCCTGTCATGTCATGGCACACTGTGTGGGTCACTACGGGAGGGAGATATGACAGGTGAGGGGAGGGGAGGGGAGAGGGGTTGTAGGATGACGTGGCGTGTGTAGGGAGGCATCTAGTGTGTTTGGAACCATCTGGGAGGGAGAGAGTGTAGACTTAAACCACCTGGTACGTGTGAGGCCCCAGCTGGAGGGGTTTACAACTAGCTGGTGTGAGTGGAACCACCTGGGAGATGATATGAGAGTATTAAAACCACCTGGTGTGTGTGTGTGTGTGTGTGTGTGTGTGATATGGGGATGAATAATACAATAATACAATCAGGACACGTGTATATAATGTCACTTATATGCGTAAACTACACGTACACATACACGCGATGTATAGGGCACGTATATATGACCCCTCAACACATATACAATTGACTTCACGAATATATAACTTTATACACATATATCATAGATCACACTTAGGACGTAGTGCAAAAGACACGGTTCAAGGAGCTGGGAGATATGACAGACACATGTCACGTTCATGGATACGTATATGTTGAAATATTAACGTAGACTTGGGTATTAAGGGACACGTAACATTTCCTCTTATGTAAAAGACACACAGGGCCAGTTTGGACACAGGTAGAATAAAAAAAAAAATGCGCCGCGTGAGACAGGTCAAAACTACCGTGGGCTATGCGTGAGATGGACTCTGGACATGCGGGACATGCAAGGGCTGCTGGGAAGCCGTAAATTGAAGGGAACAGAAGCGTCGTGACGTTATTAATGAGAGAGAGAGAGAGAGAGAGAGAGAGAGAGAGTGGGAGGGGGAAGGAGGAGAGGGAGGGAGGGAGTAAGGGAGGGGGTAGCGGCCTCACAGACATTGCTTTACCTTCGACTCTCCAGGAAACACTGAACAAAGCACTGTATTTGATTTCCATGCTTCCGTTTGTAATATTTTGCGATTTTCTTCCATAATTGGCGGTAATTACTGTGGGAAATCGTATAATATAATTTTCGTTACATAATTGGTCGTTGATATTCAGTTTCTATAAAAATCTGCGCTATAGGGCCTAACCTACAACAGTCCCTTGCAGTTAGTGGTAGTGGTGTGGTCTACGTGTTAGTACAGCGTGTGGCAGCCTACGTGTTGGTACAGCGTGTGGCGGCCTACGTGTTGGTACAGCGTGTGGCGGCCTACGTGTTGGTACAGCGTGTGGCGGCCTACGTGTTGGTACAGCGTGTGGTACGTGTTGGTACAGCGTGTGGCGGCCTACGTGTTGGTACAGCGTGTGGCGGCCTACGTGTTGGTACAGCGTGTGACAACGTGTTGGTACAGCGTGTGGCGGCGTGTTGGTACAGCGTGTGGCGGCCTACGTGTTGGTACAGCGTGTGGCGCCTACGTGTTGGTACGGCGTGTGGCGGCCTACGTGTTGGTACAGCGTGTGGCGGCCGTGTTGGTACAGCGTGTGGCGCCTACGTGTTGGTACAGCGTGTGGCGGCCTACGTGTTGGTACAGCGTGTGGCGGCCTATGTTGGCGTGTGGCGGCCTACGTGTTAGGCGTGTGGCGGCCTACGTGTTGGTACGGCGTGTGGCGGCCTACGTGTTGGTACAGCGTGTGGCGGCCTACGTGTTGGTACGGCGATGTGGCGGCCTACGTGTTGGTACAGCGTGTGGCGGCACGTGTTGGTACAGCGTGTTGTGGCGCGTGTGGCGGCTACAGCGTGTGGCGGCCTACGTGTACGGCGGTGGCAGCCTACGTGTTGGTACAGCGTGTGGCGGCCGTGTTGGTACGGCGTGTGGCGGCCTACGGCCGTGTGGCAGCCTGCGTGTTGCAGCGTGTGGCACAGCGTGTACGTGTTGCAGCCCTACGTGTTGGTACGCGTGGCGTAGCCTACGTGTTGGTACAGCGTGTGGCGGCGTACGTGTTGGTACAGCGTGTGGCGGCGTGTTGGTACAGCGTGTGGCGGCCTACGTGTTGGTACAGCGTGTGGCGTGTTGGCCGGCCTACGTGTTGGTACAGCGTGTGGCGCCTACGTGTTGCAGCGTGTGGCAGCCTACGTGTTGGTACAGCGTGTGGCAGCCTACGTGTTGGTCAGGTGGCGGCCTACGTGTTGGTACAGCGTGTGGCAGCGTACGTGTTGGTACAGCGTGTGGCAGCGTACGTGTTGGTACAGCGTGTGGCGGCCTACGTGTTGGTACAGCGTGTGGCAGCCTCACCACCGCTGTTTGTCTCCCTGTAGAGAGTGTAGACCCTTGTCATCAGTGTTGCTTGAAGCATGTTGTCTTACTCAAGTATCCGGGATTATTTCTTATTTTATACACAAATAACAGCACTTATTTCTTCTACACTTCCACCTACATGAAAACTTATATATATATATATATATATATATATATATATATATATATATATATATATATATATATATATATATATATATATATATATATATATATATATATATATATATATATATATATATATATATATATATATATATATATATATATATACAGGGTACAGTATATACTATATATATACTGTACGTCGTATATAATTACACCTATATAACATAAAGCAAATCTAGGTAACTACAGAAAATACGAATAAATTCTGAATCCTAAACTCGACAATACTCATAAAATAATATTACATAAACATAAATAATATTAAATTTAATCGCCGAGAACATTAACAAAAGACAATCGTCAAGTCTCCCCTCGGAGTGTTGGATGACGTAAGGAGAGGATCAATGCTCATGGTGTAACGTAAATAACACACAAGTTACGTCAACAAGACAAGACGACCTCAACGTTTATTATATCAGGATCACATAATAATTTATAGAAACATATTTGCTAAAACAATATAAAATATACAGATAAAAAAAATATAAGATAATACGCGATTTATGAAATACAAAATGCACTACAGGCATAAATAATCTCGGGAACTTTATAACAAAGGAATGAATAACAAAATACGATTGTTATTCTCTAAGATAAAATAAGTTGTTTAAAAAAATCTCAAACGTACAATAAATCACGTAAGTCATCATATGGAACAATACGTCACATGTATTGTAAAAACCAAAAAAAAACAAAAAAATAAAAACAAAAACAGCATTACCCTAAAAAAAAAACCACTCACTAAAACGTGTCGTAAAACAGTGATTATAAACCAAAAGCAAAAAAGCTGCCCGATGTTTTGTAAAAAATACTTTGATTATTTTCAGCTACTTATCAATATTTTCTTCTGTGCCGTTGTCCTGTCGTGATGTGTATGTTTATTCTGTGTATGTGTGTGTATGCTGGTGTATGTCCCGTCGTCTGCATGGTATGTTGTATGTTGTATGTGTCCTGGCACTCATGTTTCGTGGGATGTTTCATGAATGATGTATGTGTTCTGCTGACCCCATGTTGAATATTCAGATTATTAAACATGAGCTTCATATTTCACCTTCAAGATTTTTACCAGAATTCCAAAATGAAGTAAATCTGAATTTTCAACAGCATTACCTTCTTCTTCTCTGTCCATTTCTCCCCCTTTTGAACACAATAATTGTCTTGAGATAAAGACAATAAAATATTTCCTTATAAAGCTGCTTTTTATAAACTAACGATTAAGTAGAACTAACGCTAAATACTTTAAAATGTAAGAAAATTGACTTAAAATCAAATAAAATAGCCAATAGCCTCGTGTAATGCATAATAATCACTAAGACGTAGACATAAACCACAGCTAAAATATAAGTAAGAGAGACATTCCTTTCCCCCGTCCGCCAACAACTTCGGCAGGTCTCCAGGTGAGGGTCAGGAGGCGGGCTGTGGTCTCCATGCTTACCTTCAGGGGAATCTCAGCAACACGGAGACCCACAGGAGAGCATGGCGGCCACACCCCTATAACTCTCCTCATTTGCATACTCGCCGTGCGTCCCGGAAAGCCTGACACTAACACCACCCCACCCTCAGGTGAAGAGGAAGAAGGAGCGCCGTCTGGTGCAGCCCGAAGACACCAACTCCTCTGTCCACTTGACGGAGGCACAGCGAGCCATCACCATGGGCAGGGTGGAGACGGCTCTCTCCTGTGCCCAGAAGGTGGGTGTTCTAGGGACGAGGTTTAGTGGCCTGGGGTGACACAGCTGACAGCAGGAGCATTAAACACGTAATGCGGGACACTGAAGCGTAACTTTACACAACCCAACCTTTTGATTTACACTCAGGTACTGTATACCCGTTAGCTTCTATACATGTTTGTCTGGGAGAAACATCTTCACCCACACAACAAGTACAGCACAACATGATACTACACTCACGGCATTATAAAGTCCCTCAGATATATGTGGCCGTCACACATCACCTGGACGACTATTGTTATTTCAGAGATCGGCTGACTGAGAACCTTTTGCCCATGTCTGTGGACCATTACTGTGGTGTGAAAGAGAGGTAAGGAAATGGAAAGGAGTTATAAGAAAAGTAGAAGAGCAGAGGACGACGTGAATGGGTGTCTACTTGTTCTTTTCGAGTTGTTATACTTCACTCATGACCCTCCCTCAGGTATGTCCCTCCCTCAGGTATGTCCCTCCCTCAGGTATGTCCTTCCCTCAGGTATGTCCCTCCCTCAGGTATGTCCCTCCCCCAGGTATGTCCCTCCCTCAGGTATGTCCCTCCCTCAGGTATGTCCCTCCCAGGTAGTGACCCTCCCTCCCCCTCCCTCAGGTATGTCCCTCCCTCAGGTATGTCCCTCCCTCAGGTATGTCCTTCCCTCAGGTATGTCCCTCCCTCAGGTATGTCCCTCCCCCAGGTATGTCCCTCCCTCAGGTATGTCCCTCCCTCAGGTATGTCCCTCCCTCACCTAGCTCCCCCCCCCTCTCCCAGGCGGTGGAGTGTGGGGGCGACCCGGCGTCCCTAGTGGTGAGGGGACGCTGCCACCTGCTGCTGGGGCACCTGGAGGAGGCGCTCGAGGATGCCAGGGAGGCGCTCAAGAGGGACGCGTCGCTTGTCAAGGGTGAGTACTGCACGGGGAGAGTCATGCGGGCTCCTCCTCACGTCATACACTTGTTACAGTAAATAATACAACTGTGTAACAATACAGATGACATCACAGGTACATTACTGCTACTATTATTGATTCTTTTAAGCACAATGAACTGTTACATCATTAATGAACGTTCGTATTCGCTGGTAGTTATTATTGGCATATGGGAATGTTTCCTCCAGTATTGTATCTTATAATAATCATACCTTCCTCAGCTGTACTGGTGCAGGCGGAGGCGCTCTACGGGATGGGGGAGTTCGAGAGATCGCTGGTTCTCTTCCATCGAGGTGCCCGCAAACGCCCAGACCTGACCTCCTTCACCCGAGGCGTCCACAAGGCACGCGAAGCCATCATCAACGCCATTGGAGGTGGGAGCCGCTTGGGGTTGTCCCTCGGTCAGATTCAGTGGGATTGGAATAGATCCAACACTCCACACAGGACTGAGAATCTGAATGTTTTGAGCCGCAGTCAGATCCCCAGTCCCACATGGATTTAAGGATCGGATTCCAACTGACTGTATCCGGGAACGGAGAAAATGTAAACAAGGGGAGAGGGATCTTAGATGTAAATATCACAATAATCGATGATATGAAAATTGTTTCATGAGGTTTTCTATAATTTGGCAAAGAAAATTATATTTATTACTTCTTTAACTAATATTAATTTTCAGATAATAAGAAAACGATAAATACAATTAACGCATTTTAAAAAGGGGGTAAAACAATATGTTGTTTTGGCCCAACCCTGAGATAAGTAGATGTGTAAATAAAATAAGTGTTGGAACGTGACTAAATCTTCTTCCGCCTTGCCTCGTCTCTTGCAGCTATGGGTCGACTGAACGGCGGTGCCAGGAGTAAAGGTTTATCTTTGGTCAAACATGTTTCGTTGTTGTTTACTGTATAACTATTTCCAGATTTTGATGTGAAACTACACTAACAACGACCCTTTGAGAGCCAATTAACACCATCTTATTGGTTATACACAATGTTAAAGTTGATTCCAGTAAGAATTATACATTATAGATTACCAATAAAATAACTTTCGTATTTTTAATAATTTTCGTATAAAATTTCACCTATGTTGCACATCGAATATTTTTTCTTCTTCACTATAGTATATGTAAAAACTTCATTCAATACTCCCCTGTAACTGTGGTTGGTGTAGTCACTTCAGAATCTGGAGTTCTTGTAGTGAGGGCAGCCCATGAGGACCTCAGAGCTCCCCTTGGAGAACGCTAAACCACTTGTGACATTCTTCAACTTCCTTCTTGTAATGTAGAAGTTACCAGTCTGCTATAATGTACTTCTCAAACTCGAGTTTATTTTAAGAAGTTAAACGTAGATGGGTGTAAGGCTGTTTGCCTCTACAGCCGCATTTGTTACAGTCTGATTTATTTTGTAGTTTGTGCTGTAGTTTCTGTACGTTGCTGTAATGTTTGGGTTTCATTTAACTGTTTGTTACTGGAGTGTTTTACCGTCAGTGACTTTGTTGTTCTCTAAGATGTATTTTTAAGGCCAATTTGATCTGTGTACGTCCTTGGTTGATGCACAGGTGTCGTGTGTACGTACTTTTGATGCACATAAGCCAAGTGTGTTCGCATTTTCGACGCACACGTAAAGTCTAATTATTTGTTTTTGGTGCACGTAAACCGTATGTGCATTTTGATGCACATTTGTGTACGTATTTTTCATCCTCATATAACGTGTGTGTACGCATTTTTGATGCACATGTGATGTGTGTACGTATTTTTGTGCACAAGCCACACATTTTGTCTCTGTGAAGCACATTTTTACCGTGTGTCTTGGTGTTTTGACGCACGCGAGATAAGAGTTTGACTGCCATATTTTTAATGTTTTGTTATGTGTTTGTCACTCACCTGTGACGTAGTCATGTTGTTTTCACAGTGACGTCACCTGCAATGTGTGTGTGTGTGTGTGTGTGTGTGTGTGTGTGTGTGTGTGTGTGTGTGTGTGTGTGTGTGCGTGTGTGTGTGTTCTTTCCGTCACGTAGAACAAACTGTGCTGTGTTGGAGTAGTGTTGTGAAGTAGTTATACAATAGTAGTGTTTATCCCGTGGAGTTACACTGGATGGCTCTCTTAGAGCTTCTTGTAAAGTACAGAGCTCTTGTATCCAGCTGTGTGTGTGTGTATATATAGAGTATTTCTTGAAGCCAAACACAACAAAAAACAAAACAACAAATAAATTACTTCACCCGAGGAACACACTCAAGTCAATCGAAGGACTTATAGTGCTACCTTCCAAATCACAGTCATTTGAGGTTAGAGGTGCTATCATCCTTACACTAACCGACACAGAACCTGTTTTAAAGTGTAAGTGTTGAACAGGACCTCAACCATATTGAATGTGAGAGCATGTAAGTGAGTTATAAGTACATTATAAGTACATCCTTGGGTGTGAGTGCGTTCCTCTCTCTCCCTCCCCGGCTGTAGGCTGTATGCCTCGAGAGTAGACAGTGCATGATTCCTGCCAGTATCTTAGTGCCTCAACCTGCAGTGAACGCAGTCTTTTATCTCAATTACTTCACGACAAAATTATCAAACACTTCAAGGAATTATAACCATAAGTCTCAGAGAATTATTACACACACCTTAAATAATTATCATAAAGCAGAGAATTATCAATAAATTTTGATCTAGAATCTTAACAACTCGTACGATTGAATTATCTGTAAGTCAAGATATATAAAATGAACCTGACCTAACGTAACGTAACGTAACCGAGACTAACTGGCGAATTTAAGATAAACCGCCAAATAACGTCACAAAGCAACACTGACGTTACACCGAGACTCTACCTTAACTAGATACCTTTCCTTAACACAAGACTGAAGTAACATACAACATTTAACTACAAACTCTATCACTTAAGCTTGTGTCTTAACCCTTCAAAGGATTAAATCTTTGTCCTTAAAGGGTTAAATCATAGTCCTCAAAGGGTTAAATCACAGTCCTCAAAGGGTTAAATCACAGTCCTCAAAGGGTTAAATCATGTAGTCCTCAAAGGGTTAAATCACAGTCCTCAGAGGGTTAAATCATGTAGTCCTCAAAGGGTTAAATCATAGTCATCAAAGGGTTAAATCATCCTCAATGGGTTAAATCATCACCAAAGGGTTAAATCATCACCAAAGGGTTAAATCATCACCAAAGGGTTAAATCATCACCAAAGGGGTAACTGGCACTACGAGAAAGTATTTACTTAAGGCTGAGTCTCACATTGAATGTTTTTTAACTGTTATTTCAAGTTTGTATTAATAAATCATATCAGGCACATTGTTACCTCTTCACTTACGAGAATACATCATCGTAAGAAGCATTAAGAATCTGGAGCCATAACAGTTATCATATAGTTCATACAGTCAAGAATTATCCCACGAACCAGTCACTCAGTCAAAACTAGTCATTCTACAGTTACAGATACAAGTTACAGTCAAACAAAATTTCAAACATCAGTAAATTACTCTGTATGACACATTCATTAACTCCAATACAAAAAAATAAACATAAATAGATTCAAATTAACCATGATAACACTTTAATAATAATAATAATAATATAAATAATAAGAACAACAATAATAATAATAATAATAACAATAATAATAATAATAGTAATAAAATAATAATAATAATAATATAAATAATAAGAACAACAATAATAATAATAATAATAATAATAATAATAATAATAATAATAATAATAATAAACATATAGTAGGAAAAAAATATTGATTTTGTAATATATTAAACAAACTCGAGTCGTTCCACTTGTATTTACGTTCACCAAAACCCTACTAGACTAGACGATACATCCAAGAACATCGTCACTCACATAGATGAAATATTAGCGTTATGGTTATTATCAAACTCGTGTGAGCTTTTACAAGGGATCAATATATCTGCCAAGTTTCATGAAAATCCGTATTAGGTTTTTTTAAGAGTTATGGCGTTCTCACAAGAGCCGCTGACGAGATGGGTACACAAGACGCATGGGAATTCATAACTTCCCACGAACGCGTTTGGGAGGATCGATAAATATAAGTAAAAACTGCAATAAATAATTCATATAATTACTATTGATTGCCTTTGTTGATGTACTTATCGGTAATTGATGTTTATACGAATGACCGTAGCATCAGAGAGAACTAACAAACATAAGGGTACAACAGTGAAGAGATTTGTTAATACGTCGTCATTATCAATAGCCTCACACACACACAGGCAGCATAAGCTTTTGACTAATGACTCACTAAAGCTTAATTAACTATTCTTAAACGAGAGTCATTAGGGCAGTAAATCACATAGAGTTATTAATACGCCTTTAATTCCGTTTACAGTAATTAAATATATAAATGTTTTTAGAATTAAATAACGATGAACCAATAATTAAGAAAATATTTGTTAATTACGATAAAAAAAAAGATTCTCAAAGATTCGTACCTGGATATTGAGTTATCTTTGTCCCTTAACTATTGTTACTAGATTGAAGAAACAGTCTCAGAGCAGTTTCAACGCCATTTTGAGTCGTAACTTGAGTGAAGCCAAAGTTTTACTGCCTCACATCACATCGGGGAAAGACTTGATAAACGAATATTTGAGAATCCAGATTCATGTGTTATCAAGTACACGAACGGTACCAGAGACCTCACCTGTACACACTACCTACCATACTCTACCCACACTACCTCACCTTCCCTCCCTCCCCCTTGTTGCTGAGGCACTTTATATGTTTCCTCCCTCTTATCTGTCCCTCTACCTCTCTATGTACTCTCCTCACCGTCCCTCTACTTCTTCACGTACTCTCCTCACCGTCCCTCTACTTCTTCACGTACTCTCCTCACCGTCCCTCTACTTCTTCACGTACCCTCCTCACCGTCCCTCTACTTCTTCACGTTCCCTCCTCACCGTCCCTCTACTTCTTCACGTACCTCCTCACCGTCCCTCTACTTCTTCACGTACTCTCCTCACCGTCCCTCTACTTCTTCACGTACCCTCCTCACCGTCCCTCTACTTCTTCACGTTCCCTCCTCACCGTCCCTCTACTACTTCTTCACGTACCCTCCTCACCGTCCCTCTACTTCTCCACGTACCCTCCTCACCGTCCCTCTACTTCTTCACGTACCCTCCTCACCGTCCCTCTACTTCTCCACGTACCCTCCTCACCGTCCTTCTACTTCTCCACGTACCCTCCTCACCGTCCCTCTACTTCTTCACGTACCCTCCTCACCGTCCCTCTACTTCTTCACGTACCCTCCTCACCGTCCCTCCACCTCATCACACTCCCTCACACTCTCTTATCACCTACAGGAGACAAGTTCCCAGAAGCCGAGGAGCCGCTGACGGGGACGAGCCTGAGTGATGGCACCGGGGGGTCAGGTCAGTCCCAGGCCACCTCCGTCCCCACCATCTGCCTCACTGAATCCAAGGGCTCCAAGTCCGCCTCCAAGGTCAGTGGTCCTTCCCATGGACTATCAATCTACCTCTGAGGACAACGAGATTGATAGAGAGATTTATTCTGGTTGATTGTGTTTACTTAGTCTTGACTGAGGTAAACGTTATGCTTGTTCTGTCGTTATAGATCTACAGTAGGGGTCGTTGTCAGAGGCAACCCGTTGATGTAGAATGTGTTGACTTGATGGAGGTTATATGGGACAGAGGAAACACTGTGGCAGGGAGTTCCCCAGTACTATGTCAGGGTATCTACACCTTGACTAAGATACCAACTTTGCCAATAAATAAGTTATAACAGTTTGTTTCTGAATAAACAACTTCAACATCGGCTTTAACTTCAACTTATTCTTGAGCTTATGTACAGGAGATACATAATACATGTGTCCTGAGTCGTGCACGTCTCCACAGCGTCTGCTGGGAGGCCTGAGTAAAGACAAGGAATTCC